>NC_045619.1:90550081-91150081 GCF_009829155.1 Mustela erminea | reverse complement strand
TAACAGCTGTTCAGAATAGGATTTTTAGGTGCCCACTGACCTCTTCTGGTAGGAAGGAGAAGAGGACACTTTCAACTTTTGAACCCTGATTTTGATGTGTTTTCAGATATCCATGTATAAAAGTAGATGGGATCCTTGCATATTGGCGGTACCAGACATGCTCTATAGAAGAGATGGCTTATGGGAGCCAACTCCTCATCTGGTTTATCACTAGGACAATTATATCTTAGATGATTTTATATAGCAAAGATGTTGCTTTTTCTTAGCATACTTTTTTTTTTTTTTTTGAGGTTGTAGGTCAAAAAAATGTGTGGATAAATCCACTACTCAAACACATAAACATGGCAAAAATTAGGAGGTCAGATATTTAGGCCTTGATTTAGGAGTGGGTTAACCATTGGTTTAGATGTCATTATCTCAGAATACAAGATTAAGCTCTGTGATAAAATTTTTAAAAGGGGGGAACAGAGAATGAAAGACAAAATACTATCAGCAGTTAATTACAGAAGACAAATAGTTGCTGGTAAACTTGGGAATGAAAGAAAAACAAGGGAAAAGAGAGGATGAGTATGTTCCTCAAATCCAGGGATGAAGAGTATTCTATAAAAGAGAGATTATATGACAAAATAGTACCAAATATTCATTGAGATCTTGAAATAAAGACTTTAAATGACCTAATTTATCCTCGTCAAACAAAATATCAATAAAAAATATGGCTATGGATTATTATTCACCCAATTTGATAGTTAATAAAACCAAGACACTGAGTGGTTAAATAAAGCTGGTACAAGTCATTTAAAGGGAGTTAAACATAATCATAAAAAAAAAGCACACATGGGGTACCAGGTGGTGGGTATTATAGAGGGCACGGATTGCATGGAGCACGGGGTGTGGTGCAAAAATAATGAATACTGTTATGCTGGAAATAAAAAAAAAAAAAAAAAAAAAAAAAAAAAGCACACAAAATAACCATAGTCAGAATTTAACAGTATTGACTTAGTGTAATCTAGTAGAAATACATTTGGTCTATAGCATATAGACTTGCCACAGATGCTTTTAGGTGAAGGGATGATTCATCATGTATCTTTATGTCTAGGTAAAAAGGAAAAAAAAACAAACAATGGAGAAAAGAACAATGGTATTTATTATCTTTATCATCCTATTTTTCTCAGTGTCTTAGTATGCTCATGATAAGAGTGTTGCTCCTTCTTATTAAGCGCCTGGCAGTCTCAGGCACTAGTAACCATTTTTAAGTGA
The DNA here is from genome assembly GCF_009829155.1 of Mustela erminea. Classification (NCBI taxonomy): domain Eukaryota; kingdom Metazoa; phylum Chordata; class Mammalia; order Carnivora; family Mustelidae; genus Mustela; species Mustela erminea. The sequence goes on along the minus strand of NC_045619.1, from coordinate 91,148,824 downwards.
TGGTATATGCACACACACACACACACACACACACACACATAAGTACCTACATATGTATGATCAATCACGTATGTATATAATTGAATAACTAAAAAATACTAGTGCCATATGTGTTTTTTTTGTTGTTTTTTGAATAGATTTGCAGTGATAAACATCAACACAATATATTTGAAGCACATTTATGTAAGAAGTGACTTAGTAATTTCTTTGTTATATCATGGGAAAAATACTACAAATCATTCCACAATGATTTTGTGCTTAAATTAATTGAAGGAGAATTTATAATATAAAAACATTGAATCCAAAATAACAAATAACTTTATTCCTGAGAATTGATAAAAGTAAGGAGAGAGAAGAAATAAAACAATGATCTATCTATTGGCTCTCTCATGAAAGTGTTGTGTGTATAGTGTTAACCTTAGAAACAAAATGATTGGTTATCTTACCAGAAAAAAAAAATAAGAGTTTATTTGGGAATAATGAGTGACAGAATTGCAGTTTGGGTCATGAAGGCTATAGGCAAATCCAACAAAGAAGAAGGGTGTTATTTTATGGAGAAGAAGGTGGAATCTGGGAGAAGTTGTTTTGAACAAAAGTTCATTGGAGAACAGCAAGAATTTAGGGTGATGATGATTTCTCATTGGCCGGGTTGCAGGGTTAGTCAGTTTATTGTAGGAGATGCAGTGTACATCTTTCCATGTTGGGGCTTGTAATTAATAATTCTTTTCTGCCCTCCGTTTTTCTGGTGAGGTCTATAATTGACAATTCTTCCTGTAACTGACGTTGAGTGGTATGGCTCCTCCCTTTCAGCTTCCTCTTCTAGCATCCCAAGTCCACTTCAGTGAGGTTTCCCGCTTTTAATTTTCACAACATTTTAGCTGTAAATACAGTCAGATCAATGCTTTTGAAAAAATGATCTTATTCACAACATCTTTAAATGCTTGTTTCACTTGCCGGTTCCTTCAAGTGTAAATAAAGGGATTCAGCATAGGAGCAAAGAGGTATTGAGCATAGCTACACCTTTTGTCAAAGTAACCCCTTCCTTTGCTGATGTTTTCATGTACATGAAGATGCAGCTTCCATAAGAAATAGAGACAACTATGATATGGGATGAGCAGATTGAGAAGGCCTTTTTTTCTTTGTTGAGCTGAAAGGATTTTCAGAATTGTCTTAAGGATTACTAACACCAAAGTGGACATAAGAGTAAGCACAGCTAAAACAAAGCTCATGAGCTCTAGAGTACTTGTATCTGAGCAAGAGATCTGCAGTAAAGAAGCAGAATCACAGGTGAAGTGGTCAATGACATTGGAGTCACAGAAATACAGCTGCAGGCCCATGGCCAGTGGTGGGAAAACTACCAAGAAACCAGCCAGCCAAGAGCTGACCACAAGCTGATAGCAGATCTTGTTACTCACGATGTTTGTATAATGCAATGGCTTGCAGATGGCCACATAATGATCATAGGACATACAGGCTAGAAGGAAAAACTCTGTCGAGCCAAGAAGGATGAAGAAAAACAGCTGAGCTGCACAAGCACTGTAGGAAATAGATTTGTCTCTAGTTAGGATGCTGATCAAAAATCTAGGATTACAGACAGAAGTAAATGAAATTTCTAAGAAGGAGAAATTCCTGAGGAAAAAATACATGGGGGTTTTCAGGTGGGAATCCAGCAAGGTAAGAATGATGATGGTGAGATTTCCAGTAACACTCAGTACATAGGTGAGAAATAGAAAGAAGAAAATTATAACTTGTACTTCTGGATTATCAGTCAGACCCAGGAGGATGAATTCAGTCACAGATGTTCTATTTTTCATTTCTGGTGGTTGATTTTTCACCAATCTTACTGGTAAAAATCAATACAGACAATAATAAATCAGTTAGACAAAACCCAATATCTGTCCCTATTTTTTAAAATAATGATTGTAAAAAATTATAAAAGTGAAATTATGACTGTATTTTCACACAAAGTACCTGGAGCTTAAACATTTTCCTTCTGTAAATACATTCCTCATTTTCCCCAATTCTATTATACATTTTATGGGCATATCTTCTGTGTTTAATATCAGTCTTACTACTCTGAACAATGTCCTCTGATTCTTTGTTACACGTTTGCTCTGCCTCCATTTTTACCAATGTTACATAGGAACTATATTGACTGAACATGAGATCTTCTCATGCTTCACTTTTTTCCCCCTCAAATACAGAGGACATTATGTTTTTGGGTTTTTTTAAGATTTTATTTATTTATTTGACAGAGAGAGACACAGAGAGAGAGGAAAAACAAGCAGGGGAGTGGGAGAGGGAGAAGCAGGCTTCCCACCTAGCAGGGAGCCCATTGTGGGCTCAAACCCTGGACACTGGGATCCTAACATGAGCTGAAGGCAGACACTTAGTGAGTGAACCACCCAGGCACCCATATTATGTTTTTCTTATATCATCTTTTTCTGAGTATAAAATCCCTAATGCTGTTAGAAATTATTGATCAACCTAACCCTAATTAATACTTTCTAGTGAAAATTCGAAGTAGTGAATACTACCTCTATTAGTTTGTTTATAACTGTTTTCATTGTAAAAGTTCACAAACCAAGTCATTCTACTATTGCATTTTGAACTTTTATTTGTATTAAACAACAGTTTATATAAGTAGTACCCATTTTTTTTCAAGCCATTATACATTCTATTTCCAGATATTCATTGAGCCTTTGGACTCCTACCTCTATTCTTGATTCTTTAAAAAAATGGTGTCTTTCTAAACCAAGAAACAGACTCTTAACTATAGAGAACAATCTGATGGTTACCAGAGGGGAGGTGGAAGGGAAGATGGGTAAAATAGGTGAAGGGGATTAAGGAGGGCACTTGTTATGATGAACACTGGCTGATGTATGGAATTGTTGGATCACTGTATTGTACACCTGAAAATAATATGGCACTATATGTTAACTACATTGGAATTAAAATGTCAAAGAAAGTTATGTTTATATGAAAACTTAATTAAGTTAGTTATTTTCACTTTATTATTCAAGATTCCTAATAAAATAAATTTTAAAAATCTAGTTAATAGCTGAACATCATAAAATATGCTCACAAAATGTTGTTAATGAAGTTCAGCAGTACTCATATATAGAAATTAGATACAAACCCCTTATGTATATTATTTAGAACTGTCTTGAACACCCACAGCGGGAATATCCATCAAGTCTTTCTAAAAATGTATCAATATTAAGGAAGGTTTGCCATATTCCACATATTTCAGTTAATTGCTAAAAATTACCATTTGGAATATTTTTACATTTCCATTTATTACACTATTGAATAATGTATATACATATATTATTATATATATATTGAGAGAAAGAAACACACCATGGGTAGTCACTGGTATATAATAAATAGAATAGAAACTGAAATATCAACAAGAAGGAAAAATTCAACAGAAAAAAAAGAACAAGAGGCAGTACCGAAGGCTAGGGACCTAATCAATACAGACATTGGTAATATGTCAGATCTAGAGTTCAGAATGACAATTCTCAAGGTTCTAGCCGGGCTCAAAAAAGGCATGGAAGATATTAGAGAAACCCTCTCGAGAGATATAAAAGCCCTTTCTGGAGAAATAAAAGAACTAAAATCTAACCAAGTTGAAATCAAAAAAGCTATTAATGAGGTGCAATCAAAAATGGAGGCTCTCACTGCTAGGATAAGTGAGGCAGAAGAAAGAATTAGTGATATAGAAGACCAAATGACAGAGAATAAAGAAGCTGAGCAAAAGAGGGACAAACAGCTACTGGACCATGAGGGGAGAATTCAAGAGATAAGTGACACCATAAGACGAAACAACATTAGAATAATTGGGATTCCAGAAGAAGAAGAAAGAGAGAGGGGAGCAGAAGGTATACTGGAGAGAATTATTGGGGAGAATTTCCCCAATATGGCAAAGGGAATGAGCATCAAAATTCAGGAGGTTCAGAGAACGCCCCTCAAAATCAATAAGAATAGGCCCACACCCCGTCACCTAATAGTAAAATTTACAAGTCTCAGTGACAAAGAGAAAATCCTGAAAGCAGCCCGGGAAAAGAAGTCTGTAACATACAATGGTAAAAATATTAGATTGGCAGCTGACTTATCCACAGAGACCTGGCAGGCCAGAAAGAGCTGGCATGATATTTTCAGAGCACTAAACAAGAAAAACATGCAGCCAAGAATACTATATCCAGCCAGGCTATCATTGAAAATAAAAGGAGAGATTAAAAGCTTCCAGGACAAACAAAAACTGAAAGAATTTGCAAACACCAAACCAGCTCTACAGGAAATCTTGAAAGGGGTCCTCTAAGCAAAGAGAGAGCCTACAAGTGGTAGATCAGAAAGGAACAGAGACCATATACAGTAACAGTCACCTTACAGGCAATACAATGGCACTAAATTCATATCTCTCAATAGTTACCCTGAATGTTAATGGGCGAAATGCCCCTGTCAAAAGACACAGGGTATCAGAATGGATAAAAAAACAAAACCCATCTATATGTTGCCTCCAAGAAACTCATTTTAAGCCCGAAGACACCTCCAGATTTAAAGTGAGGGGGTGGAAAAGAATTTACCATGCTAATGGACATCAGAAGAAAGCAGGAGTGGCAATCCTTATATCAGATCAATTAGATTTTAAGCCAAAGACTATAATAAGAGATGAGGAAGGACACTATATCATACTCAAGGGGTCTGTCCAACAAGAAGATCTAACAATTTTAAATACCTATGCCCCGAACGTGGGAGCAGCCAACTATATAAACCAATTAATAACAAAATCAAAGAAACACATAAACAATAATACAATAATAGTAGGGGACTTTAACACTCCCCTCACTGAAATGGACAGGTCATCCAAGCAAAAGATCAGCAAGGAAATAAAGGCCTTAAACGACACACTGGACCAGATGGACATCACAGATATATTCAGAACATTTCATCCCAAAGCAACAGAATACACATTCTTCTCTAGTGCACATGGGACATTCTCCAGAATAGATCACATCCTCGGTCCTAAATCAGGACTCAACCGGTATCAAAAGATTGGGATCATTCCCTGCATATTTTCAGACCACAAGGCTCTAAAGCTAGAACTCAACCACAAAAGGAAGTTTGGAAAGAACCCAAATACATGGAGACTAAACAGCATCCTTCTAAAGAATGAATGGGTCAACCAGGAAATTAAAGAAGAATTGAAAAAAATAATGGAAACAAATGATAATGAAAATACAACGGTTCAAAATCTGTGGGACACAACAAAGGCAGTCCTGAGAGGAAAATATATAGCGGTTCAAGCCTTTCTCAAGAAACAAGAAAGGTCTCAGGTACACAACCTAACCCTACACCTAAAGGAGCTGGAGAAAGAACAAGAAAGAAACCCTAAGCCCAGCAGGAGAAGAGAAATCATAAAGATCAGAGCAGAAATCAATGAAATAGAAACCAAAAAAACAATAGAACAAATCAATGAAACTAGGAGCTGGTTCTTTGAAAGAATTAATAAAATTGATAAACCCCTGGCCCGACTTATCAAAAAGAAAAGAGAAAGGACCCAAATAAATAAAATCATGAATGAAAGAGGAGAGATCACAACTAACACCAAAGAAATACAAACTATTATAAGAACATACTATGAGCAACTCTACGCCAATAAATTTGACAATCTGGAAGAAATGGATGCATTCCTAGAAACATATAAACTACCACAACTGAACCAGGAAGAAATAGAAAGCCTGAACAGACCCATAACCAGTAAGGAGATTGAAACAGTCATTAAAAATCTCCAAACAAACAAAAGCCCAGGGCCAGACGGCTTCCCAGGGGAATTCTACCAAACATTTAAAGAAGAACTAATTCCTATTCTCCTGAAACTGTTCCAAAAAATAGAAATGGAAGGAAAACTTCCAAGCTCATTTTATGAGGCCAGCATCACCTTGATCCCAAAACCAGACAAGGATCCCATCAAAAAAGAGAGCTATAGACCAATATCCTTGATGAACACAGATGCGAAAATACTCAACAAAATACTACCCAGTGGGATTCAACAGTACATTAAAAGGATTATTTACCACGACCTAGTGGGATTTATTCCAGGACTGCAAGGTTGGTTCAACATCCGCAAATCAGTCAATGTGATACAACACATCAATAAAAGAAAGAACAAGAACCATATGATACTCTCAATAGATGCTGAAAAAGCATTTGATAAAGTACATCATCCCTTCCTGATCAAAACTCTTCAAAGGGTAGGGGTAGAGGGCACATACCTCAATATCATCAAAGCCATCTATGAAAAACCCACCGCAAATATCATTCTCAATGGAGAAAAACTGAAAACTTTTCCGCTAAGGTCAGGAACACGGCAGGGATGTCCATTATCACCACTGCTATTCAACATAGTACTAGAGGTCCTAGCCTCAGCAATCAGACAACAAAAGGAAATTAAAGGCATCCAATTCGGCAAAGAAGAAGTCAAATTATCACTCTTCGCAGATGATATGATACTATATGTGGAAAACCCAAAAGACTCCACTCCAAAACTGCTAGAACTTGTACAGGAATTCAGTCAAGTGTCAGGATATAAAATCAATGCACAGAAATCAGTTGCATTTCTCTACACCAACAGCAAGACAGAAGAAAGAGAAATTAAGGAGTCAATCCCATTTACAATTGCACCCCAAACCATAAGATACCTAGGAATAAACCTAACCAAAGAGGCACAGAATCTATACTCAGAAAACTATAAAGTACTCATGAAAGAAATTGAGGAAGACACAAAGAAGTGGAAAAATGTTCCATGCTCCTGGATTGGAAGAATAAATATTGTGAAAATGTCTATGCTACCTAAAGCAATCTACACATTTAGTGCAATTCCTATCAAAGTACCATCCATCTTTTTCAAAGAAATGGAACAAATAATTCTAAAATTTATATGGAACCAGAAAAGACCTCGAATAGCCAAAGGGATATTGAAAAAGAAAGCCAACATTGGTGGCATCACAATTCCGGACTTCAAGCTCTATTACAAAGCTGTCATCATCAAAACAGCATGGTACTGGCACAAAAACAGACACATAGATCAATGGAACAGAATAGAGAGCCCAGAAATAGACCCTCAACTCTACAGTCAACTAATCTTCGACAAAGCAGGAAAGAATGTCCAATGGAAAAAAGACAGCCTCTTCAATAAATGGTGCTGGGAAAATTGGACAGCCACATGCAGAAAAATGAAATTGGACCATTTCCTTACACCACACACAAAAATAGACTCAAAATGGATAAAGGACCTCAATGTGCGAAAGGAATCCATCAAAATCCTTGAGGAGAACACAGGCAACAATCTCTTCGACCTTAGCCGCAGCAATATCTTCCTAGGAACAACGCCAAAGGCAAGGGAAGCAAGGGCAAAAATGAACTATTGGGATTTCATCAAGATCAAAAGCTTTTGCACAGCAAAGGAAACAGTTAACAAAATCAAAAGACAACTGACAGAATGGGAGAAGATATTTGCAAATGACATATCAGATAAAGGACTAGTGTCCAGAATCTATAAAGAACTTAGCTTACTCAACACCCAAAGAACAAATAATCCAATCAAGAAATGGGCAGAGGACATGAACAGACATTTCTGCAAAGAAGACATCCAGATGGCCAACAGACACATGAAAAAGTGCTCCATATCACTCGGCATCAGGGAAATACAAATCAAAACCACAATGAGATATCACCTCACACCAGTCAGAATGGCTAAAATAAACAAGTCAGGAAATGACAGATGCTGGCGAGGATGCGGAGAAAGGGGAACCCTCCTACACTGTTGGTGGGAATGCAAGCTGGTGCAGCCACTCTGGAAAACAGCATGGAGGTTCCTCAAAGTGTTGAAAATAGAACTGCCCTATGACCCAGCAATTGCACTACTGGGTATTTACCCTAAAGATACAAACGTAGTAATCCAAAGGGGCACGTGCACCCAAATGTTTATAGCAGCAATGTCCACAATAGCCAAACTATGGAAAGAACCTAGATGTCCATCAACAGATGAATGGATCAAGAAGAGGTGGTATATATACACAATGGAATACTATGCAGCCATCAAAAGAAATGAAATCTTGCCATTTGCGACAACATGGATGGAACTAGAGCGTATCATGCTTAGCGGAATAAGTCAAGCAGAGAAAGACAACTTTCATATGATCTCCCTGATATGAGGAGGTGGTGATGCAACATGGGGGCTTAAGTAGGTAGGAGAAGAATCAATGAAACAAGATGGGATTGGGAGGGAGACAAACCATAAGTGACTCTTAATCTCACAAAACAAACTGAGGGTTGCTGGGGGGAGGGGGTTTGGGAGAAAGGGGTGGGATTATGTACATTGGGGAGGGTATGTGCTTTGGTGAGTGCTGTGAAGTGTGTAAACCTGGTGATTCACAGACCTGTGCCCCTGGGGATAAAAACATATGTTTATAAAAAATAAAAAATATTAAAAAAAAAGAAACTGAAACATCAGATAAATATAAACAGATAAACATAAATATAAATATATACAATATATAAATATAAACAGATAATATAAACAGAGGATACTTACATATTGTCAAAAGATTGATAGTGTGAAATACTGAATGCAAATTAATGTATTCAATTATGTTAAGTCAAAAGACAAATTTTAGACTAATGTTTCATGGAGAAATAACTGTTTTCCCTGTCTTCCTACAAAGCTATACATTTCCTCATAAAAACCTTGATGTTTCATCTCAAAATATTTAATAGGACAGTTTTCTCATGTTTTTCACCCCCATTGTCCCAAATCTGGAATCCTGAAATATCCCACCTGCCATCTTATTAGCAAATCTTTAGATAAAAGTCATCAAAGAAAAACAACCTAGAATTATTTTTTGATAAGCTATTTTGATATTTCACAGATGGCCATTTCCATTTATTTTTCTGAGGAAAAAAGTAAACCTAACACCTTTAATGTGTTTTGCTACAGAAATATTTTTTTTTTTTACTTTAGAAAACATCCTTTGAGATAAATTCTTAATGACTTTTGGGAAAATAGTAATGGGGTGCTGATGAATCATGGACAAGATCAACTTTGGGAGTATATTTTAATTGGTTTATTATAGGACCTGTGTCCCAGGAGAATTCTAAGTAAATTATCCAGCAGGAAATGACTAGGTATTTGGGGGAGGGGGAACCTTCCTAACAACAACAAAAAAAACACCCAACATTTTTTAATGTTCATATTCCTATGACCTGTGTTATCATTTTTAACACTGTGGGGAACCAGTTTACAGCATGAAAGGCAAACTGGTAGGGACTGTGGAGTAAAAAGCACTTAGTTCCACTGCTTGTAAAATAATTTTAGAATTATGAAGACTTTTGAGATATATCATTCCAACTAAAATTTCCTTAAGGAATATTTCTTTTAATTGAGCTAAATAACAATTTTACATATAGGGGCATCTGGATGGCTCAGTTAGTTAAGCATCTGACTCTTGGTCTCTGCTCAGATTTTGATCTCAGGGTCATGAGTTTAAGGCCCGAGTTGGGATTCATGCTGGGTGTGGAGCTTCCTTAAAATAAAATAAAAATAAGTAAATAACTAGTTTATATTTAAATTAGGAGCAACTCAAATTTCACCTTTATACTTCTATGTTATTTTCAACATGTTGGTGTAAAACCCAAGACATATTTTATTATATAATGTGCACCTAAGCTATTCTTTATTAATGAGGAAATTAATCAGAGTTTATTCCACTCTGAATAAATATAACACTAAAAAAACTTTTTTGAAATAATATATTCTTGTTAAAACATAGTGTATAAATGAAAACTGGGATATTAAAGTTACTTTTGTATAACCAATAATGGTACTTGACAGAGATTTAGTTAATAATTGGATTATTAGAGACTTTATCATTATTGTAGAGACAAGCATAATTGAAGAAAAATCACAGCATGAGTATTTTCATTTTAAAAGAGTTGTTTTCATGTGGTGTATATAATTTTAAGCATTTTAGACTAATTAAGAAATCTTCATTTTAAACAATAGTTAGCCATTTGGTTTTCAATAAACATTTCCAGTATCAATTTTAATGGCTGAATATAGTTTCAGTTTATGGATATGCCATGAGGAGTCAAATCCCTCTTTGCTGAGCCTTTAAAATTTTCCCAGGGGGTGCCTAGGTGGCTCACATGGTTGAGCGTTGGACTCTTTCTTGGTTTCCACTCAAGTCCCAGTCTCATGGGTCATTGAGCCCTGTGTCAGGCTCAACAGTCAGCACAGATATCTGCTTGAAGATTCCCTCTACCACCGCCCCTGCTCTCTCTCTCTCTCTCTCTAAACGTAAATAAATAAATAAAATATTTGGAAAAAAAATTCCCAGTATAAGTAATTTTAGAGTGCATAGACACACATATACATTTCAGCCTTGTTGTCCTATTACCTTCTGAGAGTTATTTCCACAAAAGGAATTACTGATCATAATTTTGCCTAATAAAATGTTCATACATATTTATATATTTCTCTAGAGTAATGGTCATTTATGTTTTCTACTTTAATAAATAAGAAGGGCCATTTTGACACAAACTCACCATGCAGAAGATGAATAGTTTCAGCTTTTATCATGTGGTAGAGAGTAAATGCCACTCCCCCCATCCTTGGATGCAAATTTTTAACATATTTTTTATATATATTGTGTGTGTATATATATACATAAATATCATTAAACATAGCATTGCCATATAATCTTGCAAATCCACTTCTGGATGAATACCCACAATAACTGAAATCAGAAACTCAAAGAGATATGTTTATTGCAGCCTTATTTGCAATAGCCAAGGTATGGTAACAACCCAGGTGTCCATTGATTGATGAATGGATAAAGAAAATGTGGTGTATACATGCAATGTAATAGTTTGCAGACTTAAAAGGGAAGGAAATTAGATCCACAAAGTGCAACATCATATTATGCTAATTTCCATAAGCCAGACACAAAAGGACAAATATTGTATAATTCCACTTATAATCAGGTACCTAGACCAGTCAAAATCATAGAAATAGAAAGTGGGGTGGTTGTTGCCAGGGGCAGTGGGGAGGACATCCGCTGAATAACAATGTGCCTATAGTTGACAATACTGTATTGTGCACTTAAAAATTTGAGAATAGATCTCATGTTAAGTGTTCTTACCACAGTTTTGAAGAGGGGGCCTTTTTACATTTTCCTCTGGGAAACAACTCTACAAACAGCTGCACTACAGGGAAAAGGAAGGAAGTACTAAAGTATTTGGAACCCAGGCTGTGTGCACTCAAGCCGCCCCAGGATTTATCTGGCCAACCTTGAGGTATAAGCAGCAGTAAGCAGTGGTGTCAGGGGCCTGAGAATTTTCAGCAAGTCATTTCTGGATGCCCGCAAAGGGTGCATATCCGGATAGAGAATAAGGCTGAGACCCAAGAAAAGGATGTGTGTGATTAGTTTAGGATGAGGATTGGCTCTCCAAAAACTTTGTATGGTGATTGGGAGAGGCATGCAGTTTTCTCAACTAGAGGGAATATACATACCATGAATCTCCTTGCTGCGTTTGATATTTTATGTGCTCCCATAAACTGCTTCTAGTTTTTGGCACACATGTTTTGTTTGGAGAGCATTAATTAGTTTAGGAACCATGACCAGAAAGGAAACAAACAAGTAGACAACTTTGTGTATGGAAAGTTAACTGAACTGGGATATAGATCTCAATTTTTTCTGATTCACTGAGTCACCTTGAAAAATGCCCTTCCCTTTCTGGATTTCCCTTTCTTCATCTCACAAGTGAAAAAGTTCAGTCTATCAGGGATACAAATAAATCTCACCTCTTAGGTCAACACTTATGGTATTAGCACCAAGTTGAGAAGGATTCTGAGGTTATATCCTCACTCTTTGAGAGATAATTATCCAATTTATTTGCAACAGTTTCCTATAGCCATGGGAAAGGGAGTTTAGTGGCACGTCTCTTTCATTTGCTACCCCGCAGGAGAATATATTAACAATCCCCTCTACATGGAAAATTCCATTATTCTAAACATCTTAACAGTTATCCTGATGCTTGAGGTTAGAAAATTATTTTTAACACTTCTCAATCATTTTATGTGATACCCCCTACCAATTTTCTACAGAAATATGGGAATACAGAATCTGTTTTTAGGTATCAAAAGTCAAAACATGTATAAAGCACAGAGCCTAATTCATTCAAAATTGAGGTTTTCAGTTCCTTCCACTGTGTTCTCTGTTAAGTAAACTTGGCCATACATTAATAATGTACAGTGTGTGAAATCAAACACACACACACACACAAGCACATACACACACATTCTTTACATGAATGACTTACTCATCTAAGGTTCATGCACCTAACAAGATATTAATAAAATGCTGGGAATTTTTGAAAGCACGACTCTTAGAACTTTGCATACTTTTTCTGCAATCTTTTCCATAGTTAAAATACATATTCAGATTATCTGTTGCTTTGTGGATATTTGCTAATTAATACTATATACTAACAGTTTAAGAATAGGAGTGTTTTTATATAATTGCTCATAGTACCATAAATGCATTAGTATCATGTAAGGATATATCTTTTGTCAGTATTTGGAATATTATAATCTTAAAATATTTATGTTTGTCTCATGTTTTTATATTAGAATTGCAGAAGGTTTTTTAAAGTAATTTTAATTTTTATCAACCTTATTATTTATTTTTATTAATTTCCTTATCATCTTTATTTTCTTTGGTTTTCCACATATTGAATTTTTTTTGTTTTTGTTTTTTAGTTTTCAGGGTTCTGAATTTCATGTAATTCCAGTATTTTTGTTCCTATTAATTAAATAATGTGAACCTTAGACTGATTGTTTAAAAACAGCAAAGGCAAGTGGTTTGTCTTTGAATTCCCCTTATTTATCTAAGTACTAATAAAATTGTGTTCTCTGACCTTTATGGGCATGTTAAATAGGTGTGCACAAATCCTGGATTGATTTTCAGTATCTTCATGGACTGATTTTTATGATTTCCCACTTCTGTTTTCTGATTTTTTAAAGATACACACACACACACACACACACACACACACACATAAATGATTGATTAATTAAGGTCACTGCATGTGGTGTAAAAACAGGCATTCCAAGAACCCAGTTTATAGCACTCATGGAAGGAGATCACCCTCCCCATCAGCTGTAGCCTCTCAAAATTCCTGTTTGTTATTTAACAGGAGTTGTATAGTCTGAAAAGACATAAAGTAATATTTCCAATGGAGCCGATTAGGTGGAAAAGTAACCTGACAGCTTGAAATAAGTCATTTTTTCAGCTGAAGATAACTATCAACTATTTTTTCATCTATGATTTTGACTATCTGATTCAAGAGCATAAGGGGACAAGAGTGGACAGGAGACAAGAGTTCATTGCTAGAAGTAATCATAAAGCGTAGTTATCTAAGCCCTGAAGTTAGGTTCCTTCTCATTCATTAACTGTGGATTGCTGAGCATTCAATTTCTGACCATTTCTTTTCAAGTAGAATTTGGCTAGATCTTGTTACTTTTGAAAGTGAAGAACAATGTTTATTTAGATTCATTTCTCATGGTCTTCCTATATTTGACATGCATGAGACAGATGACTTATATGGACTTGGGAAAACTACAGAAAAGACAAAAGGAAGAGAATATAGAAAAATATGTTTGAATGAAGAAAAATGAAATAAATAGGAGCTCTAAAAATGACTGAAATCATGACCATTTTATTTTATTTATTTATTCATTGATTTGTTTATTTCTTTATTCATTCATTTATTTAGAGATTTTGACTATCTGATTCAAGAGCATAAGGGGACAAGAGTGGACAGGAGACAAGAGTTCATTGCTAGAAGTAATCATAAAGCGTAGTTATCTAAGCCCTGAAGTTAGGTTCCTTCTCATTCATTAACTGTGGATTGCTGAGCATTCAATTTCTGACCATTTCTTTTCAAGTAGAATTTGGCTAGATCTTGTTACTTTTGAAAGTGAAGAACAATGTTTATTTAGATTCATTTCTCATGGTCTTCCTATATTTGACATGCATGAGACAGATGACTTATATGGACTTGGGAAAACTACAGAAAAGACAAAAGGAAGAGAATATAGAAAAATATGTTTGAATGAAGAAAAATGAAATAAATAGGAGCTCTAAAAATGACTGAAATCATGACCATTTTATTTTATTTATTTATTCATTGATTTGTTTATTTCTTTATTCATTCATTTATTTAGAGATCCTGTGTGTGAATGGGTCAGCAGGGAGGCAGATCAGAGGGGGAGAGATAATCAGAAGGGTCTGATTTCATGACTTGAGCCAAAATCAAAGCCAATAGCTTAACCCACTGAACCACCATTGAGCACTCTATTTGATTTGAATCTCTTCTTTCCTTGAAGTATTTCATTTTTTCCCCCTCAGCACTTGTTATTTACTTAAGTACTAGGAAATTTATTTTTCTATTATATTGCTTGTTTACTGTGTGTGTCTCCTCATTAGAAATAAATGCTGCAATGGCAGGAACTTTTGTATCTGTGTGTATACCTACCACAAAGAACAATGATTTGCATTTATGTGTGGTTTATTTGTTGTTTTAGCTACAGAGTTCATAATTATGAGTGCTTGTTTGGTAACATTTTTTTGGTGAAGTCCTTAAGGGTCTGTTTCATCTGTTTCACCTGGTTCCTTTGTTGGGTCCCTCAATAATGGGTTGCCCAATAATGGGTCCATGATTAAAGAAGCAAGACATACAAAACGAAGGTTAAGCAAAGCTTTATTTTGTGCTAAGCATCAAGAATCAAACTGACCGTCCTGGGCCGCACCTCTTACAAGAGAGGGCGACACTTCTCTGTTTCACAGACTAGCTTTTATAGAGCAAAGGCCATCTGGTTGGGCCTGGCCACGCACAGGTGGCCAATGAAGTTGTAACACACAGAGAAAGCTGCACAGTCATGCTAGGTGACCAATTGAATTACAATTTACCCTAGTAGACAATTGAACCAGCCTATCACCTTGGTCAGAATTGGCACCCAAAAGGTGCCCAAAGGGCTGGGCCCATACTCTTTGATAGCTAGGAGACAGTATGCACCCCCACAGATTGAATACCTCCACCTGGCCTGACCCACCCTTGTATTTGGACTTTGTTACCTGGGGTTGGTTTCTGGGGCTTGTTTTTAAGTAGATTCCCCTGGTGGGGGGCTGTGGGGTGGGGTTGGGCAGAGTCAGTTTAAGTTTTACAACAAAATGGCAGTTCAACCAGGTTGGGTCCTTCTCTGGCTGAATAGGCCCTTATACACCTTAAAGTGTAAATAGAGGGATTGAGAATGGGAGCAACAGAGGTTTTAAGTACTGCTACACCTTCGCTCAAAGGCATACTTTTTTTCACAGATGTTTTTACATACATGAAAATGCAACTCCCATAAGAAATGGCAACAATAATCACAGGGAGGAACAGGTGGGAAAGGCCTTTTCACTCTGTTGGGCTGAAGGGATCTTTAGAATTTTTCTAAGGAAGAGTGTGTAAGAATCACCAAGGCCAATGTCACTATGAGTGTGAACACTGCTAACAAAAGCGCCATGAGCTCTGTAAATGTTGTGTTTGTGCAAGCAATGAATAGCATAGAAGTGTCACAAGTAAAGTGGTCACTAATATTGGAGTCACAGAAATCCAGTTGGAGGCCCATCATCACAGTGGGGAAGATAATAAGGAAACCGGCCAGCCAGGAACGGATTACAAGCCGGTTGCAGATTTTGTTACTCATGATAGTTGTGTAATCTAGAGGTTTGCAGAGAGATTTCAGGGTGCCATTGCTCTGCAGTTTCACTTCTACCATGGGTTCAAGTAAAGTTGTTGACTTTTATAAGGGAGAATTGATGACTTTCAAAACCTAAACGATGGAGCTGATACAGGAAATTAATAGGATTCTTTTTAAAGGTACTTATATTGTCTGCATAAATAAAATCAGTTTTGTTTCTTCCTATTTAGTATGCATGCTTTCCCCTTTTTTAACTTATTACAAAAATTAGAACAATACCATACAATATATACTTTTTAAAGATTTACTTATTTATTTTAGAGAGAGAGATTTACTTACCTACTTATTTTAGAGCTAGAGCATGGGGTGGAGGAGCAGAGGGAAAAAGTGAGTGTGGAGCCCAATGCAAGGCTTGATCTCATGACCTTGAGATCATGGCCTGAGCCAAAGCCAAAAGTCTGATGCTTAACTGACTGAGATACCCAGGCACCCCAGAATTTAAGTACGTTATTAAGTAGATGTAGCAAGAGTGATCATCCTGGCCTTATTCTTTTTCTTAGGAATAGATTGTTCAGACTTTCATAATGAAATAAGATGTTAGGTATAGCTCAATTATTTTTTCTTTTTTCTTTCTTTCTTTTTCTTTTTATAAAACTATATTTTGGGGGGCTGCCTGGGTGGCTCAGTGGGTTAAGCCTCTGCCTTCGGCTCAGGTCATGATCTCAGGGTCCAGGGATCTAGTCCCACATCGAGGTCTCTGCTGGGCAGGGAGCCTGCTTCCTCCTCTCTCTCTCTGCTTGCCTCTCTGCCTACTTGTGATCTCTCTCTGTCAAATAAATAAAATCTTTAAAACAAAACAAAACTATATTTTGGATGTCCTTTGGTATTTTCCATTTATTAGATCTGCTCACTGAGAGTCTTTTTGTTTCTTTTACAGTGTAATATTAATTCCAGACGTACAATTTAGTGATCCAATACTTACATACAACACTCAGTGCCCATCACAAGTGCACTTGAGAGTTTTTATTAGATATGTATGTTGGATATTTTTCTGCAGCTATTAAGAAAAACTCCACTTGACCAAAATTAATTTAACTTTTTATATATTCTAGATTTATTTGCCTCTTATTTTAAATGCTTACAGCTTATTCATGAGTGAGATTTGTTACCATATTTTCCTAATAATGTCTATTTCCTCATTTTGCTCTCAGGATAATACTATTCTCATGGGTTGAGTTGGAAAGTATTCCCTACTCTAATACATTCTGGGACAGTTGCGTATAATTATTAGTATTGTTTTCTTAAATATTTCATAGCAATCACTGGTGAGTGGAATTTTCTTTGTGAGATATTTCCTAATTATAATTTCAATTTCCACACTAGATATAGACCTATCATCTATTTTTTTTTCCTAGAATGTGATTTTATTGTTTTTTTTTTTTTTCTTGGATGAGATTTTGCTGTTTTTCCATTTCATGTTTTTTAATTAATTGACATAAAGAAGTTGTTAAAAAATCTCTGTATTATTTGTTTATTAACTAGAATATCAGTGATATGACTTTGGTTTTCTCTGATAATGATAATTTGTATCTTCTCTGTATTTTCCTCATCAACCTACCAATAAACTTATCAATTTTGATGATATTTTCAAGAAATCAGATTTGGTTTTATGATGTATTTTTCTTTCTTTTTCTTAAAAAAATATTTTATTTATTTATTTGACAGAGAGAGAGATCACAAGTAGGCAGAGAGGCAGGCAGAAAGAGAGAGAGAGGGGGAAGCAGGCTCCCTTCTGAGCAGAAAGCCCAATGTGAGGCTCTATCCCAGGACCCTGAGATCATGACCTGAGCTGAAGGCAGCGGCTTAACCCACTGAGCCACCCAGGTGCCCGGATGTGTTTTTCTAATAATTTTTTTATTATGTTATGTTAGTCACCATACAGCCCATCATTAGTTCTTGATGTAGTGTTCCATGATTCATTGTCTGTGTATAACACCCAGTGCTCCATGCAATATTGATATTTTCTTATTTTTCTGTTTTCTATTTCACTGATTTCCTCATTGGTTTTTATTATTCGCTTTCATCTTGTTACTGTGGGTTAAATTTGCTTTACTATTTTGATGGTTGATTGAGGTGGAAGCTGAGGTCATTGATTTTAGGATTTTCTTATTTTCTAATTTTAGTTTTAAGTTTCTTTTTAACAAATGCTTTAGCTGCATCCCACAAATTTTCTTATGTTGTAATTTTATGTTTATTTTGTTCACATGGCATTTTAATTTTTCTTTGATTTCCTTCATCCCAGGGATTATATATATGTTAGTTTCTAAATATTAGATATCTTGCCATAATTGATTTTGAAGTTAATTATATAGTGTTCAGTAAACATACTAGGCATGACTGAAATGTAAACTTATTGAGATGCTTTTGTCACTCAGATTATGACCCATTATGATAATGTTTTCTGTTATACTGGAAAGAATGAGTATTCTGGGGGTGCCAGGGTGGCTCAGTGGGTTAAAGCCTCTGCCTTTGGCTCAGGTCATGATCCCAGGGTCCTGGGATCAAACCCCACATGGGGCCCTCTGCTCTGTGGGGAGCCTCTTTCCTCCTCTTTCTCTGCCTGCCTCTCTGCGTACTTGTGATCTCTGCCTGACAAATAAATAAAATCTTAAAAAAAAAAAAAAAGAATGAATGTTCTGTTGATGTTGGATGGAATGTTCTGAAAAATCTCAATTAGGTCAATTTGATTGATAAGATTGTTCAAGTCTTCCATATCCTTACTGTTTTGTTTTTTCAACCTTTTATATTAATTATTGAATGTATTGAAAAACTCCTGACTCTAAATGTGCATTTGAGTGCTACAGTGTTAAATTCAACTGCATTTGACAAATTGTGGTTGATATGCAAACTTAGATTAGTTATGGAGATGAGTTTGGTAAAAATCAATGACATCATTCCATGAAAATCAACTTGGGACATCGAATTTCCAATTAAGTTTAATGAATGTTTTATTATTATTTGCAAATTATATTAGTAATATTTATAATATGTCTGTGTATTGTTTTCTGATAATTGGTTTTAAACAATGGCTTGCTACTTTTCTCTGCCCATATGCATCAAAGCATTAGAACTTTATTGAACATCACACTGTTTGAGTTATACCTGCATCAACAGATGCAAAGCAAGTATTTAGGTTTATGCAGAATCTCCAAAGCAATGAGTGGAAAAATGAAAAACTTTATAAAATAAAGAAAGAAATAAGAACACAATTCTGGAATAGGTGGAAAATTTATATCTATGATGCCTAAGAAGAGAATCCACTGTACTTCCCAATTCTAACAAAAGTTACTATCAAATTTAGTAAAACACTTTCTATAAGCAGATATACTAAATATTTTTGCTGAAGCACACCTGTAAATATCACAGATGTCTCAGACATTCATGCTTTTAGAATTTAATTTTTACCTGTTTTTGATTCTTCTAATGAGTGAGAAAGGGAACCAAAGCACTGAGAATTCAAATAAATATTAAAGAAAAATGTTCCGATGGGAAGTTATATGATTTCATGTATTCATGCATTGTTTGTGGGAGAGGACAACAAAGAAGCAAATGTGCAAATACTAAATTGAGTTTCATTCTAGTAAGTGTAGAGCAGTAATTAAGAACTTCTTATAGGAAAGATTTATGTCAAGTTTTGGATAGTGCAAACACGCTTAAATCCACACTCTCCAATGTCCATAAAAATTCTGAAAGAGATTTTTTTTTAAAGATAATGAGACTCTATAAACACTGGAAAACATTTTAAGTTACCATCATCATGCCAGAAATTTTGAGAACTACCTCGGTGATAGGAAACATATAGTTTTAAGTTAAAAAAAAAAAAAAAAAAAAAAAAAAAGAAAAAGAAAGAAGAAATAAAGAAAGAAAAAAAAAAAATAAAAGTAAAAAGAAGAGGAAATAGGATCATAGGAAACCAGGTTCCTTGCAAGGGAGTATCTGATAAGCTCCAGGCTCAGCATCAGCACATTTACAAAAGTAATGGGCTGTGGAATAATCATCAGTGTAGTTCACTCAAAATGCTTTGTGTTGAAAATATTGGGATTTTATAGAAATGGCAATGCCATGCTTGTAGTCACTTTGGAATTTAGCCCCCAAAAGACATTAAACAAGCTTTGTTATAATATTAAAGGATTAAATTCACGATGATGATATAAGCATTGCCTATGCCCCAAATAGCATAGATCAACATTTATAATATAAAAATCCTAGGAGATACAAGGACAAATAAAGGCACACTAGACATAGAAGACTTTACCTCACAGATGAAATTACTTTAATACTGAATTCTTACGCATTGGGAGAAATAGCTTTTTAGGATTGCTTAGGATTTTGTCTCGCTTTGATTGGTCTACAAAGAGAAAGTTCTTCCAATGATTGTTAAAACTAAATTCTGGCATTCTTGTTAAGTGTTATCCTCATTTATGTGACATCAAATCATTCATGCTTAGAAAATTTTTAGGGCATGTAAATGGGAAAGGATAGTTGAACTAAGTGAGGCCAAAAGAGAATAAATGGAGAATAAGAGTTGAAGGAAAGGAAGTTGAATATCACAGTGATTGGAGAATATAGCAATGTTAATATTGTGTTAGACATAGGTTCTATTTAAAATTGAGGTCATGAATTTCTCTATGATGACAGTTTATTTGAGAAGCATTTGTTGGTTAAGTTCTTAAAAGACTGCTTTACCTGCTGGTTCCTTAAGGAGTAAATAAAAGGATTTAGCATTGGGGCAACAGAGGTATTGAGCACAGCTATACCCTTGGTCAAACCCACTCCTTCTTTTGCTGACGTTTTGACATACATGAAAATGCAACTTCCATAAGAAATAGAGACAACAATCATGTGTGAGGAACAAGTGGAAAAGGCCTTTCTCCTCTGTTCAGCAGAAGGGATTCTCAGAATCGTTTTAAGGATGAATACATAGGAAAGAACCACTAATATTAAGGTTACCATGAGTGTGAATACTGCCAGGAAGAATGCCATGAGCTCTAGGAATGTGTCTGTGCAGGAGGTCGACAGCATAGGAGAAGAGTCACAAGTGAAGTGGTCAATGATGTTGGAGTCCCAGAAATCCAGTTGAAGTCCCATGATCACAGGTGGAAAGATAATGAGAAATCCAGCTAGCCAAGAGCTAATTACAAGCTGGTTGCTGACTCTGCTGTCCATTATTGTTGTGTTATGCAGTGGCTTGCAGATAGCTATGTACCGATCATAAGACATAGCAGTCAAAAGAAAAAATTCTGTTGTGCCAAGGAGTATGAGGAAAAACACCTGTGCCATGCAGGAATTATAAGAAATGGTCATATCTCCCGTTAAAATGCTGACCAGAAATCTAGGAATACAAACTGTTGTGAATGAGATTTCTAGAAAAGAGAAATTCCTAAGGAAGAAATACATGGGAGTTTTAAGGTGAGGATCTACCAGAGTGAGGGTTATAATTGTCAGGTTTCCAGCTAAACTCAGTATATATATGAAAAACAGAAATAGAAAAATCAAAATATTTAGTTTTGGGTCATTTGTTAATCCCAGAAGAATGAACTCTTTCACAGATGTTTGATTTTTCATTTCTTACTGCTGACTTCTTCTAAGTCTGTAAATGCAAACAAAAAACAATGATTTTTGTGAGTTCAGGATTATTTTTTTTTAAGATTTTAATTATTGATTTGACAGACAGAGATCACAAGTAGGCAGAGAGGCAGGCAGAGAGACAGAGGGAAGCAGGCTCCCTGCTGAGCAGAGAGAGCCTGATGCAGAGCTAGATCCCAGGACCCTGGGATCATGACCTGAACCAAAGGCAGAGGCTTTAACCCACTGACCACCCATGCGTCCCCAGGATTATTTATTTATTTATTTTCTTTTACACTTCTGCTGGTTTAAAAAGTATGTAAGACATATATGGAGCAATGAATTGTCCATCAAATTGCATTGAATTTTGAAAATATATATGAGCCAGCACAAAGAAACTTATCCCTAGTATCTTCCTTTTAGACCATTAGCCATTTAACATTGAGTAAGTCACTTGATAGGTCTCATGAACACATCTGTATATGAAAAATATACTTATCAAATGTTTTACTTTCTTTAAAAATTTGTTCTTATGTGTATCAAAACTATAAAATATAAGATATTATTTTATTTCAAACACTTTCTTTCTCTCTTATTTTTAAAGATTTTATTTATTTATTTGACAGACAGAGATCACAAGTAGGCAGAGAGGCAGGCAGAGAGAGAGGAGGAAATAGGTATCCCTTAGGGCAGAGAGCGCATTGCAGGGCTCCATCCCAGAACCCTGGGATCATGACCTGAGCTGAAGGCAGAGGTTTTAACCCACTGTGCCACCCAGGCACCTGATATTATTTTATTTTTATTTAAAATATTTTACTAATGACCATGTTATAATGAATTTGGTGATTCACAGACCTGTACTCCTGGGGATAAAAATATATGTTTATAAAAAATAAAAAATTAATTAAAAAAAAAAAGAACATTTGAAATTTGCTTTTTAAAATAGTTTCTACAGTTTACTCAGGATGTTTCATATCCATCCTGCCTAAATAGAGAATTAATAACTTAACAAAAGAATCAAAGCTATAAAATCTGAAATTTATATAATCCTAAACAAACCAAGAATTAAAACTTTTCCTTTTTAAATTAAATAACAGTCTACTACTTTTTAGAAGATATTCAAAGGGAAACATTTAAGTGATTTAAGTTACAAATTGATTAGAAAATGGAAAAAAGTAAATGAGGTAAGAAATGAAAAATATAGTTACAGTTAAATAATCTTCTGTGGTAACAGTTTGGCTTCTCAAATCCAAATGTTCTGTTGCCTTAGTTTAATTGTCTGTGTTTGAGTCTTTCCTTCTGGAGCTTTTTATAGACTTCACAATTTGTTTCTGCCTTTAATTTCATTATGCAAGAAGCTATTTCTGTAGTGTGTAGGTGGAATTTGGCAGGATGATCCTGGTCACATAGAGAAAGATGACACATATTGAAAAATAACTTTAGGAAAAAGTTTATTCCTGACATTGGGGAAGCCCTCATAGAAAGTTGACACAGCCCCAGTTGCTGGTAGAAGCTGCAAACAAAGTATTCAAGAGGATCTGTAACTGGTAATCCAGGAAACAGCTGGTGACACAGTGGAAACAGGTTTACAGACTGTTTCATGTAGTCAATCCATGTTTAGTTTGAAAGGCTGAGACTCAAATGGTCTTGCAAAAGTTTTTCATTGGGTAGCAGTATCTCTGGCACTATGCTGTTGTTTAGGAGTAAAGCCAGAGTTATGGAGAGAGGAGCAGCAAAATGGACCTCTGCTCTAAATTTCTGCCTGGTAACATGGAGAACTAGAGACTGAACTTTCCTGGAATGTGGGTTAGACTCTCAAAATAAATAAGTAAAAGAAGGAGCAAAATGTGGATCGAGGCACTAGTTACCGTGAAATAGGCAAATAGAGGTGACGAAGTTGCATATTTTGCTGCTCTTCATTCAAAAGGAGAGGCTAAAGCCATGAGTGAGAATCAAGAAATAACAGATATAGGAATGAGGTGATCTGCATAGGAATGAAAAAAATGTTTGAGAGAGAAAATCCTTGAAATGTAAGGGAACTATCCTAAGTTACACAGTTCACGAGCCAGCATTTAGTACCCCTTATTTCCCAAAATTTCTATGAAAATAAAAATATCCTGGGGTGCCTGGTAGGCTCAGTGGATTAAAGCCTCTGTCTTCAGCTCAGGTCATGATCTCAGGGTCCTGGGATGGAGCCCAGCATCAGGCTCTCTGCTCAGCAAGGAGCCTGCTTCCTCCTCTCTCTCTGTCTCTCTCTCTCTCTCTCTGCCTGCCTCTCTGTTTGTCATCTCTATCTGTCAAATAGATAAATTAAAAAAAAAAAAAAAAGAAAGAAAGAAAAGAAAAATATCCTAACTCTAGATTCTAGGGAGACCTATTAATATAACATTTTACCTGACTCCCAGTAACTTTGGTGAAATAAAGATGAGTTGTAATTTTGTTAAAAAAAAAAAACAAAAAACAACAAAAAAAAACTTACTCTTCCCTTCCAGTGGGAAAAGTTGGTTTTCCAACTCTTGTTTCCAAAACAAACAGATTCGTTTTATCTTCCCTCCACCCCTCAAAATAGTCACAGGAGATTCTTAGAAAAAGCAATTAAAATGTCTCTGGAGAGAGATGTTCCTGAGGAGTATATTCTAACGTTTAGTTGAATAATTTTAATTAGGTAGCCTAGGGAAATGATTTTTTAAATTTTTTAAATTTCTTTTCAGTGTACCAGAATCCATTATTTATGCACCACGCCCAGTGCTCCATGCAATACGTGCCCTCCGTAATACCCACCACCAGGCTCACCCAACTTCCCATCCATCCACCCCCCACCTCTTCAAAACTCTCAGATTGTTTTTCAAGAGTCCACAGTCTCTCATGGTTCGTCTCCCCCTCCAAAAACACATTAAATGTCAAAGAGGTGTAGAGGTGCAGAGAATAGCAGTGAGGGAAAAGCAGTCTTGGAATTTTCATATTGTCAATGTTATATATATATATATTTTTTTAAAGATTTTATTTATTGGGGAGCCTGGGTGGCTCAGTGGGTTAAAGCATCTGCCTTTGGCTCAGGTTATGGTCCCAGAGTCCTGGGATTGAGACCCGCATCAGCCTCTCTGCTCTGCAGGGAGCCTGCTTCTTCCTCTCTTTCTGCCTGCCTCTCTGCCTACTTATGATCTCTGTCTGTCAAATAAATAAAATCTTAAAAAAACCAGATTTTATTTATTTATTTGGGAGAGAGAGAGTGAGAGAGAGCATGAGAGGGGAGAAGGTCAGAGGGAGAAGCAGACTCAGACTCCCCATGTGAGATGGGAGCCTGATATGGTACTCAATCATGGGACTCTGGGATCATGACCTGGCAGTTGCTTAACCAACTGAGCCACCCAGGTGCTCAGTCTTATATTATTTTTACCTGAGATAAACATCTGCTGAGGCACTATAATTCAATTACAGGTAAACTTGTGAAGAAGCAGAAAACTGCAAGAAGAAGGGGCCACAAGGATATAAAATGTTCAATTCAAATATTTTGTTAATAAAAATCTATTGCCAATAAACAAATAAACAATCTATTGGGAGTATACCAAACAAACAAACAAAAGAAAACCTGCAACATTTTGTACAGTGAAGGAAACCATTAACAAAATGAAAAGGCAACCTCATGAATAGGAGAAGATATTTACAAATGATATATCCAATAAGGAGTTAATATCCTAATATATAAAGAAATTATACAACTCAACATAGAAAACCCTCAATTAACCCAAATAAAAATTGGGCAGAGATTCTGAGTAGGTGATTTTCCCAAAGAAGTTGTACAGAGGGCTAACAGACACATGAAATTGTGCTCAACATCATTAATCATCAGGAAAATACAAATCAATACCACAATGAGATATCACCTTACAACTGTCAGAATGGCTAGAATCAACAAGGCAAGAAACTCTGCTGGTAAGAATGTGCAGGAAAAGAGAATCTTTTCATGCCCTTTGATAGGAATCTAAATTGTGATAGCCACTATGGAAAAAAGCATGCAAGCTCCTCAAAGAATTAAAAATAAAAATACCATAAGATTGAGTCATCTAACTACTGCATGTTTATCCAAAGAAAACAAAAACACTAAATCAGAAAGATACATGCACCTCTCACTTATTGTAGCATTATTCATTATAGCTAAGATATGGAAGCAACCCAGTGTCCATTGATAGATGAATGGAAAATAAAAGATGTGATATATATACAATGGAATACTACTCAGCCAAAAAAAAGGAAAAAATGAGGGCTTGCCATCTGCAACCACATAGATGGACCTAGAAGGTATTATGATAAATGAAAGAAGTCAGAGAAAGACAAATACCACTTATATATGCAATCTAAAAAACAAAACAAGTGATTAAACAGAAAAAACAGACCTCTAACTACAGGGTACAAACTAGTGGTTGCCAGCCAGGGTAGGAAGATGGATGGAAGGATGGGTGAAATAAATAAAGGGGATTAAGAGGCACAAATTTCCAGTTATAAAATAAATAATTCATGGAGATGAAAACTACAGCATAAGGAGTATAGTAAATATTATTATGATAATATATAGTATACTACTTATTGTGATGAACATTGAGTAATGTGTAGAATTGTTGGATATGTTGTATACCTGAAACTAATATAACATGTATGTTAGTTATGTTTCAATGAAAAATAAGTAAACCAATTCTTTGTGATGTAGAATTTAAAACATCAGCATATAATTAAGCAGAAAGTTATGAAATCCTCATGTTTTAGAAGGCTTAATATTTTTAAGGTATCAATATTTAACAAATGTATTGATAGATTCAACAAAACTCAAATTAAGATATCATCAAGGTTCTTTTTTTCTCTTTTTTTGGATAAATTATGTAGTTAGGACAGTTTTAGAACTATAAAAAATGTGAAGGTAGAGTTCCCTATATGTCCTTAACACAATTTCTCCTATTATCATGTTAATATTTTAGATTCATTACAATCAGTGAACTGATACATTTATTGATATGTTGTTGGATTGATACATTATTATTAACTATAAATAACCTAATTTATTCAGATTTTCTTGATTTTTACCTACTGTTTCTGTTTTGTTCCTGGATCTCTTCCAGAATACTACAGTACGTTAATCATCTCTTTAAGAGGGTTCTTTGGATGGGGCACTCTCTCAGAATTTTGACGATCTTAAGAATTTGAAGAACTCTGATCAAGTAGTTTGTATAATAGACCTTCATGGGGATTTATATGATGTTATGCTCATATTAAATTAGGGTTATGTGTTTTGGAAAAGAAGCCCATGGGGTTAAATTTGCCATTTTCATCACATCTATATCATGAGTTTTTTTACTATCAGAATAATTTATCATTTTTCATGGGAACTTTGATCACCTGATAAAGGCACTAATTGTTAGGGTCCTCCACAAATTTGCTGTCCTCCCATCCTGCACTTTCCACATTTTACTCTGTGGAAGGAATTCACTATGAACAGCTGACATTGAAGGAATGGGAATTATGCTCTGCCTAGAAGATAGGGTATCTGTATAAATTATTTGGAACTCCTTTACATGGGAAATTTGTGTTCTTCCCCATTTATTAATTTACTGATAAATATCCATTTATTTATATCCAGTATGGACTCATGGATCCTTATTTTATACTTCTGAGTTATAGCCAATACAATTTATTTTGTTGCTAATTTTATCTAGCTTTGGCCATTGGGAGGCCTTTTAATTAGCTACTCTTCCATTTGATATCCAATGACCATAGTATGGTGTTTTTTTTTTAAAGATTTTTATTTATTTATTTGACAGACAGAGATCACAAGTAGGCAGCGAATTAGGCAGAGAGAGAGGAAGGGGAGCAGGTTCCCCACTGAGTGGAGAGCCCAACGTGGGGCTTGATCTCAGGACCCTGAGACCATGACCTGAGCCGAAGGCAGAGGCTTTAACCCACTGAGCCACCAGGCGTCCCATAGTATGTTTTTAAAAAATCACTTCCTTGTTTTCTGGTACTATAAGATATTTCAGGGTCATCTTACATATCTCTTACCAGAGCCCTCTAATAAGATACTTGTGCAATAATACTTAGTTACTCTTATTGGACCAGCATGGTATTAGAAACCAAGATCTGGGCTCTAGGTTTGTTCATTGATACCATGGTGTCATTTCTTCTAGACCCTCTAAGAGGACAGAGCCAGGAAATATATAGGATCCTAATAACTTGTATATAAATACATAAGTATTACTATATGCAACCTTCCTCCCCTTCTCTGTAAACTCCCACTCCAAAAGTGAGAATCCTGGCTCCACTGATAACCACCCATTTACTTATTGTTGAAGTTCTGTGGTAGGTCTTTGATCCATTTTGAGTTAAGTTTGTGAAAGGTCTGTGATTAGATTTTTTTTTCTTTTTAAATTTTTTATTTTTTATAAACATTTATTTTTATCCCCAGGGGTACAGGTCTGTGAATCACCAGGTTTACACACTTCACAGCACTCACCAAAGCACATACCCTCCCCAATGTCCATAACCCCACCCCCCTTCTCCCAACCCCCTCCCCCCCAGCAACCCTCAGTTTGTTTTGTGAGATTAAAAGTCACTTATGGTTTGTCTCCCTCCCAATCCCATCTTGCTTCATTGATTCTTCTCCTACCCACTTAAGCCCCCATGTTGCATCACCACTTCCTCATATCAGGGAGATCATATGATAGTTGTCTTTCTCTGCTTGACTTATTTCACTAAGCATGATACGCTCTAGTTCCATCCATGTTGTCGCGAATGGCAAGATTTCATTTCTTTGGATGGCTGCATAGTATTCCATCGTGTATATATACCACATCTTCTTGATCCATTCATCTGTTGATGGACATCTAGGTTCTTTCCACAGTTTGGCTATTGTTGTGATTAGATTTTTTTATATGAATGTCCAATTCTACATCTGTGGAAAATATTTTCTCTGTTGAATTGCCTTTGCTCTTTTTCAAAGATCAGCTGTATGTGTGTTGTCCTACCTGTGGAATTTCTATTCCATTTCATTGATCTTTATGTATATTCTATTATCAATACCCTGCTGTCTTCATTAATTTATCTTTATAGTGAGAATATTGTATTTGACCTTTAATTAGTTCTTCTTCCATGTTCATCCTTTCTTTGTGTATGTAGAGTAAGTTTTCTGATAGGTATAATTTTCTTATGCCTGAAGAACTTTTGAAGAATTCCTTAAAGTTCAGGCCTGCTGATAATGAATTCCTTCATTTTGTTTGTCTGACAAAGTCTTTATTTCTCCTTGACCTTTGAAGTATAACTTAACTGTGTGTGGGTTAGTGGTTTTTCTCTTTAAGCACTTGAAATACTTCATTTTATTCTCCTCTTGCATGCATATTTTCTGATTAAAAGTGTGCTGTAATTTCACACTTGTTTTTCTCTAGATAAGCTATATTTTCCCCATCTTTTATTTAAGGATTTTCTCTCCTTTTTCTACATTTTTCTCTAGATAAACTGTATTTTTCCCATGTTTTATTTGAAGATTTTCTTTGTGTTTTCTGAATTTGAATATTATATGGGTAGTTGAATTTTTGTGCACATAGTTTATCTAATTTTCCTGTGTCCATGGTTTAGTTTCTGTCATTAATTTTGGAAAGTTCTGCAACCACTATTTCTTCAAATATTTTTTTCTCATTTCTCTCTTCTTTTTCTGGTGTTCCAATGATGCCTTTGTTACAAGTTTGGGTTTGTCCCAAATTCTTGGATGCTGTTTTGTTAATTTTTTTTTCTCTTGCATTTAGTTTGGTAGGTTTTTATGACCTGTCTTCAGGAATCACTGGTTCTTTCCTCTACCTTGTTCAGTCTACTAACATGCCTATCAAAGGCTTTCTTCATTTTAGTTGTAAATGTTTTTTTTTTTTTTTCCTAGTATTTCCTTTGACTCTTTCTTATAGGCTTCATTTCTACACTTAATTTTGTCATCTGTCACTGCATGCTTTCTACTTTTTCTTTTAGAGTCCTTACCATATTAATCATAGTTGTTTTCAACTCCTTGCTAGATATCTTTAACATCTGTGTTATATTTGTTCTAATTCTGTAGCTTACTTTATCATCAGATGGTAGGTAGGGTATTTTTTTTTCCTTTATTATGCATTGCAATTTTTTATTGTTGAAATATAAACTGATGTAGACAAGCCATTAATATGAAGATTTAGGATAATCTTGTTAAGATAATTTTGCTGGGATGTGTTTAATATTTACTGCAGCTGAACTGTAGGTTGAAGATGTTTTCATATCCTTTAGTGTCTTTGCTTTTTATCTCCCTTTCTGTAAGTATTCTTTCCAAGAAAGAGAAGAGCTCTACAGCTGTAATCCACTGTTACATTGTATATTGTGTGGTAGTAGTTGTGGGAAAAGGATAGTGTTTGGGAATCTTATGATTGCCTTCAACATTTTAAGCTTGTGTCTCTATGATGTGATTTTCACAACCGTTTCTCTAGAGTATAATTGTCCCAAACATCTGCCTTTGAGTTGAGACCTAAGGTTTAGAGAGGATTGGATTGTGAGTAATGTGCTTTGCCCAATTAGGATAATGATATAATAAAGTTCACTGAAAAATAAGCCTTTGTAATGGAGAACAATTTTGGTGTGTCTAGACAAGGTTATTTTTCCTTCAGCAGGAAGGGGTTTTTCTGTTTTTCACAAAAATGTCTGCAGGTAACCTCCATGAAAGTGTGAGGTCATTCTGAATTTTCTAATGCTAGTCCACACTTATTCTCAACAATTTGTCAATACCATTTAAGTATTCCTACCATTTGCTTACAATAAAATGCCAAATGTGAAATGAAACTTTGCGATGGGTCATATAGTTTATTTTCAAATTATCTGTAGATCTACTTAATTAAAAATTATATAATTACTGTTTTTCACGTGTAAGTATGAGTCTCTCTTCTGTGTATTGAAAGCAGACTTTGAGATTCAGCTCTTCCACTTATGAGCATGACACCTGTTGGAATTTAATTTTCCTGGAGGTCCTGTTCTTTCAAAGCTTTTGCAATACTATATGGTTACAGAAACATTATACCATAAGGAGGTGATTGGGAGACAGGGAGCATAGAAAAGGCAAGGCTGATTTTACTTACCTGAAACACAGCAATGATGATAAGGTGGCTGTAAGGATTAAATGAGACAATACATTTGCTGTGATCAAACAATTGTAAATGTATTCTGCACTGTTAACATTCAATACATGGAACATACTGTGACTGATATCAATGTAGAGTTTGGATTAGTACTTCTTGCTTTGGCATAAGGTTTTCTTGGTTACTGTTATCAAATGAGAACAAAATTTTAAAATGCTATTGCATTCGTAATACTGTCCCTTATATAGTTATGGAATTGACTACATAATGTTGTTGCCAGGCTTATGGTGTGCTCAGATCATGTTATTTATCTGTGGACTATACCCTCCAGGAAGCTTACTGATTTTGATGAGTGTATGGAAAGACTCTTTTTCATTAGGTAACAGATTAAGTCTTTGCTCAATATTTCTAGAAATTGGGAAGGAACAACATAAAGAATGGAGAAAGTCCTGGAAAAGGGCCCTTGTTCCCTGATAGCTCCTTCTCCCTACTTCCCATTTTTCCATTAATTTTGAGATGCAATGCCATTTTAGACCATGTCATCCATATTACTTAAAAGTGTTATTTTCTAGGGCGGTTCAAATGATGAGTGTAAGGACATTCTCAAGGGTGCAGAGAGACTGCATGAAACTCAGTCTCCAGAGAATAATAAATTTAACCCTGGGTATGGCTAAGAAGTAGTATTAGAAGAGATAGTTTTATGTGTTTTAGTACTTTCCACAACGTTCCTTATCTGACGTCATATTGTCTTCAAAATGTTTACACGTAGTTTGTTCCTTGTTACTACTTCATCCCTGAAGTGAATATGACAGCAATTGGCATTTTTTCACTCCTTATCTGCACCACTATCTACTCTTCTTGCTTTCCCTGTCTTCACTGAAAAGCTCACAATAAATTGTGTCTCTTCAGAGAGATTCCTAGATGTCATCACTTCCTCTATTTATCCCCACAGTATTGCATTTGTACCCCACCATCACTTCAAGAAAGTTTTGTTTCCTGAAAATCCCTCTTATTTATTTTTATTTTTTTAGTTTTACATCTTCAGAACTGATGTTTTAGTCCTGGATCTTACAATTCTATGTTTGAACCATTACAAAACCCTGACCTTCCTTCAAGTTGTCCTATGCATTGTAACCAGAGTTCATTTTTATCTGCTATACCCCTTCAATGAGTACTAACTGCTATAGGAAAAATCCAAGTTGGTGCCTGGAAAAAGTTTTTGGAATTATTTCTAATATTGAGAGTGATAATTTTTTTTTTTTTTGTGAGTCAAGACTTTATTATTATTTATTTATTTATATTTGGAAATGGCTACATGATTATCTTTTTTAAAAATAATTTTTTATTTTTTTTTATAAACATATAATGTATTATTAGCCCCAGGGGTACAGGTCTGTGAATCGCCAGGTTTACACACTTCACAGCACTCACCATAGCACATACCCTCCTCAAAGTCCATAACCCCACCCCCTTACCCCTTCCCCCTCCCCCAGAGCCCCCTCTGTTTTGTGAGATTAAGAGTCACTTATGGTTTGTCTCCCTCCCAATCCCATCTTGTTTCATTTATTCTTTTCCTACTCCCCAAAACCCCCATGTTGCATCTCCACTTTCTCATATCAGGGAGATCATATGATAGTTGTCTTTCTCTGACTGGCTTATTTCACTAAGCAAATACCCTCTAGTTCCATCCACATCATTGCAAAAGGCAAGATTTCATTTCTTTTGATGGCTGCATAGTATTCCTGTGTGTGTGTGTGTGTGTGTGTGTGTGTGTGTGTGTGTGTGTATACTACATCTTCTTTATCCATCCGTTGATGGACATCTCGGTTCTTTTCATAGTTTGGCTGTTGTGGACATTGCTGCTATAAACATTCAGGTGCATGTGCCCCCTTTGGATCGCTATGTTTGTATCTTTAGGGTAAATATCCAATAGTGCAATTGCTGGGTCATAGTGTAGCTCTATTTTCACCTTTTTGAGGAACCTCCATGCTGTTTTCCAGAGTGGTTCCACCAGCTTGCATTCCCACAAACAGTGTAAGAGGATTCCCCTAAAAATGATAATTTTTAACATTAAATTTACACATGGGATAAGAAGTTAATTATGTGTTTATTACAGCAGAGTCAATTTTGACTCACAGTATATACAGAAGAATGATTCCTTTCCTTATTAAGAAACTAAAGGTTCATTGTATTGAAACCTTCAGGTCATCTCAAAAGTACACACAAGGGGGCACCTGGGTGGTTCAGTTGGTGGGGCATCTGGCTCTTGATTTTGGCTTGCATCTTGGTCTTGGGATCATGGGATTGAGCCCCCTGTCAGGTTTTATGCCGGGCATAGAGCCTGCTTGAGAATCTCTCTCTCCTTCTCCCTCTGCCCTTCCCTGCTTAATGTCTCTCTTTCTCAAAAATAAATAAATAGATAGATAGATAAATAAATAAAATTAAAAAAATAAAATTATTTTATTTTATGCTCTCAAATTTTTACAGAAAGATTTAGTTTTGGTGTTAATATGGGATACTGCATACACACACACACACACACACAGTTAAGAAGATAGCATACAGGATATCACTGTTTTTACAGATTTATGTATGCTGGAAAATGAAAACTTAACAGGAAAAATAGCAGCAAATACCATATCCTAGAAAACTGGAAAGAAAGAGATGATACTGAGAATGACCTCTTTTTGCTATTGCCAGAGCCAACTGCCTTCCAAGCCTTCATTCACCCACTCATTCATTCATTTCTTCAGTAAAAACATTGTCCATTAGATTTGTGGAATCTAGTACCTGGTTAGTGATATGAAGTTTTCCTCATTCAAACTGCATATTACTTCCAGCTCAGAGTATTCACTCTTTCTTAAAAACTCAGCAAGTCATCAGATCACTTATTATGCAATCAATGAATTTAAGATAATATCTTTATTGCTTTTAATCATCTCAGTGTAAATAAAAGGAGAAAACCTTTAGCAATTGAATATGCTGTAAAATCTATTCACATAGTTTTTAACTAGTAAACAGTTTCTAATAAGTGATTCTTTTCATGTGGAATTTGCCAGATAGCATGTTTGGCCACATAAATGGGAGAAAAGACCATGCTTTGTCCAATGTTCTCTGCATGTTATTTCGAATAGTAAATAATTTCATTTGAGTGTCCAACCCCAATCCTCTTTACAGCAAAACTTGTTATTCTTTCTGTGCTCTTCGATTCTTCCTTTTCTGCCTTTTCACCTATTTCTGCCTCTCTCCTCATAAACTAAACTATATTAAGGATTTCAATTTAAGCAGGGATTTAAGACAGAATTCCTGAAAGCTTGTATTGAAAGGTTTCTATTAGTACTGCATGAATTAGAGATAAAAAATAACTGAATATTTATTAAAACAAATGGATAGTATAAAAAGTAGTTATAGAGAACTAGAAAATACCCCCTCTCCTATGTTATAATGTTGCCTCTAGAGAAGAGAAATATGTAGTTTGCCTTTTACAGAAAACATAACTAAGTGGAATGTCTTAGAAAATATTATCGCATTTATTCTGTTCATACTTAGAAGAATCTGAGTACAGGTAGCCTGGTTAAGATAAGGCAGAAATTCCATGAAACGTATAAAATAGCTGTGTCTTCCAGTTCTATTCTAATTAAGTTGTTGGTTCATTTGGTTCACTTTTCCTTCTGAAAATTTTTATACATAAGACAAAATGAAGGCTTTTCTAAATTTGTCTTTTTGTGTGATTCTTAGATTTTGTCATCAGTAAGTTTTAGTGATTATAACTTTTCCTTCAGCCATTCATCGCTTGTTATTAATATCCCAAGAGATTCAGTAGTCAATAAATGACTAATAGTCTGTTGGGAGTATTTTGTAATCTCCAGAATTTGAGGAATGCTTCCTGGGAATATGAGTCAATGAAATTCTAATTTGTAGTATTATTAAGAAATTAAGAAATTATTTCTTATTATTTATAATTAAGAAATTATTTCTTATTATTTATTATTAAGAAATATAAGAAATATTATTAAGAAATTTTTGCTTAAGGGACAAGAGTAGGCGGGAGAGTAGGAGGGAGTAGGAGGAGGCGCCTTTCCAGCCCGTACCCCAAAGTGAGCTGATTACCTACCAAAGAACTCCATTCAGAATTATACACGTCTGGATCTCTACAGGGGCAGAAGACGCCAGTGGGCAGGTAAAGCGGTTGGGAAGGCGGACTGATATCAGAAGATAAACAAAAGGGGGAGGGAGCCACCAGAGGCGACCGTTTGAAAAGTAATACCCCAATACAAGCTAGAGTGCCCTGCCTCTGGGAACCAGCATTAACTTGGAGACTGGTTGAAAGCACTCCAAAAGAGCAAAGGATCGCGGGGGGAAATTGTGGGAATCGGGGCAGCTAGGGACAGGGGCTTAAGTCCCCGGTCCCAGGACAGCCTCCCCAGCGCTGAGGCAGAGAGTGCGGCTGAGAAATCAGGTCTTGGTCCCTAAGCCGCCAGCGCGCTCCAGAATGCGTGGGTTCTGGCTCCTGTGAGGGGATGGGAGCCAGGCGCATCAGCAGAATGCGCGAGAACTACTACAAAGCCTGAGATACGCGCGCACGTCCCTCATGCTCCCCTGAGAGAGTTACAAAGGCCCAGCCAGCGCTTTTTGACCTGCGCCTTTGTTTCAAAGCCTAAGCCACATGCCCCAAACTCTCCCATGACAGCGGTGCGCAAAAGCCCAGCCCGGTGCTTTCGGATCGGTGCCCCGTTCTCAGTGCCTGAGACGCGTGCGCGACCCACAGCCGCCCCTGAAAGAGGTGCGCGCAAGCTGGGCACTCTAAGCCCCAGTAAGACCAGGCACTCCCAGCTTGGGCCAGCGGCAAAATCTGAGTGTGCGATTGCTGCTTGGAAACTATCTGGCGGTCGGGAGCTCCCAGACAGCTGCCACTGCCTTGGCTTTGGTACAAGCAAAAGATCCTGCACTCCCAGGGTCTGCAACTTGGAACCTGCTCTGCCAGCGGCTAAGGGGGAACTTACTTAGGCTCTGCACCCAGACTGAGGCTTCTCTCTGAGGGGGAGATCAGGGTGCGGTTTGTTCTCCTCTAAAACTACAAAAAACATCAAAGGCGGTCAAGATGAGAGGGAAAAAAAGTGAACAAACATAAAAACAGCCAGAGAACAAAAGCCTGAAAAAACCCAGTTTCCTCAGAGACCACCCCCTTGAGGGGGGCGGGAGGACTTAACTCAGGAAACATCATTGACTGACAACCCATGTGGTAGGCCTCTCCCCCAGAAAACAAACCAAGAAAGAAAAAAAAAAAAAAAAAGAGAGAGAGAGAAAAAAAAAGGACTACAAGAGAACAACCACTACTTCATAGGCAAACTTGTATTGTTCACTCGTTCCCACTATTCCAGTTCATTTTTTTTTCACACATAGGTAATTTTTTTAACCTATTTACCATCACAGCGAGCTGTACAGTACATCAAATTCCATAATACCCTTCTAACCTGAACTTTTTGATACATACACCTATGTTTTTTCTTTTGCATTTTTATTTTTGGAATTCCTTTTTTTTAAATTTTAGTTTAGTCTAGTTTATTCCTTTATATTTTTATCCTCTAATATTCATATAGAGTTAAACTTCAAAGTAATCCCCTTTCCCCAATCAATACTACCCATATAGGTAAACCAATTTTTAATCCCCTTTATATTAGGAAAGCTGAGTCCTTTAACAAAGATATCAAGATACATCCAGGAAGAATCAAAACAACCTTCCTCGAACACACTGAGAATTTATAAGAACTCTCCCATCTTCTTCTTCCACCAGTGTTTCTGTGTTTTTGTGTATGTCCTGATAGCATATAAACCTTACACTTGGGGTTCTTTTTGACAAGGTTCTTCCTTTATTTGCATATATATTTTTTTCTCTTGTCATATACTTGTATCAGTCTTTTTGTCTCTTTTTGTTTGTCTACTTCATAAATCTTACCTTGGGGCCCATCTGGGCTGAAACTTCTCTTTCATCTTCCCTTTCTTTCCTGTCTCTCACTCTTTTTTTTTCTTTTCATTTTTTTTCCTTTTTCTTTTCTTTTGTCTCTCATTTGGGTGGGGAATCCTGATTGCTCTAAGTGTTCCAGGGTGCACCTTGACTGCACCACAGTTGATACATCCAGCTACATCCGTTCACTCATCTCCCACCAAAATGACTAGGAGGAGGAATGCCCAACAGAAGAAAAATACGGAGGATGGACCTTCTGCAACAGAAATAATGGCTATCCACATAGACAATATGTCAGAAAGAGAATTCAGGCTAACAATTATCCAGGCAATAGCTAGGTTGGAGAAAGCCGTGGATGACAAAATGGAATTGATTAGGGCTGAACTGAAAGCGACGAGAGAGGATGTTCACAATGTTAGGGCGGAGCTTAAAGCTACCAGGGAGGAGGTTCACAATGCTCTCAATGAGTTCCAATCTAATCTAAACTCTCTCAAAGCTAGGGTAACTGAGACAGAAGATAGAATTAATGATCTGGAAGACAAACAGATAGAGAGAAAGGATCAGGAGGAAGCCTGGAACAAACAGCCTAGAAGCCACAAAAACAGATTCAGGGAAATAAATGATGCCATGAAGCATTCCAACGTCAGAATTATTGGAATCCCTGAAGGGGAGGAGAACGAAAGAAGTCTAGAAGATATAGTGGAACAAGTACTTCATGAAAATTTTCCCAATCTCGTGAATGGAACCAACGTTCATGTACTAGAGGCTGAACGGTCTCCACCCAAGATTATACATTCCAAAAAAAATCACCACACCTGATAGTCAAATTGAGGAATTATAATTGTAGGTATAATCTCTTGAAAGCTGCCAGGGCAAAGAACCTCCTTACTTACAGAGGGAAGCCCATCAGAATAACATCAGACCTGTCCACACAGACCTGGCAAGCCAGAAAAAGGTGGCAAGATATATTCAGGGCACTAAATGAGAAGAACATGCAGCCAAGAATACTTTATCCAGCAAGACTGACATTCAAAATGGATGGAGAAATAAAGAGTTTCCAAGACCAGCAAGGCTTAAAAGACTATGCAACCACCAAGCCGACACTGCAGAAAATATTAAGGGGGGTTCTATAAAAGAAGAAAAAGCCTAAGAATAGCATTGAACAGAAATATAGAGAAAGTCTACAGAAAGAAGGACTTCAAAGGTAACTTGATGTCAATAAAAACATATCTATCAATAATCACTCTCAGTGTGAATGGCCTAAATGCACCCATCAAACAGCACAGGGTTGTAGATTGAATAAAACGACAGGACCCATCCATATGTTGTCTACAAGAGACCAATTTTGAACCTTAAGATACATCCAGATTGAAAGTGAAGGGATGGTGAAGCATCTTTCATGCCAGTGGGCCTCAAAAGAAGGCTGGGGTAGCGATTCTCAAATCAGATAAATTAGATTTTAAACTAAAGACTGTAGTCAGAGATACAGAAGGACACTACATAATCCTTAAAGGGACTATCCATCAAGATGATCTAACAATTGTAAATCTATGCCCCCAATATGGGAGCAGCCAATTACTTAAGAAAACTGTTAATCAAGATAAAGAGTCATATTGATATGAATACACTAATCGTAGGAGATCTTAACACGCCTCTCTCAGAAATAGATCATTGAAGCATAAAATCAATAAAGAAAAAAGAGCATTGAATGACACATTGTACCAGATGGACCCCATAGATATATAGAGAGCAGTCCACCCTAAAACAACAGACTACTCATTCTTCCCAAGTGCACATGGAACTTTTCTCAAGAATAGACCACATACTGAGTCACAAATCAGGACTCAACTGATACCAAAAGACTGAGATTGTTCCCTGCATATTCTCAGATCACAATGCTTTATTTTTTTTTAAGATTTTATTTATTTATTTGACAGAGAGAGAAATCACAAGTAGGCAGAGAGTCAGGCAGAGAGAGAGAGAGAGAAGCAGGCTCCCGCTGAGCAAAGAGCCCGATACGGGGCTCGATCCCAGGACACTGAGATCATGACCTGAGCCGAAGGCAGCGGCTTAATCCACTGAGCCACCCAGGCGCCCCGATCACAATGCTTTAAAACTGGAGCTCAATCACAAGGAAAATTTCGGAAGGAACTCAAACACCAGGAAGCTAAAGACCACCTTCTTAAAAAAGCTTGGATCAACCAGGAGATCAAAGAAGAACTGAAACAATTCATGGAAACCAATGAGAATGAAGACACTTCTGTCCAAAACCTATGGGATACAGCAAAGGCGGTCCTAAGGGGGAAATACATAGCCATCCAAGCCTCCCTCCAAAAAATTGAAAAATCCAGAATACACTAGCTGTCTCTACACCTAAAAGAACTGGAGAATCAACAACAAATCAAACCAACTCCACACATAAGAATGGAAATCATCGAGATTAGAGCTGGGATCAATGAGGTACAAACCAGAGATACAGTAGAACATATCAATGTAAATAGAAGCTGGTTTTTTGAAAGAATCAATAAGATCGATAAACCATTGGCCACACTAATCCAAAAGAAAAGAGAGAAAGCCCAAATTCCTAAAATTATGAATGAAAAGGGAGAGATCACAACTAACAACAAGGAGGTAGAAACAATCATCAGAAGTTATTATCAACAGTTATATGCCAATAAGCTTAGCAACCTAGATGAAATGGATGCATTCCTGGAAAACTGTAAACTACCAAAATTGAACCAGGAAGAAATCGACAACCTGAATAGACCAATATCTAATAACAAGATTGAGGCAGTGATCAAAAACCTTCCAAAAAACAAGAGCCCAGGACCTGGTGGATTCCCTGGGGAATTCTACCAAACTTTCAAAGAAGAAATAACACCTATTCTCCTGAAGCTGTTCCAAGAAATTGAAGCAGAAGGAAAGCTCCCAGACTCTTTCTATGAAGCCAGCATTACCCTGATCGCCCAACGAGGCAAAGACCCTACCAAAAAGGAGAATTTAAGACCAATATCACTGATGAATATGGATGCTAAGATTCTCAACAAGGTCCTAGCAAACAGGATCCAACAGCACATTAAAAAGATTATCCACCATGATCAGGTGGGATTCATCCCTGGGCTACAAGGATGGTTCAACATTCGCAAATCAATCAATGTGATACAACAAATTAATATGAGAAGAGAGAAAAACCACATGGTCCTCTCAATTGATACAGAAAAATCCAGCATTTGCTCCTGATTAAAATGCTTCAAAGTATAGGGATAGAGGGAACATTCCTGAACTTCATCAAATCTATCTATGAAAGACCCACAGCAAATATCATCCTCAATCGGAAAAAGCTTGCAGCCTTCCCGTTGAGATCAGGAAAAACACAAGGATGCCCACTTTCACCACTCTTGTTCAACATAGTATTAGAAGTCCTAGCGACAGCAATCAGACAACAAAGAGAAATAAAAGGTATCCAAATTGGTAATGAAGAAGTCAAACTCTCTCTCTTCGCAGATGACATGATTGTTTATATGGAAAACCCAAAAGACTCCACCCCCAAACTACTAGAACTCATACAGCAATTCAGCAACGTGGCAGGATACAAAGTCAATGTGCCGAAATCATTGGCTTTCTTATACACTACAGTGAAAATACAGAAAGGGAAATTAGAGAATCGATTCCATTTACTATAGCACCAAGAACCACAAGATACCTGGGAATAAACATAACCAAAGAGGTAAAGGTCTGTACTGGAGGAACTACAGAACACTCTTGAAAGAAATTGAAGAAGACACAAAAAGATGGAAGAGCATTCCATTCTCTTGGATTGGAAGAATAAACATTGTTAAAATGTCTATACTGCTTAGAGCAATCTATACTTTTAATGCCATTCCAATCAAAATTCCACCGGTATTCTTCAAAGAGCTGGAGCAAATAATCCAAAAATTTGTATGGAATCATAAGAGACCCTGAATCACTAAGAAAATGTTGAAAAACAAAAAATAAAGCTGGGGGCATCACGTTACCTGATTTCAAGCTTTATTACAAAGCTGTGATCACCAAGACAGCATGGTACTGGCATAAAAACAGATACATAGACCAGTGGAACAGAGTAGAGAGCCAAGATATGGACCCTCAACTCTATGGTCAATTTATCTTCGACAAAACAGGAAAAAATATACAATGGAAAAAAGACAGTCTCTTCAATAAATGGTGCTAGGAAAACTGGACAGCTATATGTAGAAGAATGAAACTCGACCATTCTCTTACACCATACACAAAGATAAACTCAAAATGAATAAAAGACCTCAACGTGAGACAGGAATCCATCAGAATCTTAGAGGAGAACATAGGCAGTAATCTCTTCGATATCAGCCACAGCAACTTCTTTCAAGATATGTCTCCAAAGGCAAAGGAAACAAAAGCGAAAATAAACTTTTGGGACTTCATCAAAATCAAAAGCTTCTGCACAGCAAAGGAAACAGTCAACAAAACAAAGAGGCAACCCACGGAATGGGAGAAGATATTTGCAAATGACAGTACAGACAAAAGGTTGATATCCAGGATATATGATGAACTCCTCAAACTCAACGCACACGAAACAGGCAAACATATCAAAAAATGGGCAGAAGATATGAACAGACACTTCTCCAATGAAGACATACAAATGGCTATCAGACACATGAAAAAATTTTCATCATCACTAGCCCTCAGGGAGATTCAAATTAAAACCACACTGAGATATCACCTTACACCAGTTAGAATGGCCTAGATTAACAAATCAGGAAACAACATGTGTTGGAGATTATGTGGAGAAAGGCGAACACTCTTCCACTGTTGGTGGGAATGCAAGTTGGTGCAGCCTCTTTGGAGAACAGTGTGGAGATTCCTCAAGAAATTAAAAATAGAACTTCCCTATGACCCTGCCATTGCTCTCCTGGGTATTTACCCCAAAGATACAGGTGTAGTGAAAAGAAGGGCCATCTGTACCCCAATGTTTATAGCAGCAATGCCCACAGTCGCCAAAGTATGGAAAGAACTATGATGCCCTTCAGCGGATGAATGGATAAGGAAGATGTGGTCCATATACACTATGGAGTATTATGCCTCCATCAGAAAGGACAAATACCCTACTTTTGTAGCAACATGGACGGGACTGGAAGAGATGATGCTGAGTGAAATAAGTCAAGCAGAGAGAGTCAATTATCATATGGTTTCACTTATTTGTGGAGCATAACAAATATAATGGAGGACAAGGGGTGTTAGAGAGGAGAAGGGAGTTGGGGTAAATTGGAAGGTGAGGTGAATCACAAGAGACTATGGACTCTGAGAAACAATCTGAGGGCTTTGAAGTGGCGGGGGTTGGGAGGTTGGGGTACCAGGTGGTGGGCCTTATAGAGGGCATGGATTGCATGGAGCACTGGGTGTGGTGAAAAAATAATAAATACTGTTTTTCTGAAAATAAATAAATTAATTTAAAAAAAAGAAATTTTTATTCTAAACTCCCATTTAACTTTATGTTTATCAGAATCCACTTTCAAGATGATAATTAACCAAGGGAAATAAATTACTATTTATGTTTTCCATAACCATGAAACAAGAATGTGACAGTAATTGCCATTTGAATTTTAAAAAGATTATGACACAGGTGTGCTCTGTGTGGTCATTACATACATGTAATTTTCCCTATTGTTAAAGGAATAGTATTTTAGAATATTAGTATGAACAATAATAGGAATTTAAATAATTTTGAAAGCCTCTAAAAACATGACCTCTAGCATATATCTGATACATTTCCCCAACCATCACATTTGCAATAGAAATTTCATTATTTTGCAATACTTTACAATAGTATTTCAACTTAAACCTACTAACAAGGTGAATATTAGAAACCACATCTTCAGAGAAGTTTCTGTTGATTAAGAGGATCAACTTTCCCTTACCCTTATTTTCCTTCCCCTCTCTTTACTTCTCTGTCTACCTGCATACCTATCTATTATATATGCCATATATACAGTATATATTTATTTACTTAACATTTTCATATCATTTGTATACTCTCCTAATTTTTACTTTTGCATTTTTGCTTTCTTGTTACATTCTTAAGAAAGCAAACCTATATAATTTTATTTCTTACAAATTATCCAATAAAGAATTTAAATTGAATAAAATTATCATTTAATTTTCATTTTGTAGTAATATGTTAAATCTGTTCTTTAAAAAATGTAACCGATTCCATGGAAAGACAATGGTAAGAAGTGAGTGAGTGCTCATGGACACTCTTGTCTGTCCATAAGAAATAAGAAAAGTTAATTCTATCTTGGACTTACAAACTGTGTAGAGCTCTTTACCTCAACCTATGTATTAGGCTAAGCTGGAGATCAAAAAGCCAAAGTCAAATCCACTTACGCGGTATTGAGTTAGATTCACAACTACTGTTGTCAACCAATTTTCTTACTAATACCTTGGAGTCAAGGGGCTCATTAACTATAGGAACCAGGCTTGGGCACATTTTTTACATTCTCTGACACCTACAAGAGTCATTTTCTTGGATTTGGGTGAGAGAGAGAACCTGTTGTGAAAGAGACAATAGAAAGATAGAGACAGTATGTAGATTTGCTGCTAAAGGAAAACTAAAGCCTAAGGAACTCATATATCATTTCCAAGATATTCTCTGGAGTCTACCTCTCACACTGTTCTAGATTATGAATTTGTCATTTTCATGTCAGTAGAAAAGACCATTTTGGTATCAGTTGGAAGAGTCTGAACATAAATACGGAATCTATTAGGATAGCTTAATTTACTTTTATAGACCATTCTTTTCCCTCTCAAATATTCTTGTCAGAAATAGAGAAATCTTCAGTTAACCTATATTTTTAGAACATAAAGTAAATTTCATCTTTTCTTTTACACTGAAACTGCTATTTTTTCTCAAAAAATTAATACAAAATGGATACAACCTCATTCAAATGGCAAAGATAAATCTGACAGCAGATTTTTGTCTTAAATTTATATTTAATTCTTCAACATGTTTTAATCACATTTTATTGGTAAATTCATGGAGACATTTTAATAATGCTTTTAATTTTTAAACATGTTTTCTTGAGACCCCTTGGTGGCTTAGCTGGTTAAGCGCTGCCTTCAGCTCAGGTCGTGATCCCAGGGTCCTGGGATTGATCTTGCCTAGGCTCTTTGCTCAGCAGGAAGCCTGCTTTTGCCTCTGCCTCCTACTCCCCTTGCTTGTGCTCTCTTTCTGAAAAATACATAAAATCTCTAAGACTGTTTTCTTGGTGATACAGAAGAAATTTGAGAAATATTAATTGATGCATATTTTTATTTGACATAAAATATGGTATATATTTGTATGTGGTTTTTAGTAGTTTCTTACAGTATAGCAACCTGTATCTTTTCTATGAACATATAAGCAGCTTTGCT
Organism: Mustela erminea; assembly: GCF_009829155.1. Taxonomy (NCBI): domain Eukaryota; kingdom Metazoa; phylum Chordata; class Mammalia; order Carnivora; family Mustelidae; genus Mustela; species Mustela erminea. The sequence continues at coordinate 91,104,873 of NC_045619.1, read as the reverse complement.
TTGATGTGAGAAACAATGTAGATTATTGACATCTGAAATTTAGTTACACAGGAAGAGATTGACTGTTTCCTATTTAGAAAACCAGTCAAGACTTGGTTTTTAGGCTAATAAGGAAAAGAGGCATTGATGATGTATATATGCCGGTCTGAAAGAATGAATTAAGGTGTTTAGAGAATTTAGGTAGAAAAAGACAGAATTCTTCATTCAACTTTGTTTTCAGGGATTTACTTTTTGCATGACCACATTCATTTATTTGAAGGGAAGACCATTCTCTGGACCATGTTTTTGAAGGCTTGCTTTACCTGCTGATTTCTTAGTGTATATATGAAAGGATTCAAGAGAGGAGCCACTGAGGTATTAAGCACAGCTACTCCTTTATTTAAAGTCACCCTTTCCCTTGCGGAAGGCTTAATGTACATGAAGATACAGCTACCATAAGAGAGGGAGACCACTATCATGTGGGAGGAACAAGTGGAAAAGGCCTTTTTCCTTTGACTCGTGGAAGGAATTTTCAGAATTGTCCGGATGATGTATGTGTAAGAGAGAATAACTAGTGTTAAGGTGACCATAAGTGTTACCACCGCTAAAAAAAATGCCATGAGTTCTAGAAAGTGAGTATTTGTGCAAGAAAGCTGTAGAATTGGAGAGGAGTCACAGATAAAATGATTGATTATATTGGAGTCACAGAAATCCAACTTCAGCAGCAGCATTACTGGTGGAAAGATGACCAAGAATCCTGCAAGCCATGAGCTAAAGACAAGAAGGAAGCACACTCTGCTGCTCATGATGGTCATGTAATGTAGAGGTTTGCAGATTGCCACGTAGCGGTCATAGGACATGGCAGCCAGAAGGTAAAACTCTGTCACCCCCAAGAAGATAAAGAAAAATAGCTGAGTCACACAACCGTTGTAGGTAATGGTTCTGTCCCTCGTCATGATAGTGACAAGGAATCTGGGAATGCAGACAGATGTGAATGATATTTCTAGGAATGAGAAATTTCGAAGGAAGAAATACATTGGAATCTGCAGGTGAGGATCTGTAAGGGTGAGGGTGATAATGATCAGGTTCCCAGTCACGCTGAGCATGTAGGTAACAAGAAGAAATATGAAAAGTACAACTTGCCACTGTGGGTCATCTGTCAACCCGAGAAGAATAAACTCTGTCACTGTTGTGTGATTTCTCATTATTTTCCTTCTTTATGATGGTATTCTTTGTTTCAGCTGAAAAGTAGATGAAAAAATAAGAAAGTTATGACACCAGAAAAGAAACACACACACACACACACACACACACAGGAATATAGACATGCTTTAAAAAAAAAATCATTGTTGTCTTATGTTTTTAGAGAGAAATGATTTTGTGGTATGTAGAAACAAAATACTTATTAAAACTGACTGACATATTATTATGTAATGTATCAATTAATTATTCCTATATTTCTTTCATTGTATTCTCATATATCTCATTATAAATCCTTGTCTTCTGAATGTTTTGATATATTCCTGAAAACAAAAGAAAAAAAGAGACCTCTGAGACAAAAATCTAAAACTCAGAGCTTACTCCCAACATATTGCAAAATTTTGAAGGTTTTTTTTGTTGCTTTCTTCTTCATATATTTTTAACATTTCTATTTTGAATACGTATTTCTGTTTTCTTTTCCCATTCAACTTTTTGCAATCTACAGAAACCATTTGCCCATCTGGTAGAGTAATGTGCATCTGATAACAGTATATAGACGTAGTAAACGTTCAAGGTAAGCTTTTGGGAGGCAAAGATTATTTCCTATTACTCTTTTTTTTTTTTTACTTTTAGCTTTAACACAACTCTTGATGCTTTACAGGATTTGTTTAATGTTTTTCCTGTTTAAAATTATTATTTTCTATAAAATCTTTAGAAGTGCCATCATCTAAAATTATTTTAAGAAAGTTTTAACTTTCCAGACAGCCTGGCTACGTCTGTAATGTCTCAGTTGTTCTCTGTATCTTTCAGAGCCTTCAAAAGGAATAATATCTACTCACAATTAGCCAATTAACTTAATATATTAATGAACTTATTAAATTCTTTACCTACAAAATTCCTGGGAGGAAATTATTTCTATTTTCCATCATCGTCCTCTTTTGGTCATAAGATATGCATTTTGGGGGGTTCTGTCCCATTATGATGGATGATAACCTTCAGTCTATAAAATTCATATTGTGCAAAACTAAAACATAAAGTAGATCTGCTCAGTGTTAAGACATACAGAATAAATTACTTTGACTCATACAAAAATGATTACAAGTTATTCTAATATTGATTATATTAAAAATTATTGAAAGATACTTAGATAAGAACACAAAACCATCATGTAGTCCTAACGGTCACAAAATATTTATGTTATAATGAACATAAATGGTTGCATAAAACTCTTAAATTATAACAGTTTTAAAAATTTCTTCATTTATATATTTCATATAAATTGTGTGGCTTAAATTTATTCACATATACCATTGTGCATAATTGAGAGTACTTGTATAAAGCATAAATTTACCCTATTAAGGCAAAGTTATTTCTGAAACTACTGAAGACATACTTACTTATTGGTATATATGACTGGTTTAGACAATGTCATTTCTAATGGCTTCTTTAGTTTGTTTAAACACAAGTGCTTTGAGATTTTTTCTCAAAATTCTTTGCAATTGGTTTCTTCTATGTCAACTTATATTTGTAACCAGATCCTCAAAACACTGATAGTAAAGAATAATTCCAGGAACTCCTCTAAAACTTTTCATAAAGGGTATACATCAACCCAAATTTCTCTAAGGATCTGAGGTCCCAAGATGTCCTATGTGTTGCTACTTTAAGGGTTTAACTTGATATTTGAAATAAATTATAGTTGAAATGAAGGCGAATATAATATCTTCCTGTTTGGTGGGCAAGATGACATGATTTTAATAATGTCATTAGACTAGCCATATTATCTGCTCCATTCACAATGGACTCAGGGGGATTAGTTGAAAGAATAAACAAAAGGTACCATGGAGATTGGTGTTCTCAAGACACCAGCATTAAACTATAGTCCAAATTAGTACACAATTTAGAATAGAATATTTTGGTGACAGTGGCCTAAATTCAGAACAGAAAAATATAAAACAAGATTTAAATTTTTATAATAATCCCTAACTTTATAAAGAGAAGAAACTTAATGGAGTAAGAGATAAGCAATTTTTCAATGGCAATAGATTTAGGTTGTGAATAGTGGGTTTTTCTCCAATCTTAGGGAAATATTAAGAATTCACTGTGATGATTTAGACGGGGGTTGAGGTTTCTATGACTCTACACCATAAGAGATGTCAGGCTTGCCTTTAAGGTTTTATATCTTTTCATTGAATGATGACATAGAAAGCCTGACCATGATTAAATCATTCCATTTACTGATTCAATTATTATTTTTAGATGCTTATTATGTCTTGGGCTCAAGCTTAGGTTTTGAGCGCACAAATGCTAGAGATATCTGTGTGCATAATTTTCACTTCTTGCAGCAAAGTGTGAGAATTCTATATTATTTTAGAAATGTCAGATTCCTTTTCTCGTGTCCAATACAAGCAATATTTCCCTCATCCCATGCATCATTTTATTTCTAAAGCCATCTATACTATCCCATTTACATTCATATTTGAGACCTATATTTAGTTGCTATTTAATCCTGGAATTCCATAAAGCATATAAATAATTTACATTCAGTGAAAATTGGGATTATTTGATGATCTTAAAATGCCAGGCACTTCCTGAAGAAAGATTTTAAGATATTGCTGTGTGTTTTTGAGACATGGAGTTAATCAAGGTATATGACTAAGGAATACAGAGTGCGCATTGAAGGAGACTGTAAAAGCAGAGCAGATATTTTAAACTCAAAATATTTAATCTATTCATGATAAAAATCAAGAACTTGAATGTGTCATAAATATGCTCATGTTTCATTATAAACATTGTCACAATAATATTTATATGATGTTTATTTGTGGGCCAAAATATTTTTTAAAGATTTTATTTATTTATTTTTCGGAAAGAGCACAAGCAGGGGGAACAGCAGAGGGAGAAGGAGAAGCAGGCTCCCTGCTGAGCAAGGTGCTCCGTGTGAGACACCATCACAGGACCTGGGATCATGACCTGAGCTGAAAGCAGACAAAAGCAAACAACTCGACTGAGCCACCCAGGTGTCTATGTGGGCCAAAAATATTTAAAATTATACATTATGGGGAAACTCTTCTTACATCCAGAGACATGGAAAATCGCTTTAATGTGTATGACCGCATTTTCATTTGATTATGTAGGGGTGGAAAGACAACTTTCCCTCTACTCTTTTAGATTTTTGGCTGAGAGCATGTTGTAACAAAAGACAGATTAATAGGAGAAAAATAAACAGAAGTTTAATAGCACAAATACCTCCTGTACACAGGGCAGAGACCCAGGAAAACTGAGTAACATGCCAAAATGGCCCAAGGCCACCACCCTAAATAATATCTTCCCCTAAAGCTAAAGGAAGATGTTGTGGGGTGGAGAGAGAGCCAGTTACAGGAAGTAATCAGGGGAAAGAACGGTGAAGGAGGGTATAGTTGTTATGTAGATTTGAGTAGCCACCTTCTCCTTTGATAAGAGTCTCTAGAGATTTGATTATCCTCCACTTTGCTGTACAGAGAGGGAGACAACCTTAAAAATGGAGCTTCCTCATATAAAAGTGTCTTTTTTTAATGATATAGGAAACGTTTATATTCATCAGGATAATATATTAAACATATGGTGTTTAACATGAAATGTCTATGAAAAGTGAACAACAATCTGTAGATAGGAGAAAGAACAGAAGAAAAATACATTAGAAATTTGGCAAGGTTTTTTTTTTTTTTTTTTGGGTGGTGGACTGAGTAATTTTTGTCTCTTCCTTTAAATATTTTCTCTCTCTCTCTCTCTTTTTTTTTTTTTTTTACAATAGCTAACTGAACATAAAAAAAAAAAAATGTGTCTTCCAAAGAAGTAACTTCTCAGTTTTCAGAGCTTTTCCTTTGTTATTTTTTAAGAGTAACCAGCTCAAAATAATCCTATGCCAAAAAGGCATATTTTGGAATGTTATTCTGCTCCCCTTCAGTTACCTCTGCAAAGATCCTATTTCCAAATAAGCTCATTTCTGTAGGTTCTAGGTAGAGATGAATTTTGAAGCATACTATGCAACACAGTACAGTACCCAAACAGATATTTCTTTTTTTTTTTAAAGCTTTTAATTATTTATTTCAGAGAGAGAGTGAGAGCTCAAACAGGAGGAGAGGCAGAGAGAAAGGAGAGAAGCAGTCTCCCCACTGAGCAGGAAGCAAGGGAGTGGCTCAATCCCATGACCATGAGATCATGACCTGAGCTGAAGGCAGAGGCTTAACCTAACTGAGCCACCCAGGTGCTCCCAAACAAATACTTCTAAAAACAATTTTAAACAAAAACATATTTCCAGTGAGCATAGTAACTTATTTACTTTCAAACTTTTTAGTAGAATCTGCTTTTATATCAATATCTTCAATAATAGATTGTAGGACAATATATAAAGATTGACAGAATATAAGTAATAAATCTGTTAAATTAAGAATAACCATATAAATAATGATTGTTATGTCAATAATGATTGTTACACATTAAAGACAAATCCATCAAAGACTGAAGATTGTGTTAAGTCTATGGTATGCCATATCATTTTACTGATGATAAGACTTGTTTGTATTTTAGCTTTAGTTTACTTTTAAAAAAAAAATTATTTCTTTTCAGCGTAACAGTATTCATTGTTTTTGCACCACACCCAGTGCTCCATGCAATCCATGCCCTCCCTGATACCCACCACCTGGTTCCCCCAACCTCCCACCCCCTGCCCCTTCAAAACCCTCAGGTTCTTTTTCAGAGTCCATAGTCTCTCATGGTTCACCTCCCCTTCCAATTTCCCTCAACTCCCTTCTCCTCTCCATCTCCCCTTGTCCTCCATGCTATTTCTTATGCTCCACAAATAAGTGAAACCATATGATAATTGACTCTCTCTGCTTGACTTAATTCACTCAGCATCATCTCTTCCAGTCCCGTCCATGTTGCTACAAAAGTTGGGTATTCATCCTTTCTGATGGAGGCATAATGCTCCATAGTGTATATGGACCACATCTTCCTTATCTATTTGTCCGTTGAAGGGCATCTTGATTCTTTCCACAGTTTGGCGACCATGGCCATTGCTGCTATAAACATTGGGGGTACAGATAGCCCTTCTTTTCACTACATCTGTATTTTTGGGGTAAATACCCAGTAGTGCAATTGCAGGGCCATAGGGAAGCTCTATTTTTAATTTCTTGAGGAATCTCCACACTTTTCTCCCAAGTGGCTGCACCAACCTGCTTTCCCACCAACAGTGTAAGAGGGTTCCCCTTTCTCCACATCCTCTCCAACACATGTTATTTCCTGTCTTGCTAATTTTGGCCATTCTAAGTGGTATAAGGTGGTATCTCAATGTGGTTTTAATTTAGTTTACTTTTAAATTTACACCTGACACCATATTTTTTACCCCAGTGATAGACATGGTACTATTCAGCAATTAGTTATCCAGTATGCACAATTTAAAAAAAATATGAATATCTAGTATTTTCCTTCATTTTATAAAGTTGAAATGAAATAAAAAAATGAATAAATGAAAATTAATGAGTATATATAAAATTATAAATAAGCAAAAGACAGGTTAAAAAAATGGTCAGATCTATAGATGGCATATTAATAAACTCCTTTCTGCTTGTGTGATTTACCTTGTTCATTGTATCTTCTGTTGTAAACAAAGCAATGCTTCTTAGCACGTCCTAAGAGCTTCTCCCCAAGTCAGAAAAAAAGATGTCTTAAATGATATTTTCTTAATTTTATCATTATGTAGTGTATATATATACATTTTTTTTTCTTCAGTCAGCACCTTGCTTGGCTATTGGTATGGTGACCTAAACCTCATTTCCGAGAAACCAAAATGTCTTACCTACATGAATGCTTCCTGTATCTCTCATGTACATTCCATTTTAATTTACCCCTTAAATGGTGATGCTAGTAAGACCCCTGCAGATACTTGGCACCTAGACATTTTCCACAAACCCCAGTTACTGGGTTAATACTCATAATTTTCATGAATGACCAGAATTTATCATCATAGCTATTTTGTGTTTGTCATTTCTAGATGATATAGTACCTAGTAATATGTATACATGTCACTGCATCACTTCTTTTACTCTCAAATGAGTTCATTTTCAGAACCAATTTTCTTTAGGTCATTGTGACTTGGGATAAAATATTTAGTACCCTACAGATGGTATTTCAGGAAGAAGACTTGTGGGAAACAGAAGCAAATATTCAGAAAAAATTTTCTTCCAGTGAGTACAAATTGGAGTCCCCTCAATGAAGAAAGTGGTGTAAACTTATCAATTTTCTGTCAGGTAGCTGGTTGTTCCCTCTAGCATATGAGCTATATCAAAAGCTCAGCATGATCCTGGGTACTGGCAGGTTTGACATCCAGGTAACTTTTACATAAATTTAATCATCGCCTTCATGGCCATATTTTTCATTAACTTAGTAATGAAGTATTCAAATAAAAGGTTCAGGAAAAGTGAATGGCTTTCGTAAAATGGGTCATCTTATCCCTCTTATTATAAATCTCCTTTTCAGATGAGTTTTTGTTGAAAAGTCACATGGCTCACAAACACCTAAATATTCTGGTTCCATTATGAGAGTCTCATTCAAGTACCAATTTCCTAACTCTCTTTGTTTTGATATTCCAATATTTCTTCTAAGCCTCTTGCTACCCAATATATCATCAACTAATGTTAATGAAACAGTACAAAATCCTAACCTCTGACTATCTGTAAGCTTCTGAAAATGAGTCTACTGGAAAAACATCCTATCCTATGATTTAGGGCCATTCCTGAGTGAGATTCATTGACTCAGTACATTATTTATTGCATTTATATTATATGATGCAGAATTGTCTGTCAACCAGTTTCAGGTTTTTCTTCCTCTGGTAACTAGCCACTATAAATTGACAATGAAATTCATTGTATGTATGTTGTGAATCTGCAGGGTCTTTCTTAAGTTGTAACAGAACACTTTCTGCTGCACAGAAGATGCTCTTTTTCTGGAAATTGATTCAGATTTGCATTGGATGAAAGTTCATGATTAACCATGGTAATTCAGGTCAGGCTTTCACAAAAAATTATGTTTATTGTGGTTGCTGCTATTGTTAATGAATAAGAGTTTCCTCAGTGGGTTGGCCATTTATTTCTCTCTTAGACTTTCATGAAGAATCTCCTATAGCAAGGTCGATTTTGTCAATTATAATTTTTATTACCAATCTAGACATCCTTGGGTATTGGATAATACCTTGCTTACATCATTTGAAGATTTAAAGGAGACATTAGTGGGGATGCTCAATTGCTCCTTCACTAAAAGTACCTCCCACTTTAGTCATTACCCCTTATTCCATTTTTCCTGTTTTTTTTTTCTTTTTTTAAGATTTTATTTATTTTAGAAAGGAAGAGAGAGAACATGAGCAGGGGAAGGACAGATGGAGAGGAAGAGAATTCTCAAGCAGACTCCCTGCTGAGTGTGGAACATGACAGGATGCTTGATCTCATGGCCCTGATCATGACCACAGCTGAAATCAAGATTCAAATGCTCAACAGACCGAGACACTTATGTGCTCCTTTACTCAGTTTTTAATTTTTTAATTGTTTAGATTTTGTTTATTTATTTGAGAGAGAGAAAGTGAGAGTGAGAGAAAGCATGAGATGGAAGAAGTTCAGAGGGAGAAACAGACTCCCAATGGAGCTGGAACCCAATGTGGGAAATGATCCCAGGACTCCAGGATCAGACCTGAGTAGAAGGCAGTTGCCCAGCCAACTGAACCACCTAGGTGCCCTCCTCAGTTTTTTAAAAAAGAAAGTCATTGTATTTGTTTCAATTCCTGGTGTCTTAGGGAATAGAGTTTGGAGGTCAGTGAATAGCTTAAACCTGCTGAATGCTTTCCAAACTATATCAGCAATATACTGATTATAATTATATTAAGGAATTTATAATATTTCAACTTTTTTGTTATAATTTAACTCAGAATTATCAGTTCAGTGATCTCTTGAGAATCCACTGGAACTTCTTCTTCTTTTTTCTTTTTAAAGATTTTATTTATTTATTTGACAGAGATCACAAATTGGCAGAGACAGAAGTGGGGGTGGGGAGAAGCAAGGTCCCCACTGAGCAGAGAGCCTTATTCAGGGCTCAATCTCAGGACCCTGGGATCATGACTGAGCCAAAGGCAGAGGCTTTCACCCACTGAGCCACCCAGGTACCCCTCCACTGGAACTTCTACCTATTCAAGATGGCTTAGCAAACCCAGAATTTCTTTTTTTTTTAATTTTTTAATTTTTTAATTTTTTTATTTTATAAACATATATTTTTATCCCCAGGGGTACAGGTCTGTGAATCGCCAGGTTTACACACTTCACAGCACTCACCAAAGCACATACCCTCCCCAATGTCCATAACCCCACCCCCCTTCTCCCAACCCCCCTCCCCAGCAATCCTCAATTTGTTTTGTGAGATTAAGAGTCACTTATGGTGTGTCTCTCTCCCAATCCCATCTTGTTTCATTTATTATTCTCCTACCAACTTAAGCCCCCATGTTGCATCATCACTTCCTCATATCAGGGAGATCATATGATAGTTGTCTTTCTCCGCTTGACTTATTTCACTAAGCATGATACACTCTAGTTCCATCCATGTTGTTGCAAATGGCAAGACTTCATTTCTTTTGATGGCTGCATAGTATTCCATTGTGTATATATACCACCTCTTCTTTATCCATTCATCTGTTGATGGACATATAGGATCTTTCCATAGTTTGGATATTGTGGACATTGCTGCTAGAAACATTCGGGTGCACGTGCCCCTTCGGATCACTACGTTTGTATCTTTAGGGTAAATACCCAGTATTGTAATTTCTGGGTCATAGGGCAGTTCTATTTTCAACACTTTGAGGAACCTCCATGCTGTTTTCCAGAGTGGTTGCACCAGCTTGCATTCCCACCAACAGCGTAGGAGGGTTCCCCTTTTTCTGCATCCTCGCCAGCATCTGTCATTTCCTGACTTGTTAATTTTAGCCATTCTGACTGGTGTGAGGTGATACCTCATTGTGGTTTTGATTTGTATTTCCCTGATGCTGAGTGATATGGAGCACTTTTTCATGTGTCTGTTGGCTATCTGGATGTCTTCTTTGCAGAAATGTCTGTTCATGTCCTCTGCCCATTTCTTGATTGGATTATTTGTTCTTTGGGTGTTGAGTTTGCTAAGTTCTTTATAGATTTTGGACACTAGTCCTTTATCTGATAGGTCGTTTGCAAATATCTTCTCCCATTCTGTCAGTTGTCTTTTGATTTTGTTAACTATTTCCTTTGCTGTGCGAAAGCTTTTGATCTTGATGAAATCCCAATAGTTCATTTTTGCCCTTGCTTCCCTTGCCTTTGGCGATGTTCCGAGGAAGATATTGCTGTGGCTGAGGTCAAAGAAGTTGCTGCCTGTGTTCTCCTCAAGGATTTTGATGGATTCCTTTCGCACATTGAGGTCCTTCATCCATTTTGAGTCTATTTTTGTGTGTGGTGTAAGGAAATGGTCCAATTTCATTTTTCTGCATGTGGCTGTCCAATTTTCCCACCACCATTTATTGAAGAGGCTGTCTTTTTTCCATTGGACATTCTTTCCTGCTTTGTCGAAGATTACTTAACCATAGAGTTGAGGGTCTATTTCTGGGCTCTCTATTCTGTTCCATTGATCTATGTGTCTGTTTTTATGCCAGTACCATGTTGTCTTGATGATGAGAGCTTTGTAATAGAGCTTGAAGTCTGGAATTGTGATGCCATCAACTTTGGCTTTTTTTTTAATATCCCTTTGGCTATTCGAGGTCTTTTCTGGTTCCATATAAATTTTAGAATTATTTGTTCCATTTCTTTGAAAAAGATGGATGGTACTTTGATAGGAATTGCATTAAAAATGTAGATTGCTTTAGGTAGCATAGACATTTTCACAATATTTATTCTTCCAATCCAGGAGCATGGAACATTTTTCCATTTCTTTGTGTCTTCCTCAATTTCTTTCATGAGTACTTTATAGTTTTCTGAGTATAGATTCTTAGCCTTTTTGGTTAGGTTTATTCCTAGGTATCTTATGGTTTGGGGTGCAATTGTAAATGGGATTGACTCCTTAATTCCTCTTTCTTCTGTCTTGTTGTTGGTGTAGAGAAATGCAACTGATTTCTGTGCATTGATTTTATATCCTGACACTATACTGAATTCCTGTACCAGTTCTAGCAGTTTTGGAGTGGAGTCTTTTGGGTTTTCCACATTTGGTATCATATCATCTGTGAAGAGTGATAATTTGACGACTTCTTTGCCGATTTGGACGCCTTTAATTTCCTTTTGTTGTCTGATTGCGGAGGCTAGGACTTCTAGTACTATGTTGAATAGTAGTGGTGATAATGGACATCCCTGCCATGTTCCAGACCTTAGCGGAAAAGCTTTCAGTTTTTCTCCATTGAGAATGATATCTGCGGTGGGTTTTTCATAGATGGCTTTGTTGATATTGAGGTATGTGCCCTCTATCCCTACCCTTTGAAGAGTTTTGATCAGGAAGGGATGCTGTACTTTGTCAAATGCTTTTTCAGCATCAATTGAGAGTATCATATGGTTCTTGTTCTTTCTTTTATTGATGTGTTGTATCACACTGACTGATTTGCGGATGTTGAACCAACCTTGCAGCCCTGGAATAAATCCCACTTGGTCGTGGTGAATAATCCTTTTAATGTACTGTTGAATCCCACTGGCTAGTATTTTGTTGAGTATTTTCGCATCTGTGTTCATCAAGGATATTGGTCTATAGCTCTCTTTTTTGATGGGATCCTTGTCTGGTTTTGGGATCAAGGTGATGCTGGCCTTATAAAATGAGTTTGGAAGTTTTCCTTCCATTTCTATTTTTTGGAACAGTTTCAGGAGAATAGGAATTAGTTCTTCTTTAAATGTTTGGTAGAATTCCCCTGGGAAGCTCTCTGGCCCTGGACTTTTGTTTGTTTGGAGATTTTTAATGACTGTTTCAAACTCCTTACTGGTTATAGGTCTGTTCAGGCTTTCTATTTCTTCCTGGTTCAGTTGTGGCAGTTTACATGTTTCTAGGAATGCATCCATTTCTTCCAGATTGTCAAATTTGTTGGCGTAGAGTTGCTCATAGTATGTTCTTATAATAATTTGTATTTCTTTGGTGTTAGTTGTGATCTCTCCTCTTTCATTCATGATTTTATTTATTTGGGTCCTTTCCCTTTTCTTTTTGATAAGTTTGGCCACGGGTTTATCAATTTTATTAATTCTTTCAAAGAACCAGCTCCTAGTTTCATTGATTTGCTCTGTTGTTTTTTTTTGGTTTATATTTCATTGATTTCTGCTCTGATATTTATGATTTCTCTTCTCCTGCTGGGCTTAGGGTTTCTTTCCTGCTCTTTCTCCAGCTCCTTTAGGTGTAGGGTTAGGTTGTGTACCTGAGACCTTTCTTGTTTCTTGAGAAAGGCTTGTACCGCTATATATTTTCCTCTCAGGATTGCCCTTGTTGTGTCCAACAGATTTTGAACTGTTGTATTTTCATTATCATTTGTTTCCATGATTTTTTTCAATTCTTCTTTAATTTCCCGGTTGAACCATTCATTCTCTGGAAGGATGCTGTTTAGTCTACATGTATTTGGGTTTTTTCCAAACTTCCTCTTGTGGTTGAGTTCTAGCTTTAGAGCATTGTGGTCTGAAAAAATGCAGGGAATGATCCCAATCTTTTGATACTGGTTGAGTCCTGATTTAGGACCGAGGATGTGATCTATTCTGGAGAATGTTCCATGTGCACTAGAGAAGAATGTGTATTCTGTTGCTTTGAGATGAAATGTTCTGAATATATCTGTGATGTCCATCTGGTCCAGTGTGTCATTTAAGGCCTTTATTTCCTTGTTGATCTTTTGCTTGGATGATCTGTCCATTTCAGTGAGGGGAGTGTTAAAGTCCCCTACTCTTATTGTATTATTGTTGATGTGTTACTTTGATTTTGTTATTAATTGGTTTATATAGTTGGCTGCTCCCACATTGGGGGCATAGATATTTAAAATTGTTAGATCTTCTTGTTGGACAGACCCTTTGAGTATGATATAGTGTCCTTCCTCATCTCTTATTATAGTCTTTGGCTTAAAATCTAATTGATCTGATATAAGGATTGCCACTCCTGCTTTCTTCTGATGTCCATTAGCATGGTAAATTCTTTTTCACCCCCTCACTTTAAATCTGGAGGTGTCTTTGGGCTTAAAATGAGTTTCTTGTAGGCAACATATTGATGGGTTTTGTTTTTTTTTTTAATCCATTCTGATACCCTGTGTCTTTTGATTGGGACATTTAGCCCATTAACATTCAGGGTAACTTTTGAGAGATATGAATTTAGTGCCATTGTATCGCCTGTCAGGTGACTGTTACTGTATATTGCCTCTGTTCCTTTTTGATCTACCACTTGTAGGCTCTCTCTTTGTTTAAAGGATCCCTTTCAATATTTCCTGTAGAGCTCGTTTGGTGTTTGCAAATTCTTTCAGTTTTTGTTTGTCCTGGAAGCTTTTAATCTCTCCTTCTATTTTCAATGATAGCGTAGCTGGATAGTATTCTTGGCTGCATGTTTTTCTCGTTTAGTGCTCTGAAAATATCATGCCAGCTCTTTCTGGCCTGCCAGGTCTCTGTGGATAAGTCAGCTGCCAATCTAATATTTTTACCATTGTATGTTACAGACTCCTTTCCCGGGCTGCTTTCAGGATTTTCTCTTTGTCACTAAGACTTGTAAATTTTACTATTAAGTGACGGGGTGTGGGCCTATTCTTATTGATTTTGAGGGGCGTTCTCTGAACCTCCTGAATTTTGATGCTCGTTCCCTTTGCCATATTGGGGAAATTCTCCCCAATAATTCTTCCAGTATACCTTCTGCTCCCCTCTCTCTTTCTTCTTCTTCTGGAATCCCAATTATTCTAATGTTGTTTCTTCTTATGGTGTCACTTATCTCTCGAATTCTCCCCTCATGGTCTAGTAGCTGTTTGTCCCTCTTTTGCACAGCTTCTTTATTCTCTGTCATTTTGTCTTCTATATCGCTAATTGTTTCTTCTGCCTCATTTATCCTAGCAGTGAGAGCCTCCATTTTTGATTGCACCTCATTAATAGCTTTTTTTATTTCAACTTGTTTAGATTTTAGTTCTTTTATTTCTCCAGAAAGAGCTTTTATATCTCCCGAGAAGGTTTCTCTAATATCTTCCATGTCTTTTTCAAGCCCGTCTAGAACCTTGAGAATTGTCATTCTGAACTCTAGATCTGACATATTACCAATGTATGTATTGATTAGGTCCCTAGCCTTCGGTACTGCCTCTTGTTCTCTGTTTTGTGGTGAATTTTTCTGCCTTGTCATTTGTCCAGATAAGAGTATATGAAGGAGCAAGTAAAATACTAAAAGGGTGGCAAGAACCCAGGAAAATATGCTTTAACCAAATCAGAACAGATCTCAAATAATGAGGGGGGAGGAAGGGGATAAAAAGAGGTTCAAAAAGAAAGAAAGAGAAAAAAATTGAAAAAAGAAAACGAATAAAGAAAAGTATAAAAAAGAAAAAATATATAGTTAAAAAATGTTAAAAAAGAAAAGGGTAAAAGTTAAAAAAATTTTAGCAGAAGAAGAGAAAAAAAATGAAAAAGAAAAAAAATTAAATTAACTGCAAGACTAAAAAAATCACAGGGAGAAAGCCATGAGTTCCGTGCTTTGCTTTCTCCTCCTCTGGAATTCTGCTCTCCTTGGTATTGAAACCGCACTCCTTGGTAGGTGAACTTGGTCTTGGCTCGATTTCTTGTTGAACTTCTGAGGGAGGGGCCTGTTGTAGTGATTCTCAAGTGTCAAAGCTTTGCTTTCAGGAGCTTTTGTTCCCTGAGCGCTTTCCGTAGAGTTCCCGAGGATGGAATACAAATGGCGGCCTCCTGGTTTCTGGCCCGAGGAGCCGAGAGCCCAGGGCCCTACTCCTTGGTGCGCCCTCAGAGAACAGCGTCCATTAACTCCAGTCTGCCTGACCTCCGGCCGCGCTCCGAACTCACCAAGGCTGCAACCGGTTCAAGGTAATCCCGAGCTGTGAGCTTACTGTCAGCTCTGTCTCTGTAGCCGGCTTTCCTGTTCCAATACCTGCAAGCTCTGCGACACTCAAACCCCCAATCCTTCTGTTACCCTGTGGGACCTGAGGCCACGCTGACCCCGCGTGGGCTTCACCCCGGTTTCGCCTCTGGAGCGATGTCCCTCAGCGGAACAGACTTTTATTTTTTTAATTAATTAATTAAATAATTTTTTAAAGATTTTATTTATTTGACAGAGATCATAGCAGGCAGAGAGGCAGGCAGAGAGAGGGTAAGGGAAGGAAGCAGGCCCCTGCTGAACAGAGAGCCCGATATGGGACTCGATCCCAGGACCCTGAGATCATGACCTGAGCCGAAGGCAGCGGCTTAAACCACTGAGCCAATCAGGCGCCCCGGAACAGACTTTTAAAAGTCTGATTTTGTGTTCCGTTGCTCCACGGCTTGCCAGGAGCCGGCCCTTCCCCCCGGGGTCTATCTTCCCGTCGCTTTGGATTCACTTCTCCGCCAGTCCTACCTTTCAGAAAGTGGTTGTTTTTCTGTTTCTAGAATTGCTGTTCTTCTTCTCTTCGATCTGCTGATGGATTTGCAGGTGTTTGCAATCTTTAGATAAGCTATCTAGCTACTCTCCTGCTAGCTGAAGTAGTCTCAGCCTGCTACTTCTCTGCCATCTTGACTCCTCCAAACCCCCAATTTCTGATAGAGGCACTTATTTCAATGAATTTGGCATAATATAAAATTCTGTTTCTTCTCTCCTGGATATGTGCCATGAGAATCCATCCTAACATAAGTTCCCATATTTAATTTTGATAAATTATCAAAATCAGGTAAAATTTTTCAATGTAATTATGCCTTCTCCTGAGTTTGTGCTTGCTTACCACTTCCTGGTAAGACTAGATTCTGATACATATTATAGGTCAGAAAATAAGCATGGTGACTGTACACATAAGGAAAAATTTAAAGCTAATTCCTTCATGTGTGGTAACTACAGAGGTTCTATAGTTTCACGAAGCAGAGGAAGATAAATATAGTTCCTTCTGTTGGCAAGAGAGTCTAGGTGGTGCTTTCACTTTCAGGTACTCTGAGTCATCTGAATCCACAGAGATACCTTCATTCCATTGATCAATCCCCATTCTTTCCCAATCAGTGTCTTAGCATTCACATAAGACATGTGAAGAAGTTGTGAATTAAATCAGCTTTATAACTAAGGAACTTGTAGGATAAGGATTTAATACTGGCTATATCATCTCTTCAGTTATGACATAATTGAAACCTTAAAGTTACATTTTCTTTTTTTGAACTGTCTAATGTATTTGGAAGCAGCTAGCTCCTAAATAAGTGTTGTTTTCATTGTTCAGTTTTATTCAACCTTGCTTTTAGTAGGCTTTTAATTCTAGATGAACTCTCCCTTATAAATGTGTCAATGTAGACTATCAATGTTTATGTGTCTAATGGAATCATTGCTGATATCAGACAAAACCGGGTTAATAAATTGGCTCCAGATTTTTATTGGTTTAAGAGTCTGTTCCTGGGATAGGTTCTCTATATATCAACTGCAGCTGCAGAGAGCAGTATTTAAGGAAGTTAATTAAAAATAAATCTATTTAGTATCAAGTAATTGTTGGTTTAAGGAATTATCAGGAGAGCTGAAGGCAGATTTTTTTTTAAGATTTTATTTATTTATTTGACAGACAGAGATCACAAGTAGGCAGAGAGGCAGGCAGAGAGAGAGAGAGGGAAGCAGGCTCCCTGCTGAGTAGAGAGCCTGAGGCGGGACTCGATCCCAGGAGCCTGAGATCATGACCTGAGCCGAAGGCAGCGGCTTAACCCATTGAGCCACCCATGTGCCCTGAAGGCAGATTTTTAAAAAGATTTTTTTTTTAATTCTTTGAGAGAAAGAGAGCACAAGCAGGGAAAGCAGCAGGCAGAGGGGGAAGTAGGACCCCACTGAGCAAGAAGCCTGATGCGGGACACGATCCCAGGGCACTGGGACAATGACCTGAGCCAAAAGCAGGCACTTAACTGACTGAGCCATCCAGGCATCCCTGAAGGCAGATTTTAAGATGAGCTTCGTGGAATGACCTTAAAGCTGCTTCACAAAATTAAGTCCCCATGATAACTCTTCCTCGGGAATCTAGTGCTATTGCTATAAAATTTAGGGTCATTTGAATCTGCTATGATCTACACCAGCAATGTAGATGCTTAGCTATAACAATTTTTTTTTAAAGATTTTATTTATTTATTTGAGAGAGAGAGAGAGCGCATGAGAGGGGAGAAGGTCAGAGGGAGAAGCAGACTCCCCATGGAGCTGGGAGCCCGATGTGGGACTTGATCCTGGGACTCCAGGATCATGACCTGAGCTGAAGGCAGTCGCTTAACCAACTGAGTCACCCAGGCACCCCTATAACAATGTTTAAATTTCGTATCTTTTATGAAGTTATCTGAATTGCAGAACTGAAATGATGTTTAGAATCCTAGCTTCAAAGATAACTGAAAATGTAGCCTTTGCAGTCCTTGCATATAGATAAACATATGTGATGGAATTTAGAAGATGCAAAATGTATATGTTCATAATAAAACACTAGTAGAGTAATGAAATGTAAAAGAGTCATCTAAATTACTCATCAATAAATGAAGTAAATATTATTGTCATCCTCAATTTACAGACGAAGGAATACCACATAAGGTACTCTACAAGGACAGTTGTCCTACAGACACTGTTGTGATGCATAAAGGCAAATTATTTTTTAGTAAATTGCATGTTGCTGGCTTTATGACATTTAATTAAAACTAACAGTACTTAAGATAATAGTAATAGTTTTAATTTATTAAGCACTGGGAGGTACCAGGCATGTTTGTTAGCCATGTCTAAATAAATATTTAAACTACCCTCTGAGGTAATTCCCATTATTCTCTTTAATTTTTATATCAATAAGTAACTCACTGAGAGTTTCACTAATTTTTCCAAGATTGCACAAATGGAGACTTAGTGGAGTGAATGATGGAGTATATGAGCTGCTCCTGAGACCTGAAGGAATCCATGTCAAGAAAGCCATTGATGTGCTAAGTGAATAATATTGTTGAGTACCATTGTGATTTTCACTATTGTCTTTATGAAAACATATCAAGTTAAGAAAACATTAAAATTGTAATACTCATGGAAGTCTAACCATAGGGTTCCATCTGGTACCATGATTAAAAGATATAATTTTGCCCTGTATTTGTCCCCAGTGGAGATCCTGGGAGGTAGACCTAGAAAGAAAAGAGAGTTTCTTTTTTTTTTTTTTTTTTTTTTTTAAAGATTTTATTTATTTATTTGACAGAGAGAGATCACAAGTAGGCAGAGAGGCAGGCAGAGAGAGAGAGAGGGAAGCAGGCTCTCTGCTGAGCAGGGAGCCCGATGCGGGACTCGATCCCAGGACCCTGAGATCATGACCTGAGCCGAAGGCAGCGGCTTAACCCACTGAGCCACCCAGGCGCCCAGAAAAGAGAGTTTCTGCCTATTGAGTAATGAGTGTAAGAGGAGCTGCTGTTCAACAACTGTATTGTTGAAGGGGTATAGTGATTTCTGTCCATGGTTTTGAAAAACAAGGCATCCTAGAAAACCGAGTCATAAAAAATTATTCAAACAGGATATCAGAGCAGAGCAATGATAATTTTAAGGCAGGAGGTATTAATAGTTTATATAGGAATAGGCTTTTTGAGACCTCCATCCTTTTGTTGATTAACAAATATTTTAAATGCCGTCATTTTAAATGACGGCACTATGGTAAGCCCTTTGGTAGGCAATAATGAACAAAGTATCCCTTTTTCTACAAAATGTTCATAGTCTGTAAAGATCTAGGATCGAGAAAGATGACATTCCAGTATATGGTGAAAATTTCTAATCATATTGATAAACATACTGTATCATGGGGCTCATGTAATCCTATTTGACTATGAATTACAGCAATACAAAGCCAACTTTATAGATGGAGCAAAGAGGGCAATGCGAATTTGAGGACTTTCGCGCTGGAGATCTACCATCAGACAGAGTGGTAGAGGGCATGATGAACACCAAAGAGATCTGATTATTTAAGTATACAAAGACTTACTGTGACTCAAATCAGACTGATGGAGAACGACAAAGTATTATCTATCAGTGAGAGAATCAGTTGTTAGTCCCATAATCTATGATTATGGCTGCGGTTGTTGTTGTGGATAACTCAGTGCTCAATCCAAAAATGACAGAAACTCTTTCAAACGAGAAATGGTAGTATCATACAGGCATATGTTATATTTGAGATTACCAGTGGAAGAGTTTGGGATCTAAGCTTCTTTAGTGAAAGCAATATTCTGCATGTAAGTTTAGGGATTTAAGTTTAATTCCAAAAGAGTAGTTGTCTTCTGAATTTTTAATTTTCTAAGATATGTTATTTTGGAAAGAAATCCCCATAAGCCAAGCCTGGCATTTTAGATGAGCTTATTTAGTACTCCTGTGAAAGAAAGTGCTTTTGTGGAAGAAATAGCATCCTATTCTGAAAATCTAAGATTTCTTTGTGTATGTTCATGTTGAAAAATTTCTTACCTCCCCTAGAAATTGGCACAATTGCTGCTTTGGGGGACACAGTTGTGATCTGAATCATTTTTCAGATGCATATTGGTGATATATACATTATTTGTTTCCTATGAATATCTGCCTTTTACTTTAAAAGGAGGAAAAAAGTATACCCACTTAAAGGGGTATATCTTATGGGGGGTAGGTAAAATGTTAAAAAGAGTTTAAAACATATAATGTTGCTCTTTCATCTGGTTATTGTGTCATGAGGCACCATGAGCAGCAAAGTATCCAAGCGACACCCTGTACTGGTGGTGTTGGAAGTCCTGAATGGGAATCAGTGCCAGTGTCAGAAGTTTCTGGAGATGGTGGAGCTGCAGATCAGCTTGAAGACCTACAACCCACAGAAGGACAAATGCTTCTCAGGCACATTCAGGCTCAAGTCCACTCCCTGCCCCAAGTTTTGGGGGACCAGCAGCACTGTGATGAGTTCAAGATTGTGGATATTTCCCACATGGACACTAAAACACTGAAGAAACTCAACAAGAAAAAAGAGTTAGTCAAGAATATGATCAAGAAGTGTGATGCCTTTTTGGCTTCAGAATCTCTGATCAAGCAGAATCCACAAGTTTTGGGTCCAGGCCTGAATAAAGTTGGCAATTTCCCTTTCATGCTGACCCACAATGAGAACATGGGGGTCAAAGTGGATAAAGTGAAGTCTACAGTCCAATTCCAGATGAAGTTGCTATGTCTGTCAGTGGCTGTTGGCCACATGAAGATGACAGATGATGAGTTTGTATGCAACATCCACTTAGCTGTCAACTTGCAGGTGTTGTTGCTCAAGAAGGATTGGCAGGAGGTCTGCGCTTTATGCAACAAAAGCATCATGGGCAAGTCCCAGCACCTGTACTAAGGCATACCTTGATAAACCCTTGTACTAACATTAGGAAAAAAAAAAAGAAAGAAATATATACTATCCATATGAGGATCACTAGTATTGGTTTTATAACATAACTTTTTTCTGTGCATAATAAATTGAATCAATAAAATCAGCTTTTCATAGAAAGCATAAAATAGAAGTAATGACTACTTGCTGTTTTCTGTTTCTAACCACGCAATTCTCATTCACTTCACTCACTTTGACAGCTGCAATTTGCGATCATTATTATTTTTGTCCAAGATATCCATTAAATTATATTTCTTACCTTTACTTGGAATTCTTACTGCATTGTTGGAAATGTTGTGAGCAGTCCTATATTTTATATTCATATGGCCCTGGCTATATGTTTTTATAAAAGATTAATTCCATACTGAAAAGTCTCCCTTTTTATCTGTTGCTCAAAATCTTATAAGGTGGAAATGATCTGTTCTATTAATCCAAATGGCTAGTGCATGCCTGCAATGTATTTGCTTTGAAAGTCTTTTCAGAAATAACATCTGAATGATTTTCAATATAAGAATTAGGAAGAAATTAAAAGAGATCCTTAATCTCAGGAAACAAACTGAAGATTGCCGGGGAGTGGGGAGGGAGGCATAGGGTGGCTGGGTGATGTACATTGGAGAGGGTATGTACTATGGTGAGTCCTGTGAATTGTGTTAGACTGATGATTCACAGACCTGTATCCCTGAAGCAAATAATGCATTATATGTTTAAAAAAATGCAACAGCAAAGGCAAAGGAAGACACAGAATTTGGAGAGCTAAAAAAAACTTTTCATCCTTTGCTGCTATAAAGCATTAAGAAGTACAATAGGTAAGAAAAAAAAGGAGGAAGAAATTATATTTGTGAGTTTCCTAATCTGCTTATAGTAAGCTGTTAATATCCACATAATAGGTATTAAATATAGTTAAATATTTAAATTAAATAAATATTTACCTAGTTTGTGCATGGACTTAATTTATCAAATATATCTCAGTGTTTCCTAATGTACATTGATAAATGCCTGAAAAAGTCTTAGAAATCTTGACTATGGTCATTGATATGAATTCTTTCAAAATAGATCTGAGATAGTAATAGATAGAGTGTGGTACCAGGTTAACTGAGTGTAAGATGAATAAATGAGCCACAATGCCATTTGAGGGTAAAGGGAGGCTTGCTGGAGAGTCTTGGAGAGTATCATATCCTATTCTCAAAATCTCTTCTTACTGGGGGATCTGGGTGGTTCCATTGCTAAGTGTCTGCTTTCCACTCAGGTCATGATCCCAGGGTCCTGAGATGGAGCCCTGCATTGAGCCCTGCATCGGATTCCTTGCTTGGCGGGAAGCCGGCTTCTCCTTCTCCCACTCCCCCTTGTGTTCTCTCTCTCACTGTGTCTCTCTCTGTCAAATAAATAAATAAACATTTTTTAAAAACCCCTATTACTGAGGGAAGAGCATGACTTTTTTTTTAAACATATGTGATTATGACCAAGAAATAAAATAAAGGTGAAAACTGAGATAACAGTCAAAGCAGACAAGGTTTGTCTTAAATGCATGTGACTTTGGGTTAAAAAGAATCAACCCTTAGCAATTATAGTGAAACTGACACTAATTGTGCTAAGGCAGGAAAACTGACATTTTCTTTGACAATGATATCATTACCTGGCCAATAGGCTTCTCATGCTTAAGTTACTGCATTGATCAAGTTAAATTTTAATTTCATGTAGTTTCTCTCCCCCACTAGAATCTGAGATAAGTTAGAGCAAGAATCCTCCTTCTCATCACTGAATCCCCAAAGCTTGCCATAAGTAAGAAAAGCCTGAATGAATTCCTTAAACATTACAAAGTCCTTTAATGTAACAATCCTAATATTGAACATGAGCTTTTATTCCTAATTTACTACAAGTGAAAGTCAGGGTGAAGATGAAAGTAACCCAACTAGTCTGGGTTTTGAGATGAAAGGAAAGTGATTGAAATGCCAGTTCTGAAAGCTGCAATCTCTGTACATTGAAATTTCAGCCTCAATTTCATCATGTTCATTCACCTATAAATCAGAAGCAATAATGTTCGCTAAGAAGTTTTGTAAAATAAATACTGCATGTGATTTGCTTAATACAGAGTAGAGCGTGTAGAATATTATCAGTAGATGTTATTTCTCTTCCGTACTTCCCAAAACCCTAAAGTCCGTTCTAGATGCCACAAATAAAGCTCCGTTCTCCAGAAAGGTGAACTTCCAGTGGTTTATCATAGTTTCATCCATTTTATACGTTTGGTTTATTTTTACATTGTCTGTTCTTCACCTATTTTTTAATTTTTGGAGACATTTGATCTGCCTAAGGAAAAATACTTCTAAGAGAGATTAGTAATGAATAACACCCCATAAAGTCGTTGGCAGGATTAAATGAGTCAATACAAAGAAAACAATAGCTCTAGAAGGTAGAAATTGCTGAAAATTTTTCTGTTATCCCCACCCCCTTCTACCTCCTTTCTCTTCCTCCTCATTAGCATCTTAATTATGATAAACGGTGTAAATATTTTTTAGTACGTGTGAGTCTCTAATCTTTTAATATTTTAAAGTAGATATTTATATTTTATTCCCAGTCCTCTGGTGATTGTGTTTACTTGATTTCATGGAAATGACAAAGAGAATCAAAGTTTTCTAATAACACTATCTATTACTGGATAAGAATGAAAAGTTCAGAAATCCACATCAATCCTGACACTCTTTCCATCAAACTAAATGCCCAGTGTCTCTTCAAAGGTAAACTATTATGATTCTGATATCACCTCACACCAGTCAGAATGGCTAAAATCAGAATCATAATTATTAACCCAGATGTTCTACTGCATTAAAAAAAAACACTTGAATTTACAGAAAATTCTGAAACAATATTCAGTTCCTCAAATGTTTGAGTTCAATGATTAGGAACTTTAATATGGGAGTGGAAAAAAGGGGAAAATACATAACTCTAGTAAAGGAAAGGGAATTTCGAGAAAGTGTGAATAATAGTATTTACAAGAATGTCATCCTTTTAGTGCTCCTTACACTTTCATTTACTGGAGAAAATCATAACCTTTTGGATAGTATCTTTAAAGGCTTGCTTTACTTGCTGGTTCCTGAGGGTATATATAAATGGATTCATCATAGGAGCGACAGAAGTATTCAGAATAGCCACTCCTTTGGTCAATGATGCCTTTTCTTTTGCAGAAGGGTTGGCATACATGAATATGCAGCTTCCATAAGAGATGGAAATGACAATCATGTGTGAGGAACATGTAGAAAATGCCTTTTTTCTCTGACTGGCAGAGGGTAGTTTCAGAATTGTTCTAATGATGAACATGTAGGACAAAATTATTAGTGCCAAAGTGAAAAGCAGAATCACTATGGCAGAGTAAAAACCGATCACTTCTAAGAGCCATGTGTCTGAGCAAGATAATTGCAAGAGGGGAAAATAATCACAAGCAAAGTGATCAATGACATTGGAACCACAGTAATCTAACTGGAGAAAAAGAATAACTGGTGGGAAGATATTTAAGAATCCTGTCAGCCAAGCACAAAAGACAAGTAAAATGCAGACTCTTGTTCATGATGGTGGTATAATGCAAGGGTTTACAGATGGCAACATAGCGGTCATAGGACATGGCAGTTAGAAGGTAAAACTCAGTTATTCCCATGAAGATGAAGAAAAACAACTGAGCTGTACAATTATTGTATGAGATCGTCTTGTCTCTGGTGATAATTGTGCCCAGAAATCTAGGAATACAGACAGTTGTAAAGGATATTTCTAATACAGAGAAGTTCCTGAGGAAGAAATACATGGGGGTCTGCAGATGGGAGTCAACCAAGGTGAGAGTGATGATGGTCAGATTACCAGTGACGCTTAATATATATGTGATAATTAAGAAGAGAAAAATCATAATCTGAAGCTCTGGGTCATCTGATAGCCCTAGAAGAATGAATTCTGTGGGTACTGTGTGGTTTTTCATTGCTGATCCTTTCTTCCCCCCTTTAGAGCGAAACTGTATATTCCCCTGTAGGACATAAAAATTTAAAACAAGATTGAGGTTAGAGTACAGAATCTTAAAAATATCCACAGTGATGAATAATCTATGAAACCCAAAAAGAAATGTTTTCCTTCAGCAACTCTCCAATTTCTACTGACCTCACATTCAAGTAATACATATTATTTGAAGTTAAATACTGATTTCTTTTTGTTAAAAATGTGCTGTCAGGGGCCATGGGTAAAAAAAAAAAAATCTTGTGATAACATTTAAGCAGATGCTATTTATTCTAATGTTTTTTTAAATATTAAGATTCTAATTATTCTTGAAAATATTTAGCTCCTTTTTAAAAAATCATGAAGATATTCTGATTGATATTTTTCTTTTCCTCAATATTATAAAAACTAGTCTGCATTATGGCTCATCTAAATACAGGGTTTCAAATCTCACAGGGGTGATTTAGGCCTGCCTCCACAATTTGAGACCTACATAGTTTAGGAAGCTTTCACAAGGTTGCAAAATTCGTCATCTAATTTGTGAGTAATCATCTCACTGTACAGTGTGCATGTTTATGCATGGGAATGTTTTGTTGACATTCTTTCATGAATTACTTTAAGAGTTTGGTTGATGCTATCACACTTTTATATATATATTTTTGCCTTGTTGATAAATAGGCTAGAAGTACAATAAGGTAACATTCTATTACTAAATTAAATAGTTGCCTAGAAGTAGTTGAATTCACTCAATGCATAATCATTTTCTTTTCTTTTCCTTTTTTTTTTTTTTTAAATAATACTTCTATGGAAAATGAACAAGTAGATGGTCAAAATAATACCAACTGGGAAGCAGATATTTTTTCCAATAGGGAATTTTAATAATAATCTTGTGTATGTAACAGAATACATTTTCAAATTAGTAAAACTGAACAATCCAAGATTAATTTCTGTGTTCCTGCTTTAGGATTTTATTAAGAGTCTCTTGGTAGTAAGCAGTTATTTAATTTTTAATATTGAAATGGTTGTAAATCCACAAACATATATGCAAACACGATTTTAAAACATTTATGTAAAATGAAGATTCCATATCTTATATTGAAGAATAAAAAATTTACTTACTTCCTGATTCTTCTTGATGATCTTGTCTCAAATTTTATCATCTGATTTGCTTAAATATTTACACAATTTCAGAGCTGGTAAATTGAGTTAGCAAAATATTTGGTTTCTATTGTGCTCTCAAAACAAGTGTGTTGATTTAACTTTTTTATGGTTCTTAGGGATTATAATTCTCTTCAACTCATGATATCCTTCATTCCTGATACTATAAAATGCTGACAACATTTTATTATAATTCAACTCATTCTTGCTTTTCATCTGTCAAACTCCACATACAAATTCAATTACACCTAGGTTGACTACTACTTTTCCACTTGCCTCTTTTCATATACTACAAAACAGTTATTTATCCAATCATTTTTCTTTCTACTCATGCAAACATTTAAAATAAATATCTTGTAATTCTATGATTATACATCTGTGAAACCTAAGTAATATTTTCCTCAAGTTCATGGACTGCTATATTTTCCTGCAAACACTGTTTTGAGAAACAGAATATATGGAATGTTCTTCTCTATGTCTGACATACAAATAGAACTGGACTTATTTTATCTGTGTCTTTTTGTTGACCCGGGGGAATTCATTAAGTAAATAGAGTGCCAAGGAGAATAATCATTAGACAGAGGTGAATCAGTTTTATAAATATTGATTAAAAAGTACAAAAAGTAAAATGATTCAGGAAAATAGACAAATGTACAAGTGGCAAGATCCTAAGTATGTGAAAGCTTGATTTAGAATTTCACACTTCTATTGCTTCTCGGCCTTTTGGCTAAGATCAAGTGTAGAATTTCACTCTTCTGTGACTGCATAAGGAATGCACATTTTTCTTCCACAAACTGGACTTGTCTTCAGTAGAATTAGTGTGCTGATATCTTCTGAATTTTGGCAACCTAGAGAAGAATTCTTTATGAGGATGAAATGGTGGAAAACACTGCTGTGGATTTCTATTATGACTGATTGTCTTCTGAAACGGACAACCTTTTAAAGACTGACAAGAAGGTTTATAACTATATTAACCCTTTGAATTTAGGAAAGCCATTCCCAAGCCCCTCCCTAATGTGGCTTTTATTGCCTTTTGACGACTTTCTTCACTGTGCTATTTACTTCCATTAAACAGTTATTTATATTTGTGCATATGACATCTTCTCATATTGAGAATATTTATGAATCAATAAAATAAATATCTGGAAATCTGGCATTGGATATTTTGAACTTGTTTAATCCACAATTCCTTCAATGAGAGATGTCATTTTTATTCCTAGAAGGGTAATATATTATAGACATATAGGGGCACATTGGTGGCTCAGTGGCTTGGGCCTCTACCTTCAGCTCAGGTCATGATCTCAGGGTTCTGGAATCAAGCCCCATATCAGGCTCTCTGCTCAGCAGGGAGCCTGCTTCCCCCTCTCTCTCTGCTTGCCTCTCTGCCTACTTGTGATCTCTCTCTCTGTGTCAAATAAAAAAATAAAATAAAAAAATAAAATAAATACATATGAATGCCATATGTACTCATATGTGTAATATAATTTTATATTTCATGAGTTATCTTTATTTTCTTTGCAGTTATAGATGTGGACATAAAACATGTGTGCATTTAATACCAGTAGTGCAGATTAACACTATTTGTGGGGCAGCGGGGTATGGATTATTTACAGGATTGAGAGATGAGAGTATTTGAAAGACAAAAGAAAGAAGTGGGAAAGGATGAACAAACCACTGGCTCACACATAGGACAATACGTAGATGCTGAGATGTGTAGAATTTATAACTGCTACACATTAAAATAGGCATTGAAAATATTTATTCAAGATATTTCAGTGGAGATGGTGAAACTACTTCTCTACTTATGAAAATTCTATTCCTTTGCTTTTAGTTTTGTATCCAAATAGCAATTCTTTTTGTATTTTCTTCAGAGCTTTTATTGATTACCAGGCACTGACCATAAAATTGTCTCATTTTTTCAAACAAGCAGACAATACAAAACCGTCTGAGGTCAGTGCTATTATTATTCAGGTAAAGAAAGAGTCTGAGGCAGAAAGAAGTTAAAGTGTCTGATGTCCACCATTTGTGTGTTTGGAGCAACACAATCTTTAGTGACTCACAGGGAAAGGGAATGAATTTCTATCTCACAAAGCACTGTACTTCATGAAATATCCTACTAGACATGTTTCTTCTCCATGTCTTTTCTCAAGCTCCTAGATACTGGATTGTCTCTCTCTTTCCTCCTTAATCACCCTCTCATTCTCTAACTTTCTATCCTTACTGCTTTAGTCCTACTTCCTAATAGCTGTTTAGCTTTTCTCTAGGCCTCAGAATAATTTACTTTTAATGAAGACTGATTACATCTGTTACCCTCCTATCCACAAGCTAGTAGGCATCTGCTTTTTAATAATGTGTCAATTACCACCATGTATTCTGAGGTTGATGAGTGACTATGTTTTAGGTCAATGAAACATCGTTCAAGCTACCAGGTTTCACTCTCCTCAAAGAATGGAGGATGGATTTTAATTACAAGTAATGGTTTGCTGTAACATGTTCTAAATCAAAAGACAAAATTTGTTAAATCAAATGGTTAAGGGATCCAACTCTTTTAAGACTTTCTCTAAAACCTGAACTGGCATCGTATTACTGAATATTTCCAGTATGTATTACTAATCATTTTCAGTGATATATTATCATGCTCTTGTGGAGGTAAGCCACTCCACAAGATGTTGGTTGGCCTCCTACTTACTGACTACCATCATTTAATTGAGCTATTATTCTATAAATTGAATTTTTAATCTCAGAAGTGTAATGATTGACAGATGATGTTGGATCTGATAAGTTACTTGGTGTAACCCATATAGTTAAGAGAATCTTTTTGTGTGTGGAATAAATAAGGGTTTGCATCATAGGAGTTCCTACCATTAGAAAGTTCCAATGCAATCTTTAACAAGAATTGTTCTCAATAACTTCATGAAAAGTCAATACACATCAAATAAATTGATCTTTGCATAGTTGCCAAAAGGTCTAATGTAAAATAAAAGAGGAAAATGAACAACAAATGCATTAGAAAACATTCAATAAGTATTTCTTTGTCATAAAAAATGTCTAGTTATGATAAAATGCACATTTTATTTGATCACTGTTTTAAAGCTAGCTCACTGTTACGTACATTATTACATATGTTTATGTTGGGTAAAATATTTAGTCAGAGCACCAGAGCGTTGGAACCATTCTAAATTATTCAAATGTTTTTATGTACTCAGTGTTTATTGAAAACCCACTACATGGCAGATGCAGGTTCTAAGGGAGTAGTATTAGTGACTTCTGGTAAAAGTCTAACAACTGCTTTTCAGGGGGTGGAGGTGAGGGGCTGATCTGTAGAGCTGATCCTGTTCCAAGATGTGAAGTCTCTCACATGGCAGGTTTCAAGCTACTGATGTGGGCTTTCTGAATGCAGAATTGAGAAGACACAGCACAACTGGCTTTTGGGAAGCATCTAGTCAGGCCCTGCACCCTTCTGCGTGGACCACAACATTTTGTCTGCAGGGGATACAGAGATCTCTGCTCTCCTGGGCTGAAGGATGTGAGAGAAAACAGACAATAAGGAATGAGCATGATTGATTCCTAAATTATAGTGTCTTTTATAAATTAGTAACTATTTTGTAAAGGAAAACTGAAAAACTTTGGAAGTAGGGGCCTACTATAATTTTATGTAGAGAAATTGGGGGAGGCCTTATTGAGGTGACATGCAGATATCTGGGAGAGGAGTGTGTCTGGTTTAAGAACCATCTCGTGTAAATGCACTAAGGCCTTAGGAGGAAATATCATGTGATTTGCTAAGAAAGGTTTATTTGTTTTTTCCTTTCTAATATTAGTAAATGTATTGGTGCTTATCCTGTTAGTCTCCTGGTTAGACCATCCAGTATAGTACTGAATAAACACAATGATAGTGAGTTCGTAACTGATTTTTGTTAAAATGATTTTTCTGTGAACAAAGTATATCATGAAACAAATAAGATTTTGCATCATTTGCACTTAAATGAATTGTATGTATAAACTGTTATATCAAAATCGCCAGAAAAAGTAAGAGAATGTTATAACTCTAAGCCATGACTGTATTTATGGTCTTTGTATAGTAAATTAAAAGTGTTAAACATGACTTAATATTTTCTGAATTTCTAGAAGGTGTGTTTCCTGATGGAATCATATAACAGTTTCTCTCTTATGCTCTTGTTCTTTTTATGTATCTTAATTTTTAAGAATTGTTGTGGAAAAGTTGGAATTTAAAAATATTTAGAAGAAGAAAATGAGGTCATTTTTATAGTTATAGAGTGGAAAGACTAACTCAAAGGAAGGGAAATGCATGAGAAAGTGATTGGTTTTTATTTTATTTTTTATTTTTTTATTTTCAAAGATTTTTATTTATTTATTTGATAGAGAGAGATCACAAGTAGGCAGAGAGGCAGGCAGAGAGAGAGGGGGAAGCAGGCTCCCCCACTGAACAGAGAGCCCGATGTGGGGCTCGATCCCAGGACCCTGAGATCATGACCTGAGCTGAAGGCAGAGGCTTAAACCACTGAGCCACCCAGGCGCCCCAGTGGTTGGTTTTTAAATGGAAAAAATATATATTCAAATATCCTCTGTATACTGTTGGCAACAGAAATACAAACAATGAAGTAAAACTGTAGTGAGACTATGTTGATATTCATAGACATTTGAGGGACCTTGTTTTTTGTTTCCTTGTTCTTTATTATGCCTCTAATTTATGAAAACACTTTTATCCTTTATTTTTTATTTGTTTGAGAAGAATACAATCTTTCTTGCCCTGTCCATGAAGGCTCGCTTGACTTGCTGGTTCCTTAGGCTGTAAATAAAGGGGTTCAGCATGGGGGCTACTGAGGTGTTTAGCACAGCAACACCCTTGCTCAGAGACACTCTGTCTTTTGCTGCTGGATTAATGTACATGAAAATGCAGCTGCCATACGAGATGGAGATGACAATCATGTGGGATGAACAGGTAGAAAAGGCCTTTGTCCTCTGACTAGCGGAAGGAATCCTCAAAATTGTTCTAATGATATATATGTAGGACAGAATTATTAATGCCAAAGTGAACAGTAGAGTAAACACAGCACAGGAAAAGCCCACTATCTCTAGGAATTTTGTGTCTGAACAAGAAAGGTGTAGTAAGGGGAAATAATCACAGGTAAAATGGTCTATAACGTTGGACTTACAGTAATCAAGCTGTATGAACTGCATGAGTAATGGGAATATGATTAAGAATGAAGCCAACCAAGAGGCAAAGACAAGGAGTTTGCAGACTCTGGGATTCATGATGGTCATGTAATGCAGAGGTTTGCAGATGGCAATGTAACGGTCATAGGACATGGCAGCCAGAAGGCAAAATTCAGTGACTCCCAAGAGGATGAAAAAAAAGAACTGAGCCATGCAGTCATTAAAGGAAATGGTTTTATCTCTTGTAATCAAGCTGCCCAGGAACTTGGGTATGCTGACAGTTGTGAATGAAACCTCTAGCAAGGAGAAATTTCTGAGGAAGAAATACATGGGTGTCTGGAGGTGGGAATCCAGCAGGGTAAGGGTGATAATGGTCAGGTTCCCAGTGATGCTGAGCATGTAGGTGATGAGCAGAAAGACAAAGATCACCCCCTGAAGCTGTGGATCATCTGACAATCCCAGGAGGATGAACTCTGTTATTTCTGTGTGGTTATTCATTTATTTCCTCTCTTGTATAATCTAGAGGGAAAAATAAAACCAAGCAGATTGTAGAAAAGAGGATTATCCACGGATAGTTCAGGAGTTTATCTCTGGAAATAAATATATTATGCCATACCAATTTGATGTAGTAGATCTTTAAGACATCTTAATAAATAGGTGACATGTATAAGTAAGTTTTTATCATGTGTTGCTCTCTGTGTTTTACATAGAATGTTTCTCCATAAAATCCTTATTTCACAGATTGGAAACTGAATCTAAAAAGATTTTTAAAAATCTTATCCAGGGGCGCCTGGGTGGCTCAGTGAGTTAAAGGCTCTGCCTTCCGCTCAGGTCATGATCTCAGGGCCCTGGGATGGAGCCCCGCATCGGGCTCTCTGCTCTGCAGGGAGCCAGCTTCCCCATCTCTCTCTCTGCTGCCTCTCTGCCTGCTTGTGATCTCTGTCTGTCAAATAAATAAAATCTTAAAAAAAAAAAAGTCTCATCCAAACCATGTATTCCAAATGAGAAGAACAGGGGTTTTAGTTAGTTTTTTTTTTCTTTTTTTTTTTGCATGTTTGATAACTGGAATAGAAATGCTGCCTGTAGATGTAAATGTACTTCTTTCATGGGTCCCCTTCTTAATGGGAAACTACAACTACTTGTCTTTTTTCCAAAAACAATAAAAGTGTCTCCTTTCCTCATTTCTGTCCCTTAGTTTCCTGTACTATTACTCACTGTACTAGTGTAACATAGAAAAGATGACATGTCAAGGAAAAAGTCACTAAAATGGAGGTATCTCTAAATTTGAAATTCATTGAAGTTAAATCTTTAACAATGTAACAGATTTCTGTGTTTTCACTCTGACTCACATTCTCCTTTCAACCGCTTACTCCTGATCTTAAGCTGTAGGCAATGAATTCATTGACATACTGTCCTCAGATATTATAGAGTACAGAATATGAAAAGACAGAGAAATTTAGTAGATTGGATCTACATATTTCATTGGCTAAAGAAGCAAAATTGGATGAGCATTTAAAATAAACTCTGTCTTCTCCAGAATAGTTTTTCCTTCCAAGTTTTTTCCATCTAAATGTTGTTAGTGTATTCTCCCTATGTATGTATTCTACTTTCCATCCCATATTACATTTTTATATTTTTCATTTTATTTACATCAGTATTCATTTATAGAAGCTTTGTTTTATCAACCCTGGAGTAATCAATGAATCATATATGAAATCCCTTTATCTTCTCTTCCTGAACAACAACAACAACAACAACAACAACAATGCATTTTAGAGTGAAGTTTAAATTCCCCTCAATAAATTGAACCAATCCATTTTCTTATCCCTTATTCTGTGCATTCTCATTAAATAATAAAATTTTCAATTCAGAGTCATGAGAGAAATCTTGCAATAAGATATTTAGTTTCAAGATATAGAATTGTTGATCATTGGTATATAATGCCTCATAATACTATGAAATTTCTTGCTCTTTTTTCCCCTTACATGCCCGAGTTCTCTTTTCACTCACTTCACTGTTTTGCAAAAAATATTGCTGTTGATTATTTGAGGCAAATTCCAACTGAGATGGATGCTGCCAAAGCTACTGGGAAAGCATGTGAGATTCATAAGAAATGAATATTTCTTTTATTATTTCTCAGGACTGGAGAAAACAGGCTAAAGAGCACTTACAAGAGAAACAGGCATCGCAATGACATTTTGCAAACAAACTTATGGCAATTCAAGTGTATGATGGATATTTCAATCATAAAAGTCATTGTTCTCAAAGAACAATTCTCTATAATTAACAGCTGTGTATAGACTCTGATCTCTCAACCATTTCTGTGATGTTTTTGGTAGAGAAATGAAACATATACCTGAGACTTGAAGATATATAATTTTAGGCTTTCCTTCCTAACTACTCATTCATGTTTCTTTTTCCCAGTCACATATAAGTTATGGTCACAAGTTTAGTGTGTCCTTTGGTTCTTTTTGTTTCAATGAATTCTAACCTGTCCTGATATCTTACTGTTGAATTACCTGTGTAGCCCATTGAAAGTGAAATTTAATCAATTTAATGAACAAATACTTGCTATCATGTTAAATGAAATAACAGATATGTGAATAAAATAATAAGCACAAACCAGTTATTTTATTTATTTAAGTAAATGACTTTTAGGACTCTTCTGTTGTTTCATATGAATTTTAAGGACGGCCTTCTTGAGAAAAGAATGGTATCATCTCCTAAATTGTCCAATTTAAAAATACAACTATTTAAAAAGACCTATTAAGGATTGAGAAAGTGCTTATTTATTTATTTATTTTTTAATAATTAGAGTAGTGGTAAAAGCTCCCTACATTCCACAACTGGACACTAACTTTACCATTCTGCATTCTCTATATGTGCTGAAATCTCTCTTCTTAAATTAGAAGTCCTAAAAAAGTTGTGAATATATATATCTTCAAGGCAATTTGCACCCATATCATGAATACACAGTTTTCCAATTCTCTTTCTCTCTCATTGACATTCTTTTTCTTGGTGTTAGGTCTATATGCTAGGCTAATTTGTCAGAGAAGAGTGCAAAATTTTGGTTTAATTTGATATCTTGATTAATTTCTTGGTTTATACCAAGTACCATTTTTTTTTTAAAGATTTTATTTATTTATTTGACAGAGAGAGATCACAAGTAGACAGAGAGGCAGGCAGAGAGAGAGGGAGGGAAGCAGGCTCCCTGCTGAGCAGAGAGCCCGATGCGGGCCTCAATCCCAGGACCCTGAGACCATGACCTGAGCCGAAGGCAGCGGCCTAACCCACTGAGCCACCCAGGCGCCCCCAAGTACCATTTTTTTTTTCCTGCAATGATTCATTCCATTTTTGATGAAAAAATATTTAGTGACACTTAATCTCATGTAAGAACTTCATGGCGACTGAATGCAAAAAATGTCATAAGAAACAATGTAGTTTTTTTTTTTTTTTTTTCAGACTATTACTTTAGCAATGCCTTAGAGTAGTACCAAAATTAGTTTGGAATGCACTTTACCTGAATCCTCTGAAAAAAAGAAATGACCTTGTTTTTTTTTCCTAATGGAAAGGGGAAGTTTGAATCCCAAGTCAGATCGACCAGTATGAATAGGAATAACAAAGGAAAAACAGTAATCACTTAAATCCGTTCACAATCTGTAGATTGTCATAGAGATGTTCTACTTATATCATGATTATCTGAGTTTATTAACAAAGTATCTACATTTGCAGATGATTTTCAACTCAAAAAAAAGGAAAAGAATTCTTATAAAATGTATGGCATCAGAACTTAATGTATAATGTGTGGTATTTTTAGGGCAACTTGTGGGCTTTGCATTCAAAGCAAAATAGATTAGAAATGCAATTTAGGGGTGCCTGGATGGCGCAGTTGGTTAAGAGTCTGCCTTTGGTTTTGACTCAGGTCATGATCTCAGGGACATGAGATTGAGCCCTGCTTTGGAGTCTGCACTCTGCGTGGAGTCTGAAATTTTCTCTGTATTTCCCTCTTCTTCTCCCCATTGGGTTCTCCGTCTTTCCCTCTAAAATATATAAATAAATATTTTTTTATTTTAAACTGTAATTTAGCTACATTATAGTATTGTGAGTTTTGACAGGTTTTTAATCTCTATTTTAGTTCTTTTTTTTTAATTTTGAAATGAGAATATCATCATGGAATTAGTTAGGACTAATTTAATTATAAGCACAATTAAATTGTACCAAAATATTATAGCATGTATTCCTAGACAGTAGTTACTAATATCTTATTAGCAAATAAAATCAGTTATCACATTTGAGGAATACAGCTCCATTACAAAATCACAAAACCATTTTTTTTCTCACTCATTGAGAGACAGTGCTAATGCTGTATGCTTTTAACCTCATTTATTCTTTTTGATAACCTTATGTTAATCTGAAGAAATTGACAATGAGAGAGGTTAAGCGACATAAAAACAATCAGCTATTAAATGGTAGAATTGAAATACTAATTTCTTTGTGCTGGGAAATGGAGCATGGGCTACTTAGTAAACCTACAGTCAGTGGGAGAAACCAAAGCAAGAAAATAATTTTCTGAAAATTAATAAAAATAAATTATTATGACAAACAGGAAATGTAACATACTCATTTTTTATAACACTAGACATATATGGAAAGAAATAGCAACCTCAAGTTATTCTGCATGATCTGATGAAAAGTTGAGTTAAGAGTTAATGAATTAGTGCTAAGAAAAGGAAATTTATCATTGGTTTCAGTTTTATAATCTTACCTGTATTTGTCATATAAATGTACTGCATCAGCTGGTTGAAATTATACAAAAAGCACATTGACAACTATTTCAGTTTTAGGTTAAGAGATTCAGTATTTCTAAAAATCACTCTAAAAACATTTGGTATTACTTTATTTCTATAGCTAATTTTCTATTACACATTTTCCATTGTAGCTACAGTAACAAAAACAATGAAGAGAAGTTAGACTTGGAATTACTTTGGGTTTTTCTGGATGAAGATTCTATATGGATTTTCCCCTGCATGAGGCACATGTTTTATTTACTGTATATGCCTATGTCTCACAGCAAATACTCCAATGAATCAAATATGCCAACAAGGGCTTAGAGGAAAATACACTAGGGATTGTACAAATGTTATCAACAGTTGCACCAATATTGGAACAGGAAACTTTTTGGGATAATGCCCAAAGAGATAGAAAGGGCATAAGAAGTCAGCCAAAAGCATATGGAATATTTTGCATATGATCTAAATGAGAAAACAACTAAAGTGCAAGGTTTTTGGGAGAGATTTCCTGAATTTCCTAAATCAGGATTTCTCTTAAGATTAGATGCTCCCATTTCTTTTGCTGAGTAAAATACTCGGACAACTTAATCTTATATGAAAACATTACATTTTTATCATATACTGAAATGTCTCCATAAAAGTGGCTCTCCAAGCTCGTAGATATCAAATAAATTATTCAAAAACTCGGAATACAGAACAATAAAAAGAATGGGATAGAGTTCAATGCTCAGTGATTTCCCATTGAAAGACATTAAAAACTATGGATTAAATACTCATTGAACTCTTCAATCTTTTCCAAGAATCACTTGAAATTATTCTCCCATCATAGTTATGGTGCTATTTATGGAGAAGTATCTACTACCTAGAAGGTCCCTTTCTATTTGAAAGTTGTGTTGGGTTTAACCCTGTAATTAATGCAAGCATAAAATCTAGGAACTTGGTAGGATTTTACAACTCTGATTTCTTTCTGTTTCATTTTAGAAATGACAAAATATCTTTCAACAAATATCTTTTGAGGATCTGCTATCTTTAAATAGTACACAAAACACTGGGGATAAAATGGAATCAAAATAGATATGATTCCCACTGACATGCAATTACTGAAGATTAAGGGCAAGTCAGTGAGAGAAAAAGACCCAAATAATGTCACATAATAATAGCCAAAGTTATGAAGCACCTGGGTGGCTCATTTGGTTAGCGTCTGACTCAACTTCAGCTCAGGTCATGATCTCAGAGTCTTAGGATTGAGTCTTACCTCAGGGTCTGAGCTCAGTGCAGAGTCTGTTTGGGATTCTTTCTCCCTTCTCTGCCCCTCCCCCTGCTCATGCTTTCTTTCTTGCCCTCTCTATATAAATCAATATGATCTTTAAAAATAAATAACAGTGTCCCAAAATATGTAAGGTAACCTCTCATTTCAGAACTTTGATACTATGCCAAGGTATTTTTAATGAGGAAGCTTTCTCCGTTATACTAAGTAATATATATATATATATATATATATATATATATATATATATTTCATTATATTTAGTCATTTTTTGAATATGAATGTATACCAAAATTTACTTTTAATATTTTATAGTTTTTATGTTGATTGAAATTTACCAAAAGTCCAAAACCAGTGACTTAGCTAAATATTCTATATTATT
This sequence comes from Mustela erminea, assembly GCF_009829155.1. Lineage (NCBI taxonomy): Eukaryota > Metazoa > Chordata > Mammalia > Carnivora > Mustelidae > Mustela > Mustela erminea. The sequence continues at coordinate 91,067,419 of NC_045619.1, read as the reverse complement.
CTTATTCAACCATAGTATTTAATAAAATTATGTTTGAGGATGACCTAATTGTTTATATCACAGTTAATCAGTATAACCTGCCTATCTGTGAAAAAAGCTATTTAAACAGGTATCTTTAATTTCTATTAAAAGTTTCATAGATACAAAATTTTGTTACTTTAGGGATCAAAAATATTTTTAGTTTGATATATAAGTGCCTATGGTATACAAGAATATCAATGGAAGACAGTATATCACAAGGATTTTTTTTTTTTTGAAGATTTTCTTTATTTGAGAGAGAGAGAGTGAGAGAGAGCATGAGAGGGAGAAGGTCAGAGGGAGAAGCAGACTCCCCATGGAGCTGGGAACCTGATGCAGGACTCGATCCTGGGACTCTGGGATGATGACTTGAGCCGAAGGCAGTCACTTAACCAACTGAGCCACCCAGGTGCCCAAAGATCTTTTTTCTTAATGGAATTTTAGATCCAAGAGAGATAGGTTCAAATTCAAGCTTTGCTATTTACTCACATTATAAGACTGGAAAATTGTTAAAGGCCTTTCTTTCTTCATTTCTAAAACTGGTTTAACAATGCAAGTTTTTAAAAAATATTTTATTTATTTATTTGACAGAGAGAGAGAGATCATAAGCAGGCAGAGAGGTAGGCAGAGAGAGTGGGAGGAAGCAGGCTCCCTGCTGAGCAGAGGTCCCGATGCGGGGCTCTATCCCAAGACCCTGAGATCATGACCTGAGCCGAAGGCAGAGGCTTTAGCCCACTGAGCCACCCAGGCGCCCCCAATGCAAATTTTTAACAAATTAAGTAAAACATAATATGTGGAGCTTTCTGTTTCAAAAGAAGGAGTAGCTTGAGACAGATCAATAGTCATGCAAAGAGCATATGGAAATGTGAGATTAAACAAAAAATAATGTGCTCTAAGACATATGACACCTTCAGTTTCCAGTTCTGCATGTAAGAAGTCACAAATCACCACCTGGGTCTAATGAAAGAAAGAAGATGAACAGCCTGAAAAATCAACTCCTTTTGGATCCTTAGAGCAGGCAAATCACTGCTCTCAAGATTGAAAATCAGACAGATAAATATAAGAAGTGAAGGTTTAAGGGAGTAGAAGCTCATGAGCAGGAACTGCCATAAGGTCCAGTGCTAGAGTAGGAAAACCTCAATATAATGTCAGAAAAATCACCTCATGCTTCTTCATGGGAAGAGGAAAAGGGACCGTTTTGAAATACATGAGAGTGCTGTGCTCTTAAGAGAGCCAGCCCTCACAGAAATCTAGCTAACCAGAGCCTAACCTGCTGGGACACTATAGAGCTTAACTGACCCCAGACACGGAAATACCCAACTCCAGTATCCTCTAGACTTCCATGTGGGAAAAAGGAAACACCCAACTCCAGCCCACTCTAACCTTCCTGTTCTACTAAAGTGGAGGAAAAAAACTGAGAAACACTTACAAAATTTACAGCCCAGAGGCCAAGGCTCACTAAGACACTGAGCCCTAACTGCAGGACTATAGAATTCTTCCCCTCCTCCCATGCCTGACCATCACATTTCTAAAAGTCTGCTTGCTCTGTTCCTTTTACCCAGTGCATCGTGTCTGGGTGTCAAGAAAAGAGTACAAGCATAACAAAGGCAAAAAAAAAAAAAAAAAAAAAAAAAAAAAAATTGGAAGAGTCAGAGCATGATTCAGAACCAGACATGGCAGAGGTATTAGAATATTAAGGCTGGAAATTTGAAATAAATATGATTAATATCACAAGGGATCTAGGGGGTAAAGTAGATGGAAAGCAAGAACAGAATGAAAAGATATGCACAGAGTTACAATCCAAAAACCCCATACAAACAAACAAACAAAAAAAAACCACCATCACCAACAACGAAAACAATTCCTGAAAAAATACAGAATTCTTAGACAAACAGAAATTAAATGTATGTGAAGTCAATATCCAGACTGGACAGAATTGTTAAGAGAAATGCTTTAAAAAGAAGGAAAATAATATAATTCACTGTGTCAGAGATTTACATAAAGTAAGGAAGAACACTGCAGAAAGAAGAGTCGAAGGTAAAACAACAACAACAAAAAATAAACATTAGTTTGTTGGGTGCCTGGGTGGCTCAGTGGGTTAAAGCCTCTGCCTTTAGCTCAGGTCATGATCCCAGGGTTCTGGGATCAAGTCCCTCATTGGGCTCTCTGCTCAGCAGTGAGCCAGCCTGCTTCCTCCTCTCTCTCTGCCTGCCTCTCTGCCTACTTTCAATCTCTATCTGTCAAATAAATAAATAAATAAAATCTTTAAAAAAAAAATCCACAAAAACAAAGCATTAGTTTGTTAACTTAGGGCACTTGACATACCCTAGGTGACTGTAGGCTGCTGAGAACAAGAAGGATCTGGATGGCAAGATGTTGCTTCAAGGACTTGAGGTAACACAGAAACAGAGTGAGCAAGAGATTACAAACTCCATAAAATAAGAAAATAAGGAAATGGGTAAAGTCTTTGAATTGGGAAGATCCCCGTGGAAGTGTGAGAAGACACATCCTTGGAAAAGTTTTGAGAGGCCCCCAGAATTTTGTGGACTGAAGCTGGACTGAAGGGTGATGGTCTTCCAGATTTATGAGACTGTGAGAAGCCATTGTTTTTTCAGATGTGTAAGTATCAACCCAAAGGTGCAAGAAGCATGAAGAAACAGAGAAAATTCTCCAATCAAATAACAAAATCTTCATTAGCAGAGTCTAGAGAAATATAGGCACATCTGACAAATTATTCAAAATAACTGTCATAAGATGCTCAATGAATTAGGAAAGTGGCATGTGTTTTAGTTTTATTGCATTTGCTTCAAATCTTTAACAGGTATAAATAGTTTTTTAAAGATTTTATTTATTTATTTGACAGAACGAATGAGAATGAGAGATGGCCCAAATAGGGAGAGCGGGAGTCAGAGGGAGAGGGAGAAGTAGGCTCTCCACTGAGCAGGGCGCCTGATGCAGGATTTGATCTCAGGACCTGGGATCATGACCTGAATGGAAGGCAGATGCTTAACTGACTGAGCTACTCAGATGCCCCAAGTATAAATACTTAAAAAAAATGTTAGAGAACATGGAAATTCTATAAATAGTCCTCAAATCATGATCAATATTTACCTTGTGATATGCACTAAATTTCACAAAATAAAAGCTCTACATTTAAAGTGCAAATCACAGCTTCTTATTACTTCTAAGAATGGAATTTAATATACAATAGTTTGGGAGTGTAGCTTTTTAAAATTAACATATAATGTATTATCTGATCCAGTTGTACTGGTCTGTGAATCATCAGGCTTACACATTTCATAGCATGCACCATAGCGCATACCCTCCCAATGTCCATAACCCCACCCTACCACCTCACCCCCAGCAACCCTCAGTTTGTTTTGTGAGATTAAGTGTCTTTTTTTTTAATGTTAAGAGATCATCAATGAACTACTTGAAAAAACAAAAGAGATCACACACTAATTTTGAAACTATACGTGCCACTTGGGGAATTTATTAAAGAATTAATACTATTTTCTATATCGTGTATAAAGTATGTCTTATAGAAATGCACTTCATGGGATGCCTGGGTGGCTCAGTTGGTTAAGCCGCTGCTTTCGGCTCAGGTCATGATCACAGGGCACTGGGATCGAGTCCCGCATGGGGCTCCTTGCTCGTCCGGGAGCCTGCTTCTCTCTCGGCCTCTGCCTGCCACTCTGCCTGCTTGTGCGTGCTCTCACTCTCTCTCTCTCTGACAAATAAATAAATAAATAAAATCTTAAAACAAAATAAAACAAAACAGAAAAGAAATGCACTTCATTTCGACAAAGTTTTGTAGGAAAAATAAAGTCTACCATATTTTAAAATAAGTCAATAAACAATGCATGAAGACACTTTGGTATGGAAGTGGAAGAAATGAGGCAGGAAAATATTTAACTATAATGGGGCATATAAGAGACTACAAGAAGAAGCATACTGATAGAGATATGTAGGAATTTCAGGATTTTACCTAGTTACTCTTTAGACTCTCCTTCCCCCACCCTGCCCCAGGAGAAATATTTCATTTACTTGAAGAAAATACTACTTTATGGACCACATCTCTGAAGGCTTGTTTTACTTGCTGGTTTCTCAGAGTGTAGATGAAGGGGTTTAGCATAGGGGCAACAGAGGTGTTGAGAATAGCTACTCCTTTTGTCAATGATGCCTTTTCTTTTGCAGAGGGATTAGCATACATAAATATACAGCTTCCATAAGAAATGGAAATGACAATCATATGAGAGGAGCATGTGGAGAAAGCCTTTTTTCTCTGACTGGCAGATGGAAATCTCAAAATCGTTCTGATAATATACATATAAGATAAAACCACCAGTGCCAAAGTGAATAGCAGAGCAACCAAAGCAAAGTAAAAACCAATCACTTCTAGGAGCCACGTATCTGAACAGGATAGTTGTAGAAGGGGAAAATAGTCACAGGCAAAGTGATTGATGACATTGGAAGCGCAGTAATCCAGCTGGAGCAGAAGCATGAGGGGTGGGAAAACGGTCAGGAACCCGCCCAGCCACGCACAGAGCACAAGCACTGTGCAGACTTTCCTGCTCATGATGGTGGTGTAATGAAGGGGCTTGCAGATGGCAACATAGCGGTCATAAGACATGGCAGTCAGAATGTAAAATTCTGTCACCCCCATGAAAATAAAGAAAAAGAGTTGGGCTGCACAGTTGTTATAGGAAATAGTCTTATCCCTGGTGATAATTGCTCCCAGGAATCTAGGAATACACACAGTTGTAAATAAGATTTCTAAGAAAGAGAAATTTCGGAGGAAGAAATACATTGGTGTCTGCAGATGAGGATCCACCAAGGTTAGGGTGATGATAGTCAGGTTTCCAGTGACGCTTAATAAGTATGTGATAAATAAGAAAAGAAAAATCACAATCTGAAGGTCAGGATCATCAGAAAGGCCTAGCAGGACAAACTCTGTGATCACTGTGTGGTTCATTCCTCCTTTTCTTCTTTTAAAGGTATTTAGGTGGCAAGAGAATTAAAGGGAGGAGATGCAAGTTATAACTCATGATGATCAATATCACCATCATTGATACCATTGTAAAATACATTCTATAGTCCTTGATGATCTTAATTTCTTTTGATCGTCTTGTTTGCATTTGGTTGTGAGTTTTGCTTTTTTAGTTTTCTTACATGATTTGAAATGTAGCAGGAGTCAAAAAAAAAAAAAGAAATGTAGCAGGAGAAAATTGGAAACCTTTATACAATAACTCACATCATTGAAAGATGGTAAATAAAATCAGTACTTCTTCCTTTGTCCAATTTATGTATATTATTGATTTTTGTTGACAAATTAAGAGAAATAGGCATTTTTCTTTCTTTTCTGTCACATATTTGTTAATGGATACTCCCACCTAAAAAATAGAAATGGATGATCTTAATTCCATCACAAGGTTAAAGTGAAATTTAGAAGACTAAATTTACAACCAGTATAGTTATAGGTTTTATGAGATGAGAAATCAATTAATAATTTTCCTAGCAAATGAAGCACAGTATTAATTATAAATTATTTAAATTAATTAGTTACTTTATATTAATAGGTTTTAGTGTAGTTTTCTATACTGTATGTGAGCAGTCTATATATATTATATAGTAATATATATGTATGTATTGTATGATAAAATATATAACCTAAATATTTTATTTAACAGAGAACATATTCACTTACTTCTTGGTTTGTCTTACAAGTTCATTGAAATCATTAATGTTTGACATCTTCTGTGACTTGCTAGAAATGTATATATAGAAACATTTTTATATTTGAGCTTAAAGGGACATGCAATATTTATCTATTTTTTCATTTTACACTAAACTACAAATTGAAAAAATGAGTACTTGCCTCAGATCTTAGCAGCGCTGTCACCCAGATTTTCCATCTGATCTTACTTATTAGCTTTATGAGAAATGTTTGATGCTTTTGTAATTCTGCTGCACACTTACCTTTTACATGAGAAAACTTACCTATAAAGTTATTCCAGAAGCATATAGGAAAACCTCTGCCATTTCTTCTAACCTATTCAGCTATTTCCCAGCTGTGCTAGATATCCAGTGCTGTAGATTTTGATTTTTAAGTTTAAGACAGTCCTCCCTTTTGTTTTAGATTGTCAAATTTGTGCATGAAGAATAGAATGTAAATCATTGCTTCTCTGCCAGACTCCAGCAACACTCACTCTAATCAAATTTGATTCGCTTTGTCTCTATTTTACGATGGCTCAAAGAAAATAATTCAGGAAGTAAAAATGGAATGTCAGAAACTTTTAAAAATGTGGAAATAATACAATAGTCCTCTTCAATAAAGTTAATCTAAAAATTTAGGAAAGCATGATTTAAAGAGAAGACTGAAAGGGATATAACATTATTGGTATATTCTTAAACTAGATTGATTTCCCTTCACTTGGACTTATACCTCAAATTTTCCAAGACTACTTGTTTTGACCTTAAAATAAGGTTGTTCATGGATCTCCTGGGAACAAGACCAAGTCCAGGTCAGACTGTATATTTATAGACCATGAGGGATTTCTGGAAGCCTTTCTTGCATTTCTCAGTAGCTTTTTAACTCTTCTCTATAGTGAATCTCCCTTGAGAATGGTTGTGTTCATCCTGTATCTCACAGAAGACCTGTGATGTTGACTTCTATGGAATAATTACTTTCATTAATCACAATTACTTAATATTTCATGAATAGCAAAAACAGTTGTGAAATCTTTCTTACAAAAATAAATCATAATCTAATTTATATTTAACCTTCTTGGAATGTAAAGTTTTCAACATATACCCTTTTTTGCTGTTGTTTATCCTTAGGCTTTGTTAATGTTGAGGCATCAAGAAGAAAGGCCATTTAATAATTCTAAGTCAAATAATAACTATTATAATGCACATATCATACTCACAGTCTTAAAAAATATTATTACATTGGTTAACCAATTTAGTCCTCAATACAAATAGCAATAGTTAATTGCAGAGTCAGTTTGATCATCTTAATTTTCATCTTGGCCTTTATCTCAAGTGGTGCCTTCTTGTGTGCTGATTTAAGGACCTCAGAAGGAGCCTTCCTTCATTCTAGTCAGGGCATACATTAAACTTCAGGGGTTCTGGATCATAGCCCAAGGGACTTCATTACTCTTGAAATGAAGGACGAGAGATGGAGTCAGGATTATCATCACTCCTATAAATAGATATGATGTAATAACTACTTAATATTAAATAAGTGTTATATGTCTAAATTAAATAACAAAACATACATTTAACATAAAATACATAATAATGAATTTATATTATCAAATAATACAGTCACCAATTCAGAACTAAATCACAGGTAGGATGCAATTTGGAAATAAATTACTTACTAGAAGGGAATTAGAACAGAGTATGGTGAAAAATGGAAGGAAAAGGTAGGCATAACTCAACTTAATGACTGCATACTATATTTATTTAACTTACTTAAAGGAGCAGTCAGTAAAGGAGCATGCTGTCAGATGTGGCTTTATATCATAGAGAGTGATACCCTTGTCCACTTCATTTATATTTTTTTCAGTTTTGTTAAGCTAGAATTGATCTATATAACATTGTGTAAGTTTGAAGGGAACAATGTGTTGATTTTAGACACTTGTGCTTTGTGAAATGATTACCAAGGTAGGGTTAGTTAGCCCATCTTTCACTTGTATATTTACCTTTTCTTTTTTATGGTGAGAACATTTAAGCTTTACTCTCTCAGCAACTTTAAGTATATAATATGGTAATCTTGTAGATCAGTTCTGTTGCAAGAATGAAATGGTGTCATGTTTTTACCCTAAAAGCCCAATTAATAGGTAACAAGAAACTCTCTCATATTCTTGGGGGCCACAGGGACAGTAATGCTCATTTGACTGCATTCTCATTCCCAGGATTTCCTGTAATCATTATTTAGATTCTTAATCCAGGTTTAGATTTGGGGACTTTTTTTATGCAAAAATGTAGGTTTGGGAATTTTTTGCAACTATCAAGAGGAGATACATGCTTAGTCTTCTTTTTTTATTCTTAGCAGCTACTGTTGATCAATGGCTGGATCCTTTAATTCATATATGCTACAAAATGACTATGTTCTTAATCTGTTATTTATCATTTGCTTATTCATTGTACCAGTTTACATGAAAAAGCCCTACTTCATTTTTACTCAGTAGTCAGAGTTGGTTGTCTAGGATCTTTTTGTTGGTATCTTTAGGAATACACAGCTCTATAAATTTTGTATTTGTTGTAGGTCACATTAGTGATTGACATATGTATTTCAAGGGAGATTGAAATTGTCATCCCTCTCTCTTTAGAGTGCTTTAGTCAGGGGGAGACCCTTTTCTTTTGGGGAGTACAATTTTCCTCTTTGGTTGTTTCCTTCACATCTTGTAGGACAAGTGTTTCCAGGCTCATGCTACATTTTTCTGTATTAGAACTGGACTGAGTCATTTCTCCAAAGAGGCCTCCTTACATTGGTTAGGAAATGTGAGTCAAGGTAAGAAACTGGGTACTAGCTGTGAAAATAACTATGAGTTTGATCATTTTTTCTAGGTATTTTCAGTGCATAGGGCCAAAACACAGAATTTTTAAAAAAAGATTTCATTTTTTTTCCCATGTCCTCTGTGTTATTTGTTATGCTCCACAAATAAGGGAAACCATATGATAATTGACTCTCTCAGTTTGACTTATTTCACTCAGCATAATCTCTTCCAGTCCTGTCCATGTTGCTACAAAAGTTGGGTATTCATCCTTTCTGATCGAGGCATAATACTCCATAGTGTATATGGACCACATCTTCCTTATCCATTCATCTGTTGAAGGGCATCTTGGTTCTTTCCACAGTTTGGCGACCATGGCCATTGCTGCTATGAACATTGGGGTACAGATCGCCCTTCTTATCACTACATCTGTATTGTTGGGGTAAATATCCAGTAGTGCAATTGCAGGGTCATAGGGAAGCTCTATGTTTAATTTCTTGAGGAATCTCCACACTGTTCTCCAAAGGGGCTGCACCGACTTGCATTCCCACCAACAGTGTAAGAGGGTTCCCCTTTCTCCACATCCCCTCCAACACATGTTGTTTCCTGTCTTGCTAATTTTGGCCATTCTAAGTGGTGTAAGGTGGTATCTCAATGTGGTTTTAATTTGAATTCCCCTGATGGCTAGTGGTGATGTATTGGAGGGGGAGATGAACCATGAGAGACAATGGACTCTGAAAAACAATCTGAAGGTTTTGAAGGGGTGGGGAGTAAGAGGTTGGGGGAGCCTGGTGGTGGGTATTATGGAGGGCACATATTGCATGGGACACTGGGTGTGGTGCATAAACAATGAATTCTGTTACACTGAAAAGAAATTAAATAAAAAAAAGTAAAAAAAAAGATGTCATTTATTTATTTGAGAGAGAAAGAGCACAGGTTAGAGAGAAAGCATGAGTGGATGGTGGCGGGTGAATGGGGGGAGGAACAGAGGGAGAGGGAGAAGCAGACTACTCACTGAGCATGGAGCCCAAGGTGGGGCTCAATTCCAGGACCCTGGGATCATGACCTCAGCTAAAAGCAGCCACTAACCCATTGAGTCACCCAGGTACCACACACACGTATATATTTTTTTAAAGTAAAATGCCTGTGAGGGCAATTTCAACCTATCATTCAAATTTAGAACTACAATATTGTTATGAAACTCCTTCTACCATATACATATATATGTTATATATTAATATATATTTATTAATAAAATAAATATATATATATCTCTCTTTAATTTAAAGTCTTATTTATTTGAGAGAGAGAGCATACCTGTGGCAGGCGGTAAGGGTGAAGGGAGAAGGAGAAGCAGACTCTCCTGCTGAGCAAGGACCTTGGTGCAGGGCTGAATCCCAGGACTCTGGGATCATGACCTGAACTGAAGGCAGATGCATAACCAACTGAACAACACAGGCACCCCTTTATATATTTTTTTATCTCATAATGAGAACCCTGGCTATGGATGGAATTAGAGAAGATTCTAATATCGTATTGATCTTCATTTGCTTCTTTTCCTCACACTGCATATAGAGCAGCATTAGAATAACAGTGACAGCACTACTATCCACCATATTATTCCTACCTAGAAACAACTTAAGATTTTTTTTTAAGCTAGTGTTTTTGCTCTTAGATTAAATCCTACTTGGACGTACAGTTCAATTATAGCACTTAAGATCTCTTGGAATAATTCCGCCTCATTTGGTTATCACACTAACTAAATATATATTTAATATATTTATTCCAGTTCAGTGTAATGGCTTATGCCAGTAGGATACACATTTCCTTCCACTCCTTTCAAACAATTTTGACTTGCTTTCTAAGGATTCCTGAGACAGATTCACTGAGCCACTGAAAAGTGAAACTAGAGGGGTGCCTGGATGGCCCAGTCAGTTGAGCCACTGACTCTTTGTTTTGGTCCAGGTAATGATCTCAGGGTCATTAGATCCAGCCTTGTGTTAGGTAGGCTCAGTGCTCAGCGAGGAGTCTGCTTGGGATTCTCTCTGTGACTCCCACTGCCCCCCCCCCCCTCTTTCTCTCTCACAAAAACAAATAATTTTTTAAAATATTAAATAGAATTGAAATTGAAACATAATACTGAATATTGGCTAAATAAGAAGTCTAGAAAGCATCTTCAGAGGTTTTGTTCTTAACACATCGGTATCATGGGATGCCTGGGTAGCTCAGTCAGTTGAATGACCGACCCACTCTTGGTTTTGGCTCAGATCATGATTTCAAGATTGTGGGATGGAACCCTGAGTCAGTCTCCATGACCATGATGGAGTTTGCTTCAGATTCTTTTCCCCTCTCCCTCTCTGTCTCCTCTGTTCTGCCAGCTCATACCCACTATCTCTCTCTGAAATTAAAAAAAAAAACAATCTTTTAAAAAAGTTGATATCTTATACTTTTGAAATTTTTACCATCAAGTAAATATGAATGGTGATTAATTAGTACCTCTGATAAGCTAGTCAATGGCAATTTCATTGATGTCCAAGGTAAGAAACTAACTCTATTTTAAAAAATACATGAGATTGAAGTCTCAAAGATGTCCCTTTGTCAGTCTGAGAGAAGACTTTTGACTGGTGGCACTTCATTTCAGGTATCTTAAAATTAAAAAACTTAATTCTTTATGTTGTGCTGGATGGAAGTCTCCCTTAGTAATGCATTAACTTTGTTTTTTTTTTTAAATCTTATATATTTATTCACTTACCCTTTGTTAAAGCCCTTTAGAAGTCATTAGAAAAATATATTCAGAGAGTGCTCCAAAGAAATTTGCTTTGTTGGTCATGTTACTGTGTTTCTTTTTCCTTTATTAAATTGTTCAGAATGAGTTGTTCACATTCATCTTAATATATTAGAGGAAAGAAAAAGAATTTAATTAATGTTATGGGCAATATCTAGCTCAGCTTGATAGTAACACTGAAATACTCTTCTGGCACTACTCAGATATTCTTGACAAATTAACTAGAAATCATATGAAAACTCGGCCTGAATGAAACAAAATCTCCACAGTTGACTCCACTGAGTGACTGGAAGAATTATTTTATTGGAATTGTCTTTTACTGTTCTTCATAATTATTTTGGAGATCATTTTCCTGGAGAAATCACAATTATTTACATTTATTCATTTCATCAAGGATGAGAAGATCAGTTTTTATAATTCATACATTTGTGCATAGAAACAAATCAAGGAAAAAAGAAAGCAACAAATTACATTTAATAATATTTTCAGAAAATATTATTTTCAGAAAAGATAACTCTCATATCTTTAGGGTTTTTTGCTGAATATTAACACATAACCTTATACCTTTAGTTTATTAATCAGCCATCTATAATTTGAACAAGAAAGGAAACAATAAATTATTAATAAAATTATGACATTAGAACTTATTTGCTGAATATTAACACATAACCTTATACCTTTAGTTTATTAATCAGCCATCTATAATTTGAACAAGGAAGGAAACAATAAATTATTAATAAAATTATGACATTAGAACTTATTATTAATATTTTTGACATTATAGGGTTAGTTTATTTATTACAGAATGAATATTTTATTGTAATTAGAAAGGCATGGATTGGTGTGCCTGGGTGGCTCAGTGGGTTAAAGCCTCTGCCTTCCACTCAGGGGCCTGGGATGGAGCCCTACATCTGGCTCTCTGCTCAGCAGGGAACCTGCTTCCCCCCTCCTCTCTGTCTGCCTCTCTGCCTACTTGTGATTTCTGTCTGTCAAGTAGATGACTAAAATCTTAAAAAAAAAAAAAAAAAGAGAGAGAGAGAAAGGCATAGATGAAAAAGGAAAATGAGCCACTTAGTGGATTTGTGACTTTGGATGTTACTAAGTTTTTTAAACTTCGTTTTTCTTCATTTGACATGGAGTTAAAATGTAAGGAGTGTTTTGAGAACTAATTCAACCAATGTAAGTGAACACGCTCTATAATTTATGTGACAATAGGATATATAAATAGCTGCTTTATTTATTTTTGTTTTAGTTGGCATTAATTTCAAACTTTGGGAAGGATGATCATGGTCATTATGATTTTTCAAAGACAATTTATTTCAGTGATACTTAGGACTTTTATTATTTATCTCACTTAGTCCTTCAACACAGTTATGAAAGTTTTATTCTGTTATTCTATATTCCCATTGAAGAACTGAGGCTCGTAGAGACGGTATACCTTATACAAATTCACATAGCTAACAAGTGTCAAATATAATCTTAGACATCCTGAAATTAAAGTCTGTCCTCTTGAACACAATATCCGTAGCCTATCTCCAAATGGCAACACACATAGCCATAGTAACTTCCTGTTCTTAACTGAAAATGAATTAATTGATATAGTAAAACAAAATATACTGTCCTTTTTTATACTTTTCAATATATCCAGTTGCAAATCCTAACCCCAATATACCCCATTTAATTTGATTAAAAGTTGAACTAATGAGTCAATAATAAGGCTTGAGAGATTTTCACTGCCTTCTGTATGCCAGGCTTAGCTCTGCTTTTCATACAGGTTCACAAACACAGATTTCCTGTAATAGTAAAATATTGGCAAATCTCATCATTGTCATCTAGGGGAGCAAGCATTTCGGATAGCCTTCCCTTTGCCATTGAACGATGATGTTTTCTATCATCAATATTTTTGTCTTGTTCTTCCCATTTTTTCTGGGAGGAATATACATATTTAAATATAGAGAGTAAGAAAGACCAAATATATAAAGGAACAACAACAACAAAAAAATCAGAAGGTGTGTTAAAACTTTTTGGCATGGTTTTTACACAGATTTAACTTGTACAGAGTAGTTAATATTTTATGAGTTCCCTGTCTCAAGGGAAATAATTCAGTAAATCAAAATTTCCAGAAAAGGGGGAAGCTGGGTGACTCAGCAGATTAAGCCTCTGCCTTTGGCTCAGGTCATGATCTCAGGGTCCTGGGATTGAGCCCCACATCAGGATCTCCACTCAGTGGGGAGTCTGCTTGCCCTCACCCTCTTACCGCCTGCCTCTCTACCTACTTGTGATCTCTGTCTGTCAAATAAATAATTAAAATCTTAAAAAAAATTTGCCAGAACAGGAATTTGTACAAACGTTGAAGAATATAAAACATAGTACACATTAGTAATGCAGTTGAAACAGGAAGCTTGAGAGACTGTCCAATGAGATAGGAGAAATAAAACCCAACAGTAAGCAACAACAACAAGCAGTAAGTGTGAAGTTTGTTTCCTTTGACATTACTTTTCAGACAGAGTTTAGCAACCAAATATCTAAATTCCTAATGCAGCTCTCTACTGAATGCATTTCTACTCGACGGCATGTTTTTTAAACTGGTGATCAACCACCTTGTATTAAAACTATTCATTTACTCCACTTTTAAAAAAAGAAATCTTTTTATTTATTTATTTATCTTTTATTTTTTTAAAATTTATTTTCAGTGTAACAGTATTCATTGTTTTTGCACCATGCCCAGTGCTCCATTCAATCTGTGCCCTCTCCAATACCCACCATCTAGTTCCCCCAACCTCCCACCCCCTACCCCTTCAAAACCCTCAGATTGTTTTTCAGAGTCCATAGTCTCTCATGGTTCACCTCCTCTTCCAATTTCCCTCAACTCCCTTCTCCTCTCTAACACCCCTTGTCCTCCATGTTATTTGTTATGCTCCACAAGTAAGTGAAACCCTATGATAATTGACTCTCTCTGCTTGACTTATTTCACTCAGCATAATCTCTTCCACTCCCATCCATGTTGCTACAAAAGTTGGGTCTTCATCCTTTCTGATGGAGGCATAATACTCCATAGTGTATATGGACTACATCTTCCTTATCCATTCATCCATTGAAGGGCATCTTGGTTCTTTCCACAGTTTGGTGACCGTGGCCATTGCTGCTATAAACATTGGGGTACAGATGGCCCTTCTTTTCACTACATTTGTATCTTTGGGGTGAATACCCAGTAGTGCAATTGCACGGTCATAGGGAAGCTCTATTTTAATTTCTTGAGGAATCTCCACACTGTTCTCCAAAGAGGTTGCACCAACTTGCATTCACACCAATAGTGTAAGAAGGTTCCCTATTCTCCACATCATCTCCCAACACATGTTTTATCCTGTCTTGCTAATTTTGGCCATTCTAAGTGGTATAAGGTGGTATCTCAATGTTGTTTTAATTTTAATTCCCCTGATGGCTAGTGATGATGAACATTTTTCATGTGGCAGATAGCCATTTGTATGTCTTCATTGCAGAAGTGTCTGTCCATACCTTCTGCCCATTTTTTGATATGATTATCTGTTTTGTGTGTGTTGAGTTTGAAGAGTTCTTTATAGATCCTGGATATCAACCTTTTGTCTGTACTGTCATTTGCAAATATCTTCTCCTATTCCATGGATTGCCTCTTTGTTTTGTTGACTGTTTCCTTTGCTGTGCAGAAGCTTTTGATTTTGATGAAATCCCAAAAGTTTATTTTCATTTTTGTTTCCTTTGCCTTTGGAGACATATCTTGAAAGAAGTTACTGTGGCTGATATCGAAGAGGTTACTGCCTATGTTCTCCTCTAGGATTCTGATGGATTCCTATGCTCGAGTTTCATTCTCCATATAACTGTCCAGTTTCCCCAGCACCATTTACTGAAGAGACTGTCTTTTTCCACTGAATATTTTTTCCTGTTTTGTCGAAGATTATTTGACCATAGAGTTGAGGGTCCATATCTGGGCTCTCTACTCTGTTCCACTGGTCTATGTATCTGTTTTTAAGCCAGTACCATGCTGTCTTGGTGATCACAGCTTGGTAGTAAAGCTTGAAATCAGGTAATGTGATGCCCCCAATTTTATTTTTGTTTTTCAACACTTCCTTAGCAATTCGGGGTCTCTTCTGATTCCATACAAATTTTTGGATTATTTGCTCCAGCTCTTTGAAGAATAGAGGTGGAATTTTGTTTGGAATGGCATTAAAAGTATAGATTGCTCTAGGCAATATAGACATTTTAACAATATTTATTCTTCCAGTCCAAGAGCATGGAATGGTCTTCCATCTTTTTGTGTCTCCAATTTCTTTCATGAGTGTTCTGTAGTTCCTCGAGTACAGATCCTTTACCTCTTTGGTTCAGTTTATTCCCAGATATCTTATGGTTCTTGGTGCTATAGTAAATGGAATCAATTCTTTAGTTTCCCTTTCTGTATTTTCATTGTTAGTGTATAAGAAAGCCACTGATTTCTGTACATTGACTTTTTATCCTGCCACGTTGCTGAATTGTTTTATGTGTTCTAGTAGTTTGGGAGGGGAGTCTTTTGGATTTTCCATATAAAGAATTATGTCATCTGCGAATAGAGAGAGTTTGACATCTTCTTTGACAATTTGGATACCTTTTATTTCTCTTTGTTGTCTGATTGCTGTTGCTAGGACTTCTAATACTATGTTGAACAAGAGTGGTGAGAGTGGGCATCCTTGTCTTTTTCCTGATCTCAACAAGAAGGCTGCAAGCTTTTTCCCATGAAGGATGATATTTGCTGTGGGTCTTTCATAGATAGATTTGATGAAGTTCAGGAATGTTCCCTCTATCCCTATACTTTGAAGAGTTTTAATCAGGAATGGATGCTGGATTTTGTCAAATGCTTTTTCTGCATCAATTGAGAGGACCATGTGGTTTTTCTCTCTTCTCTTATTAATTTGTTCTGTCACATTGATTGATTGTGAATGTTGAACCATCCTTGTAGCCCAGGAATGAATCCCACCTGGTCATGGTGGATAATCTTTTTAATGTGCTGTTGGATCCTGTTTGCTAGGACCTTGTTGACAATCTTAGCATCCATATTCATCAGTGATATTGGTCTGAAATTCTCCTTTCTGATAGGGTCTTTGCCTGGTTTGAGGATCAAAGTAATGCTGGCTTCATAGGAAGAGTCTGTCTCGTTTCTAGATATAGGTCTATTCAGGTTGTCAATTTCTTCCCGGTTCAATTTTGGGAGTTCATAGTTTTCCAGGAATGCATCCATTTCATCTAGGTTGCTTAGCTTATTGGCATATAACTGTTGATAATAACTTCTGATGATTGCTTCTACTTCCTTGGTGTTAGTTGTGATCTCTCCCTTTTCATTCATAATTTTAGGAGTTTGGACTTTTCCTCTTTTCTTTTGGATTAGTGTGGTCAATGATTTATCGAGCTTATTGATTCTTTCAAAAAACCAGCTTCTATTTTCATTGATACGTTCTACTGTATCTCTGGTTTCTACCTCATTGATCTCAGCTCTAATCTTGATTATTTCCCTTCTTATGTGTGGAGTTGGTTTGATTTGTTGTTGATTCTCCAGTTCTTTAAGGTGTAGAGACAGCTGCCGTGTTCTGGATTTTTCAATTTTTTTGAGGGAGGCTTGGATGGCTATG
Source organism: Mustela erminea (assembly GCF_009829155.1). Taxonomy (NCBI): domain Eukaryota; kingdom Metazoa; phylum Chordata; class Mammalia; order Carnivora; family Mustelidae; genus Mustela; species Mustela erminea. The sequence continues at coordinate 91,050,479 of NC_045619.1, read as the reverse complement.
TATTTCCCCCTTAGGATCGCCTTTGTTGTATCCCATATGTTTTGGACTGAAGTCTCTTCATTCTCATTGATTTCCATGAATTGTTTCAGTTCTTCTTTGATCTTTTGGTTGATCCAAGCATTCTTAAGCAAGGTGGTCTTTAGCTTCCAGGTGTTTGAGTTCCTTCTGAACTTTTCCTTGTGATTGAGCTCCAGTTTCAAAGCATTGGGATATGAGAATGTGCAGGGAATAATCTCAGTCTTTTTGTATCGGTTGAGTCCTGATTTGTGACCCAGTGTGTGGTCTATTCTTTAGAAGGTTCCATGTGCACTTGAGAAGAATGAGTATTCTATTGTTTTAGGGTGGAATGTTCTGTATATATCTATGAGGTCCATCTGGTCCAATGTGTCATGCAATGCTCTTGTTTCATTACTGATTTTCTGCTTCGATGATCTGTCTATTTCTGACAGAGGCATGTTAATATCTCCTACTATTAGTGTATTCATATCAATATAAGTCTTTATCTTCATTAACAGTTTTCTTATGTAATTGGCTGCTCCCATATTGGGGGCATAGATATTTACAATTGCTAGATCATCTTGGTGGATAGTCCCTTTAAGAATGATGTGTCCTTCTGTATCTCTGACTACAGTCTTTAATGGAAAATCTAATTTGTCTGATATGAGAATTGCTACCCTGGCCTTCTTTTGAGGCCCATTGGCATAAAAGATGCTTCTCCATCCCTTCACTTTCAGTCTGGGTGTATCTTTAGGTTCATAATGGGTCTCTTGTAGATAACATATGGATGGGTCCTGTCATTTTATCCAATCTGCAACCTTGTGCTGTTTGATGGGCGCATTTAGGCCATTCACATTGAGAGTGATTATTGATAGATATGTTTTTATTGACATTGTGTTACCTTTGAAGTCTTTCTTTCTGTAGGTTGTCTCTATATTTCTGTTCAATGCTATTCTTGGGCTTTTTCCTCTTTTACAGAACCCCCCTTAATATTTCCTTCAGTGTCAGCTTGGTGGTTGCATAGTCTTTTAGGCCTTGCCAGTCTTGGAAACTCTTTATCTCTCCATCCATTTTGAATGTCAGTCTTGTTGGATAAAGTATTCTTGGCTGCATGTTCTCCTCATTTAGTGCCCTGAATATATCTTGCCAACCCTTTCTGGCTTGCCAGTTCTCTGTGGACAGGTCTGACGTTATTCTGATGGGCTTTCCTCTGTAAATAAGGAGCCTATTTGTCCTAGCGGCTTTTAAGAGATTATATCTACAATTGTTATTCCTCAATTTGAATACCAGGTGCCTTGATATTTTTCTGGAATATAAAATCTTGTGTGGAGACCGTTCAGCCTCTAGTACAAGAACGCTGGTTCCATTTGCGAGATTGGGAAAATTTTCATGAAGAACTTGTACCACTATGTCTTCTAGACTTCTTTCTTTCTCCTCCCCTTCAGGGATTCCAATAATTCTGATGCTGGAACATTTCACGGCATCATTTATTTCCCTGATTCTGTTTTCATGGCTTCTAAGCTGTTTGTTCCAGGCTTCCTCCAGATCCTTTTTCTCTATTTGTTTGTCCTCCAGATCACTAATTCTGTCTTCTGTCTCAGTCATCCTAGCTTTGAGAGAATTTAGGTTAGATTGGAACTCATTGAGAGCATTGTGAACCTCATTCCTGATAGCTTTCAGCTCTGCCTAACATTGTGAACATGAACTCTGGTCGCTTTCAGTTCAGCCCTAATCAATTCCGTTTGATCATCCATGGCTTTCTCCAATCTAGCTATTGCCTGGATAATTGTTAGCCTGAATTCTTTTTCCGACATATTGTCTATGTTGATAGCCATTAGCTCTGTTGCAGAAGGCCCATCTTCTGTATTTTTCTTCTGTTGGGCTTTCCTCCTCCTAGTCATTTTGGTGAGAGATGGCTGAACGGATGTAGCTGGATGTATCTACCATGGTGCAGTCAAAGTACACCCTGGAACGCTTCTGCCCACTGGCGTCTTCTGCTCCTATAGAGATCCAGACGTGTATAATTCTGATCTCAGGCTGATTTCGTGGGTGATCAGAGTTCTTTGGAATGTAATCAGCTCACTTTAGGGTACAGGTTGAAAGGACGCCTCCTCCTACTTCCCCGCCATCTTGTCTCTCTCTCCATTATTTTTAATTTGACTTCTAATAAGAAGATTTCGTGTCATAATACTGCTCATATTTTAGATTTTTTCTCACTCACACTATTGCTCATAACCAACAGCAGTTGAAGAAATTTTTATCTTAGTTAATATTCTAATTTATATGCCAAGTATAGTAGTAGGAGTTAGTACCATCTCTGACTAGACTATAATAATATTGTCATGTCCAAATGAGATAGTATGAGAGAAAAGCACCAGTAAAATTGTGCAGGTGCTTAGTGAAAACTATGCAAAATATGGAGGTCTTTAGTGAGTTTCAAGTGTATATATAATAAAGCAAATAATTTTTTGTCAGTTTGTTTTTTTTTTTTCAAATCAGGTTATGATACTAGCTGTTATAGCTGAAGACCTCAGGCAAATTATGCAACTTTTTTGAACATCTGTTTACACACTTCTAAAGAAGAGATAATTTCTCTAATTTGCTATTAAGTTGTGAAGATTAAATATGATGTGGTTTAGGATATATCTAGTTCAGTATATGGCACAATAATAATGTTCTCTATAGAAGAGATTTTATGGAATTCCTATCAAACGTCCTGGTGGCATGAGTATAAAGATGACTGCCTAACTATTCACCAGCTATATATTTAAAAATAATACAGATAAAGAAGGAAAGTATGTAAAAAATGGCATGTCACATGTCTTAAGCATAACTAGAAAATAAGACATATGACCTTCAATCATTTGTAGTAATAGAAACACTCCAGTCAACTAGCTGAATTGGAGAATTGGACAGAGACTGAAGATAGTGTGCAAAAAATATGGTTGTTACAGATAATTTCATATTTTTTATAATTTCAGGAAAGAAACCATGATATTAGTAACAAAAAAACCAAGAGTTGATTAAGACAGTGTATACAATATAATACAATACAATATTTTTATTATTAGAACAATCACCAAAACAACTGGTATTTTATAGCCATGGGATTTCTATTTGGAACTCTAAATCAATGAGAAAGTGGAACCTTCAAACAGTTTGAAGGAAAGACACAACATGGTTACTTTCAGTTTAAAGAAAGCTTCAACAAAGTGCTCAGCCTTGCAAGTATCTCTGAGATGGATATGGGAGCATATTGTAGAAGTTGAGATTTTAATTTTTCTTTGTTGAATCTTCATGATGACATCCATTCATGTTAATATATATTTTCATTTCTTTCTCAATAACACTGTTAAGTAAGTTTTTGTAAACTTGTTTTACTTGCTAGTTCACCAGGACATAAATAAAAGGATTCAACGTGGGGCGTGGCAATTGAGGTGTTGAGAATAGGTGCTCCTTTGGTTAGTGATGCTCTTTCTCTTGCTGAAGGCTTGACATACATGAATATACAGCTCCCATAAGAGATGGAAATGACAATCAAGTTAGAGGAGCACGTGGAGAAAGCCTTTTCCTCTGACTAGCAGATGGGATTCTCAGGATCATGCTAAGGATGCACAGGTAGGAGAGAATCACTAATGCCAAAATGAAGAGCAGAGTGACAAAAGCAAAGTAAAAGCCAGTCATCTTTAACAGCCATGTATCTGAGCACAAGAGTTGTAAGATGTGGAAATAGTCACAAGAAGCACAGAAATCTAGTTGGAGGATAAATATGAGTGGTGGGAAAATAGTAAGAAATCCTCCTAGCCAGGACCTAAAGACAAGCAGGGTGCAGATTTTTTTTGCTCTTGATGGTGTACTGAAGAAATTTGCAGATGGCAATGTAACAATCAAAATACATGGTAGTGAGAAGGAAAAATTCAGAAACACCCACGAAGATGAAGAAAAATAGAGTTAAACAATTGTTATAGGAAATGGTCTTGATATTTGTAGTGATTGCCCCCCAAAATCTTGAGATAGAGACACTGGTGAATGTGATTTCTAAGAAGGAGAAATTCTGCAGGAAGTAATATATAGGATCTTTGAGATGACAGTCTATCAAGATGAGGATGATTATGGTTAGGTTTCCAGTGACACTTAATACATAAGCCACAAATAAAAAGATAAAGCTGTGGGTCATCTGAGATGTCTAAGGGAATAAACTCTGTAATCATTGTATTATTTCTGATGCTGCTTTTTATTTTCTTTAAGCAAAATCTAATCTAATTTCTGTTGAGAAATCTAAAATTTCTGTTGAGAAATAAAACAGAAAGAAAGAGTACGTGAATAGTAAAGGAATTGAGGATTTAAATGTTCATATTTCCTTCTTTTTTAAAATTTTTATCTAAATTTGAGTTGGGATTGCATGGAGCACGGGGTGTGGTGCAAAAATAATGAATACTGTTATGCTGGAAATAAAAAAAAAATAATAAATAAATTAAATATTAAAAAAAAAAACATATAATGCAATACTAGTTTCAGATGTACAACTGAGTGACTCAATATCCACATACTACATGTGGTGCAAGTTACAAATGTCCTCCTTAATGCCCATCACCTATTTCACCCATTCCCTCCACCCACCTCCCCCTGGTAACCACCAGACTGTTTCTTGGTTTGCCACTCTGTTTCCTCCTAAGATTGTTTGTTTTGTTTTTTTTAAATTCCACATATGAGTGAAATCACAAGGTATTTGTCTGTCTGTGAATGACTTATTTTACTTATTATAACAACACACACACACACACACACACACTCACATGCACCCCATATTTTCTTTACCCACTCATCAGTTAATGGACATTTGGGCTCTTCCTATAATTTGGCTATTGTTGATAATGCTGCTTTAAACGTAAATGTGCTGTCTCACATTATGTCCTTCATCCATTTGGAATTTAATTTTTGTTTATGGTGTAAGAAAGCGGTTCAGTTTCATTCTTTTCCATGTTGCTGTCCAGTTTTCCTAACACCATTTTTGAAGAGACTGTCTTTTTCTCATTGGATATTCTTTCCTGTTTTGTCAAAGATTTGTTGATCATAATGCTGTGGTTTCATTTTGGGGTTTTATATTCTGTTCTACTGATCTGTCTGTTTTTGTGCTGTATTGTTTTCATCACTACAGTTTTGTAATATAACTTCCAAGTCAGCATTGCGGTTCCCCAGCTCTTCTTTTTTTCAAGGTTGCTTTGGCTATTCAGGGTCTTTTGTCATTCCATACAAATTTTAGGATTGTTTATTCTAGTTCTGTGAAAAATGTTGTTGGTATTTTGATAGGAGTTGTATTAAATGGATTGATTGCTTTAGGTATTGTAGACAGTTTAACAGTATTTGTTCTTCAAATCCATGAGCATTGAAAGGCATTCCATTTCCTTGTGCTATTTTCACTTACTTTCATCAGTGTTCAATAGTTATTAGAGTACAGCTCTTTCATGTAGGTATCTTATTGTTTTTGGTGCAATTGTAAATGGTATTGATTCCTCAATTTTTCTTTCTGCCACTTTTTTTGATATATACAAATGCAACAGATTTCTGTACATTGGCTTTGTATCCTGCAATGTTACTGAATTCATTTGTCAGTTCTAGCAATTATTTGCTGGAGTCTTTTGGGTTTTCTATATAGAGTATCCTATCATCTACATATAGTGAAAGTTTGACTTGTTTACCAATTTAGATGTCTTTTACCTCTCTTTGTTGTCTGATAGCTGAGGTTATCACTTCTGCTTATATGTTAAGTAACAGTGGTGAAAGTGGACATCCTGGTTCTTGCTTTTGGCCATAGAGAAAAAATGCTCAGTTTTTTCCCCATTGAGGATGATATATAATTTGGGGTTTTCATATATGGCCTTTAGTATGTTGATGTTCGCTTTCTCTCTCCCAACTTTGTTGAGAGTTTTTATATGAATGGATGTTGTATTTGTCAGATTCTTTTTCTGCATCTATTGAAAGGATCATATGGTTCTTATCCTTTCTTTTATTAATATGTTGTATCACAATGATCAATTTAGGGATATTGAACCACCCTGGCAGCTCAAGAATAAATACCACTTGATTATGTTGAATGATTCTATTAGTAACTGTTTTTCAATTTACTAGTGTTTTGTTGAGAGTTTTCACATCTATTTTCATCAGGGATATTGGCCTATAGTTCTCTTTCTTAATGGAATCTTTGTCTGGTTTTGGTATAAGGGTAATACTGGCCTCAAAGAATGAATTTGGAAGTTTTCCTTCAATTTCTATTTCTGGGACTAGTTTGAGACATATAGGTATTAACTATTCTTTGAATGTTTAGTAGAGTTCAAATGGGAAGCCATCTGGACCAGGACTCTTGTATGTTGGGAGATTATTGATTATTGATTTCATTTCTCTGCTGGTTATCAGTCTGTTCAAGTTTTCTGTTATCTTCCTATTTGGCTTTTGATAATTTATATATTTCTAGGAATTTATTTATTTCTTCCAGGCTGTCCAATTTGTTGGTATATACTCTTTCATAATATTCTCTTAAAATTCTTTGTATTTCTGTGGTGTTGATAGTTATTTCTCCTCTTTCATTTGTGATTTTTTAGTCCTTTTTTTGTTTTGAATGAGTCTGGCCAAAGGTTTGTCAGTTTTATTGATATTTAAATTTTTAAACTTTTATTTAATTAATTTATTTTTAAAGTTTTTATTTGTTTGACGCAGAAAGACATAGCAAGAGAGGAAATACAAGCAGGGAGGGTGGGAAAGGGAGAAGCAAGCTTCCACTGAACAGGGAGTCTGATGTGGGGCTCGAACCCAGGACCCTGGGATCATGACCTGAACAGAAGTCAGATGCTTAATGACTGAGCCACCCAGGAGCTCCTATTTATGTTTTTAAATTTTTAAATTAACATATAATGCATTATTTGTTTCAGGGGTACATGTCTCTGTTTCATTAGTCTTACAAAATTCATAGTACTCACCATAGGACATACCTTCTCCAATGGCCATCACACAGCTGCCCCGTCCCTCCCACCCACCTCCACTCCAACCCTCAGTTCATTTCCTGAGATTGAGTCTCTTATGGTTTGCCTCCCTCTCTGGTTTCATCTTTCCCTTCCCCTATGATCCATTGTCTTGTTTCTCAAATTTTTCATATCAGTGAGATCATATGATAATGGTCTTTCTCTGATTGACTTATTTCACTTAGCATAATACCCTCTAGTTCCATCCATATCATTGCAAATGGCAAGAGTTCATTTTTTGATACTTGCATAATATTCTGTTATATATATATATGTATATGTTATATATATATATATATATACATATATATATACATACACACACACACACACACACACACGCACACACACACACACTATCTCTTCTTTATCCATTCAACTGTTGATGGACATCTGGGCTCTTTGAATAGTTTGGCTATTGTCGACATGGCTGCTGTAAACACTCAGGTGCATGTGCCCCTTCAGATCACTACCTCTGTATCTTTGTGGTAAATATACAGTAATGTAATTGCTGAGTTGTAGGATAGCTCTATTTTCAACTTTTTGAGGAACCTCCATACTTTTTCCCAGAGTGGCTGCACCAACTTGCATTCCCACCAACATGTAGGAGGGTTCCCCTTTCTTTGCATCCTCACCAACATCTGTAGTTTCCTAACATGTTAATTTTAGACATTCTGACTGGGGTGAGGTAATATCTCCTTGAGGTTTTGATGGTGTATTTCCCTGATGCTGAGTGATGTGGAGCACTTTTTCATGTGTCTGTTGGCCATTTGGGTGTGTTCTTTGCAGAAATATCTTTTCATATCTTCTGCCCATTTCTTGATTGGATTAAAATTTATTATTTGGTGTTGTTTGATAAGTTCTTTATAGATTTTGGATACTAGCCTTCTATGTGATATGTCATTTGCAAATATCTTCTCCCATTCTGTCAGTTGTCTTTTGGATTTGTTGACTGTTTCCTTTGTTATGCAAAAGTTTTCTATCTTGAAGAAGTTCCATGAGTTAACTTTTGCCCTTGCCTCCCTTGCCTTTGGTGATGTTTCTAGGAAAAAGTTGTTGTAGTTGAAGTTGAAAAGGTTGCTCTCTGTATTCTCCTCAAGGATTTTGATGGAGTCCTGTCTCACACTGAGGTCTTTCATCCATTTTGAGTCCATTTTTGTGTGTGGGGTAAAGAAATGGTCCAGTTTCATTCTTCTGCATCTGTCTCTCAAATTTTCCCAACATCATTTGTTGAAGAGATTGTCTTCTTTCCATTGGATATTCTTTTCTGCTTTGTCAAAGATTAATTGACCATAGAGTGGAAGGTTCATTTATGGGCTCTCTCTCTATTCTGTTCCATTGATCAATGTGTTTGTTTTTGTGCCAGTACCATACTGTCTTGATGATCACATCTTTTTAATAGAGCTTGAAGTCCAGAATTGTGATGCTGCCAACTCTGGTTTTGTTTTCCAACATTCCTCTGGCTATTTGGGGACTTTTGTGGTTCCAAACAAGTTTTAGGATTATTTGTTCCATTTCTTTGAAAAAATTGATGGTATTTTCATAGGGATTGCTTTAAATGTGTAGATTGCCCTAGGCAGCTTTGACTTTTTCACAATATTTTTCTTTCAATCCATGAGCATGGAATGTTTGTCCATTTCCCTATGTCCTCCTCAATTTCTTTCATGAATATTCTAGTTTTCTGAGTATGGGTTTTTTGCCTCATTGGTTGAATTATTCCTAGGCATCTTATGGCTTTGGGTGCCATTATAAATGGAATTGACTTCTTAATTTCTCTTTCTTCTGTCTTGTTGTTGGTATATAGAAATTCACCTGATTTCTGTGCATTGATTTTATATCCTAACATTTTACTGAATTCCAGTTCTAGCAGTTTTGGGGTGGAGTCTTTTGAGTTTTCCACATAAAGTATCATATCATCTGCAAAGAGTGAGGGTTTGACATCTTTGCCGAATTGGATGCTTTTTATTTCTTTTTGTTGTCTGATTGCTGAGGCTAGGACTTCTAGTACAATGTTGAATAACAGTGGTGATAGTGGACGTCCCTGCCATGTTTCTGAACTTAGGGGAAAAGCTCTCAGTTTTTCCCCATTGAGAATGATATTCTCTCTGGGTTCTTCATAGATGGCTTTGATGATATTGATGTATGTACCCTATACTGTGAAGAGTTTTGATCAAGAAATGATGCCACATGCTTTTTCTACATCTATTGAGAGTATCGTTTGTTTCTTGTTCTTTCTTTTATTAATGTATTGTATCACATTAATTGCTTTGCAGATGTTAAGCCAACCTTGCAGCCTAGGAATAATTCCCATTTCTTTGTGGTGAATAATCCTTTTCATGTACTATTGGATCCTACTGGCTTGCATTTTGGTGAGAATTTTTACATCCATGTTCATCAGGGATACTGGTCTGTAATTGTCCTTTTTGATTGGGGTCTTTTTCTGGTTTTGAGATCAAGGTAATGCTGGCATCATAAAATGAGTTTGGAAGTTTTCCTTCCATTTATATTTTTTGGAACAATTTCAGGAGAATAAGTATTAATTTTTCTTTAAATGTTTGGTAGAATTCCCCTGGACAAACGTCTGGCCCTGGACTCTTGTTTGTTGGGAGATTTTTGGTGACTGCTTCAATCTCCTTACTGGTTTGGGGTCTGTTCAGGTTTTCTATTTTTTTTTTTTTTTCCTGGTTCAGTTGTGGTAGTTTATATGTCTTTAGGAATGCATTCATTTCTTTCAGATTGTCAAATTTGCTGGCGTTTAGTTGTTCATAATATGTTCTTATAATTGTTTGTATTTCTTTGGTGTTGGTTGTGATCTCTCCTCTTTCATTCATGATTTTATTTATTTGAGTCCTCTCTCTTTTTGAGAAGTCTGGCCAAGAGTTTATTAACTTCATTAATTCTTTTCAAGAACCAGCTCCTAGTTTCGTTGATCTGTTCTACTGTTCTTTTGGTTTCTATTTCATTGATTTCTGCTCGTATCTTTATTATTTCTCGTCTCCTGCTGGGTTTAGGATTTCTTTGCTGTTCTTTCTCCTTTAGGTTTGGGTTAGGCTGTGAATTTGAGACTTTTCCTTTTTTCTTTCTTTTTTTCTTTCTATTTTTTCTTTCTTTTCTTACTCTCTTTTTCTCTTTCTTTTTTAAAAGATTTTATTTATTTATTTGGCAGAGAGAGACACAGTGAGAGAGGGAACATAAGTTGGGGGAATGGGAAAAGGAGTGGGAGAATCAGGGTTCCCTTGAAGCAGGGAGCCCAATGTGGGGCTCAATCCCAGGACCCTGGGATCATGACTTGAGCCAAAGGCAGATGCTTACTGAGCCACCCAAGCACATCTCTTTTCTTATTTCTTGAGAAAGGCTTGTTTTGCTATATACTTTCCTCTTAGCACCATCTTTGTTGCAACCCAAATATTTTGAACATTTCTGTTTTCCTTTTCATTTGTTTCATGAATTTCTTTAATTTCCTGGTTGACCCATTCAAGAGGATGTGTTAGGGCCAATCTAATGTTAAAACCTGTTTAACTATTAGGGCCTGCTTAGCCAGAGCAACTCCATATTGCCTAGGTAGACATATTGTTGTTTACATCCACGGACTTCATTCCAGGAATAAACACCCCAGTAGTTCCTGGTATGGTTCCGGGTATCAATTCTGGGAGTAAACACCTTAACAATAGAAGCCACATACCTTGGGTCTGCAGTTATGCCCTATAAAACCGGCCTGTGAGATCGGGAGGGGGTCTCTCTCTTCGGAGGCGGCCCTGGCCAGTCAGCCTGACTTCTAATGCTTGGCATAGAATAAGGCTCTACGTAACTTTCACTTTGTCTCTGTCTCGTTCCCCTGGCCAGTCAGTCTGACTTCTAATGCTTGGTATAGAATAAGGCTTTGCATAACTTTCACTTTGTCTCAGTATCCTTCCTTTGATAATGGACCCCAACTCTTTATCCTCCATTTATTTGAGTTCTTTCCAACTCTCCTCTTGTGGTTGAGTTTTAGTTTCAAAGCATTGTGGTCTGAAAATATGCAGGGAATGATCTTTACCTTTTGGTACTGATTGAGAGCTGATTTGTGACCCAGGATATGATCTATTCTGAAGTATGTTCCATGTGCACTAGAGAATAATGTATTCTTTTGCTTTCGGATGGAATGGTCTGAATATATCTAGAAGTCCATCTAGTCCAGTGTGTCATTTAAAGCCTTTATCTCCTTGTTAATTTTTTGTTTAGGTAATTTGTCCATTTCAGTGGAGGGGTTGGTAAAATCTCCTCTATTATTGTATTATGGCTGATGTGCTTCTTTGATTTTGGTATCAATTAGCTTGTATAATTTTCTGCTCCCATGTTAGGGGCACAGATATTTAAAATTGTTAGGTATTCTTGGATAGACCCTTTATACATGAAATAGTGTCCTTCCTCACTTCTTATCATAGTCTTTGGTTTAAAATCTGATTTGTTTGATATAAGGATTGCCACCCTGGCTTTCTTTCTTTCTTTTTAAGATTTTATTTACTTATTTGACAGACAGAGGTCACAAGTAGGCAGAGAGGCAGGTGGAGAGAGAGGGGAAGCTGGCTCCCTGTTGAGCAGAGAGTCTGATGTGGGGCTCGATCCCAGGACCCAATCATGACCTGAGCCAAAGGCAGAGGCTTTAACCCACTGAGCCATCCAGGCACCCCCCACCCCGGCTTTTTTTGATGTCTATTAAAATGGTAAATTTTTTTCCACCTCCTCAGTTTAAATCTACAGTTGTCCTTCGGTCTAAAGTGAGTCTCTTGTAGACAGCATTTTGATGGGTCTTATTTTTTTTTAATCCAATCTGATACCCTGTGTCTTTAATTGGGGCCTTTAGCCCATTTACACTTAATAACTATTGAAGGATATGAATTTGGTGCCATTTTATTGCCCGTAAGGTGACTGTTATTGTATATTGTCTGTTCCTTTCTGATTTATGTTACTTTTAGAATCTCTTTTTGCTTAGAGAACCCCTTTCAATATTTCCTGTATGGCTGGTTTGGTGTTTGCAAATTCATTTAGTTTATATCTGTCCTGGAAACTTTTAATCTCTTCTTCTATTTTCAGTGACAACCTAGCTGGATATAGTACTCTTGGCTGCATCTTTTTCTCATTTAGTGCTCTGAATATATCATGCCAGTCATTCTGGCCTGCCAGGTCTCTGTGGATCAGTCTGCTGTCAATCTAGTGTTTCTACCATTGCATGTTATAGATTTCTGTCCTGAGCTGCTTTCAGGATTTTCTCTTTTTTTCTGACACTTGTAAGTTTTACTATTAGATGATGGGGTATGAATATGTTTTTATTGATTTTAAGAGGAGTACTCTGTGTCTCCTGGATTTTGATGCTTGTTTCCTTCTGCAGATTATTGAGTTTCTCTGCTATAATTTGCTCCAATATACCTTCTGTCCCTCTCTTTCTTTCTTCTTCTTGGATCCCAATGATTCTAATATTGTTTCATCTGATGATATTACTTATCTCTTTATCCCCTCAAGATCCAGTAGTTGTTTATTTCTCTTTTTCTCAGCTTCTTTATTTTCCATTATTTGGTCTTCTATACCACTCATTCTCTCTTTGCCTCATTTTTCCTAGCAGTTAGACTCCATTTATGATTGCATGTCATTAGTTGCCTTTTTGATTTTGACTTGATTAGATTTTATTTCTTCTATTTCTCCAGAAACGGATTATCCAGAATTTTCTAAGCTTTTTTAAAGCTCAGTTAGTATCTTCACATCCATTCTGACATCTTAATCATGTCCATATTGATTAGGTCCCTGGCATCGGTACTGCCTCTGGTTCTTTTTTTTTTTTTTTGAAGTGAGTTTTTCCATTTTGTCATTTTGTCCAAAGAATAGATGAATGAGAACAAGAGAACAAACTGCTAAGAGAGTAACAACTACCCCAGAAAAATATACACTGAACAAATCAGAAGAAAAAGAAAGGAGAAGGAATAGAGTATGATCAGACTGGTGAATAGAACAGAGGCACACAACTAGATTTTGGGTGCAGTTTGGTCTATTAGAAGAAATTGCCTCCCAAAATTTTAAAGAAAGAAAAACATATATATACAAAAAATAAGGTTAAATACAATGAAGGGATAGACTATGTAAAAATGAAAATTAAAAAGACTTTAAAAAAGGAATTGATAAGGGACCCCTGGGTGGCTCAGTTGGTTGGACGACTGCCTTCTGCTCAGGTCATGATCCCAGAGTCCCAGGATCGAGTCCCGCATCGGGCTTCCAGCTCCACGGGGAGTCTGCTTCTCCCTCTGACTTTCTCCTTGCTCATGCTCTCTCTCACTGTCTCTCTCTCTCGAATAAATAAATAAAATCTTTAAAAAAAAAGGAATTGATAAGATAAGATGTTGGTTGAAATAGGGAAGAAGAAAAATTCAAAAGAAATAGAAAAAGAAAAATAAAAAAAAGAAAAAGTAAAAATGAAAATTAAAGAAATTAACTTTGAAAGACTGAAGAAACATGGGAAAATTTTTAGGTGTACAGTTTATGCCGTTAAGTACATTCACATTGTTGTGCAATGATCATCACTATCCATCTCTAGAACTTTTTCATCATCCAAAACTGAAACACTGTACCCATTAAAAAATAACTCTGCATTCTTCTCTGCCCCCCAGCAGAGTTTGCTATCACTGTTCTAGTTTCTCTCTGTATCAATTTGGCTATTCTAGTTTCTTCTATAAGTAGAATTGTATAATATTTGTTTAAAAAAAAAAAAAAAGGAATCATAGGACAAAGGCCATGAATTTTATGTGCTGTATTTCTCTAGCACTGGAGTTTTGGAGTTCTCATTGATTGGTAAACTTGATGTTGGCTGGATATTCTTTCTGATCTTCTTGGGGAAGGGCCTGTTGCAATGATTCACAAATGTGTTTGCCTCAGGCAGTATTGTACCTCCCTTGCCAGGGGCCAGGTTTAGTCTTCTGCTCTGGTTTGGTCTTGGTAGCTTTTGTTCCCTGAGAGCTTTAAATGCATCTTTGGAGGTTGAGAATGAAAATGGTGACCTCCCAATCTCTGACCCCAGAGGAGCTGAGAAATCAGGGCCCCACTCTTCAGTGAGCCCTCAGAGAAAAGCAGTCAATCACTGCTGTCTCCCTGGTCTCTGGCCGCACTCCATGCTTACCCAGCCTGTGACCAAGATTTTGTATCTCTGGCACATGGCCCTGCTTGGAATTTCGAAACACAGCAGATACCTACCATAAGCTTCCATGCCCTTCCTCACCAGAAAGGAAGGGGAGACTCCTTGGGTCTGTTGTTTGCTGGATCCCTCCTTGAAGAATAGTGGCCCTACTGTGCTACAGATTATGGTTTAGGGTAACCCAGAGCTTACAGCCCACTTCTCAGCTCTGTCTTTGCAGCCAGCTTCCCCACTATGATACTTGGGATCTCTGTCACACTCAGGCACCCCCAGTTTTTCTGTAACCCTAAGGTTCTTGAGACCACACTGTCCCAGTGAGGTTCCATATCCCCCCTTGATCCCCGCCCCCCAACCTCTTAGCCACTGGAGTGACATCCCTCAGGGGAGTAGGATTCTATAAGTTCTGATTTTGGGCTCTGCTGGCTTGGTGTTTGCAAATTGCCTCAGATTCACTTCTCTGCACATCCTACCTTCCAGGAAGTGACTGCTTTTCTGTTCATAGGATTGCTGCTATTATTTTCCTTGACCTACTGTTGAGTTTGTAGATGTTCAGAGTGGTTTGATAGCTATATAGCTGAATTCCAGGGACCAGAGGAAATTTAGGCCTCCTACTCTTCTGCCACCTTGCTCCCAATCAGTTTTACTAATTTTTTTTTCAAAGAACGAGCTCCTGGCATCATTGATATATTTTATTGATTTTTTTTTGGTTCTATATCATTTTTTTCTGCTCTAATCCTTATTATTTCCTTTCTTCTACTGGCATAAGGCTCATTTGTTGTTCTTTTTCTAGCTTTTTAAAGTATAAATTTAGATTGCTTATTTGAGTTTTTTCTTGCATCATAGAGTAGGCCTGTACTGGTGTATACTTTCCTCTTAGGACCACTTTTTCTTTTTCCCAAGGGTTTTGGGCTAGTGTGTTATCATTTTCATTTGTTTCCATATATATATGCATATATATACATATTTCCTCTCTAATTTCCTGGTTGACCCATTCATTCTTTAGTAGGGTGTTCTTTAGTCTCCATTCATTGGCAGTCTTTCCAAATTTGTTTTTGTGGGTGACTTCAAGTTTTATAGTGCTCTGGTTGGTCAATATGCGAGGTATTATCTCAGCATTTTTGTGCTTGTTGAGGCCCAATTGTGACCCAGTATGTGATCTATTCTGAAGAATGTCCATGTGCAATTGAAAAGAATGTATCTTCTGTCCCTTTAGGATGGAATGTTCTGAATATATCTGTTAACTCCATCTGGTCCAGTGTGTCATTCAAAGCCATTGTTTCCTTTTTGATTTCTTGCTGAGACCATCTGCGGTATTAAAGTCCCCTACTATTATTGTATTGTTATCAAGGAATTTCTTTATGTTTGTGAAGAATTTTTTTTATATATTTGGGTTCTCCCAAGTTTGGGGCATAAATATTTATAATTGTTTGATCTTCTTGGATAGACACCTTTATTATGATATAGGGTCCTTCTTTGTGTCTTGTTATAGTCTTTGATTTATATGATATAAGTTTGGCTAGCTTATCTGCTATCATTATGGTTACTCTGGCTTTCTCTTGACATCTGTTTCCATGATAAATGTTTCTCCATCCCCTCACTTTCAATCTGCCGGTGTCCTTAGGTCTCAAATGAGTCTCTTGTAGGCAGCATATAGATGGGTCTTTTTTTTTTTTTTTTTAATCCATTCGGACACTCTAAGTCTTTTGATTAGAGCATTTAGTCCATTTACATTCAGAGTAATTATTGATAGATATTAATTTAGTGCCATTTTATTACCTGTAAACTCTTTGTTTCTGAAGGTTTTCTCCATTCCTTTCTAGTTTTTTGTCACTTCTGGTCTTTCTTTTCCAGTCAAAGAGTCCCCTTTAATATTTCCTTAAGAGCTGGCTTAGTCACCATGAACTCCTTTAATTTTTGTTTGTCTGGGAAACTCTTTAACTCTCCTATTCTGAATGACAGTCTTGCTGGATTGAATATTCTTGGCTGCAGATTTTCCACATCAGGTACTTTCAGTATACATGCCACTTTTATCTTGCCTGCCAAGTTTCTGTGGAGAGATCTGCTGCTAAACTTATTGGCCTTTGTAGATTAGGGACTTCTTTTGTTTTACTACTTTCAAGATTTTTTTTTATTGCTATATTTTACAAATTTGACTACAGTGTGTCTTGGTGTTGGCCTTCCTTTGTTGATTTTAATGACAATTCTCTGAGCCTCCTGAATTTGGAAGTTTGTTTCTTCTCCCAGATTAGGGAAATTTTCAGCTATAATTTCCTCAAATAAACCTTCTGCCCCTTTTCCCTCTTTTCTTCTTCTGGGACTCCTATGATATGAATGTTATTACCTTTGATGTTATCAGTGAGTTCTTGATTTCATGATCTAAATTTTTCTTTCCCTCTTGTGCAGCTTCATTATTTCCCATAATTATATATCAGTTATTCATTTTTCTGCTTCCTCCATCCTTGCAGCCATTACGTCCAATGGGTTTCACATCTTAGTTTTTTTCATTTTTCATTTAGGGCTGACTAATTTTTAGCTCTTCTATCTCTGTGGTAGTGGCCTCCCTGAAGTCTTGTATGCTTTTCTTAAGCACAAGTAATATCTTTATGATTATTGCTTTAAATTCTGGATCAGGCATATTACTTATATCTGTTTCAGTTTGATCCCTGGCCATGACCTTTTCTTGTTCTTTCTTTTGAGATGAATTCCTCCATCTTGGCTTTTTGTCTATGTCTCTTTTTCTGTGTGTTATGAAAGCTTGTTATGTTTCCTGCTCCTGATATTAACAGATTTATGGAGAAGAGTTCATATAATGTCCATGTCCAGTGCTCCAGGATGTGTCTCTGGTTGTGTGCTGTGTGGACTCTGCTCCTATGTTATGGCAGCTCTTTTCCTCAGGTCAGTCCTCTGCAGTGTTTCTCCTTGCATCCAGTGGGGAGTGTTTGGACCTTTGCCAGAGTGTGGTTGAGTTTTAACCAAGTGTCTTCTGGTCTGCTTGCTAAAAGAGACCTGAGGCTATTTCCACTAGAGCTGAAGCTTTGCAGAATTCTAGTCAGTAGATGTGCTATGTGCAGGGGTTTGTGCTGGCCTGGGGGCCCACTAAACTTGTCCTAAGGCACACTTGCTCTTGAAAAGTAGTACTAGTAGATCACAGCAGGAGAGAACTTGGCTTAAGCAGGTTAGGATTCCAGTGTCGGTACTGTGCTGCTTACTGAAGTCGGTTTATGCTAAGGGACACAAGAGGAAAATGGCACCAACCCACTACTTTTCCCCGGAGAAGAGGGTCCATGCTTGCTTCTCCCATAGAAGACCTTTCAGAGGAGCAAATAATTCTTCCTGTTGCATCACTGACATTTTTCAGTTTGCTGAATTGATACTGTCTCTGGGTCACTTTCTTGCCTGGAGTAGCACAGTGTGCATTGGCCTATATATGAGCCAGGCCTGCTGCCTTTTAAAATTTCATGGTGTGGCAGGACCTGCACTGGTTCTTTGGGAAAGGGTCATTCCACTCTGGGACTGATACTGTCATTTAAGATCATTTTAATAAATGCTTAACTGTCCAGACACCTGTCCAAGTGTGTAATGTCTCATTTGTTCTCTATATCCTTCAGAGGTTTCAGAGTTTTCAAAAGGAATAGTATTTACTCCTAATTAGACAATTAATTTAATATGTTAATGAACTTACTAAAATTCTTTACCTACAAAATTTCTGGCAGGGAATTATTCCACTTTCCATCATCTGTCCTTTTTGTGGTCATAAGATATGCATTTTTTCGGCTTCTGCCTTAATATGCAGGATGCTAACTTTCACTCTATAAAATTCACATTGGGCAAAACAAGCATAAAGTAGATCTGCTCACTATTAAGACACATGAAATAAAGTGTTTAACATTTTGTACAGGAATGATTACATGGTGTGCTGATATTGACCGTATTAAAATAATCATTAGAAGATATTCAGATAAGAACACAAAACCATCATGTGGTCCTATCAGTCACCAAGTATTTATGTTATAATGAACAAAAATGTATGAAACTCTTACTAAATTGTAGCAGTTTTAAAAATGTCTTCATTTATGTATTTCATATAAATTGTGTGGCTTAATTTTATTCACATATACCGTTGTGCATAATTGAGATTACTTGCATAAAGCATAGATTTACCCTATTAAAGCAAACATATATTCCTGAAAGAAAGTATTAAAGACACATGTCAGGCTTGCCTTTATGTTTTGTATCTTCCCACTGAACGGTGACATAGAACACCTGACCATGATTAGAATCCTTACTATTTATTCATTCAATAATTACTTTTTAGATGTTTATTATGTGTTGGGCAAACTTAGTTTTGGAGAATACAAAGATGCTAGTGACAGCTGTTTGTGTAATTTTCTTCTTACAGCAAAGAGCGAGAATTCTACATTATTTTAGAAATCTCAGATTCCTTTTCTCATATCTAATGCAAGGAACATACCCTCCACCCCACTCGTCTTCTGTTCACTGCAATGGTCGAGAAGACATCTCTAATATTTAATTTATATTCATTATTTAAGACTTATATTTAGTTTCTACTGTAACCAGGATGCAGGGGAGTAAGTGCCCCTTGCTCTGGTGTTCCAAAGAGACCAGGTTTCGTCACTCATTGCTGACAAAACGCAAAGGCAAAGGAATGCATGGTGGTGAAACAAAAAAGGAATTTATTTCAGTGACACTAACACCAGGAAGACAGTGGACTAGCATCTCAAAGACTGTGTCCAAGTGCCAAAGTGCCAAAGTCCTCCCAGACTTATACAAGGGAGATGTGGGAAATGTGAGTTGCTAGCGGCAGGCAGGCAATAAATTGAAATTCATTATTGTCTTGGAGATACTCTTGTGGAGTCTTGCTGACTGGACAGTTCTTACGGCTTGAGAGGTTAAAATCAGTTCCCATCCTAGAAAACCCAGTCACAGAAAATTATTCAAAGAAGGTATCAGAGGAGAGCAATAATAATTTCAAGCAGAAGATATCAACAATTTAGATATGAATAGGCTTTTTGAGATCTCCATCCTTTTGTTGATTAATTTAACAAATATTTTAGTAAGTGACGGCACTACGGTAAGCCCTTTGGTAGGCAATAATGAACAAAGTATCCCATTTTCTAGCAAAGTGTTCATAATCTGTGAAAATCTAGCATTGAGAAAGATGATATTCCAGTATATGGTGAAAACTTCTAATCATATTGATAAGCATACTGTATCACAGAACTCATGTAATCCTATTTGACTATAAATTACAGCAATACAAAGCCAATTTTATAGATGGAGCAAAGACGGCAGTGCGAATTTGAGGAATTTAGTGTTGGAGATCTACCATCAGACATAGTGGTATAGGGCATGATGAACACCTAAGAGATCTGATTATTTAAGTATACAAAGACTTACTGTGACTCAAATCAGACTGATGGAGAACAACTAAGTATTATCTATCAGTGAGAGAATCAGTTGTTAATCCCATATTCTATGCTTATGGCTGTGGTTGTTGTTGTTGTGGATAACTCAGTGCTCAATCCAAAAATGACAGAAACTCTTGCCAATGAGAGATGATATTATCATACAGGCATATGTTACATGTGAGATTACCAGTGGAAGAGTTTGGGATACTAAGCTTCTTTATTGAAAGTAATTTTCTGCATCTAAATTTAGGGATTAAGTTTAATTCCGAAAGAGTAGTTGTCTTCTGAATTTTTAATTTCCTAAAATATGTTATTTTGGGGAGAAATCTCCATAAGGCAAACCTGGCATTTTAGATGAGCTTATTTAGTACTCCTGTGAAGGAAGGGCTTTCGTGGAAAAACTAGCAACCTATTCTGACATTCTAAGATTTTTTGGTATATGTTCATGTTGCAAGATTTCTTATCTCCCCCAGAAATTTATATAATGGCTTCTTTGAGGGGCACAGCATTGATCTGAATCAGTGTTCAGATGCCTATTGGCCATATATACATTATTTGTTCCCTATGAATATCTGTCTTATTCTTTAAAAGGAGACAAAAGCATATTCATTTAAAGGGATTGTTAATATCTTGTGGGGGGTAGGTAAAATGTTAAACAGAGTTTAAAACATATAATGTTGCTCTTTTTTTTTTCTTTTTTATAAATTAATTTTTTATTTTTTATAAACATATATTTTTATCCCCAGGGGTACAGGTCTGTGAATCACCAGGTTTACACACTTCACAGCACTCACCAAAGCACATACCCTCCCCAATGTCCATAATCCCACCCCCTTCTCCCAAACCCCCTCCCCCCAGCAACCCTCAGTTTGTTTTGTGAGATCAAGAGTCACTTATGGTTTGTCTCCCTCCCAATCCCATCTTGTTTCATTTATTCTTCTCCTACCCACTTAAGCCCCCATGTTGCATCACCACGTCCTCATATCAGGGAGATCATATGATAGTTGTCTTTCTCTGCTTGACTTATTTCGCTAAGCATGATACGCTCTAGTTCCATCCATGTTGTTGCAAATGGCAAGATTTCATTTCTTTTGATGGCTGCATACTCTCTTTTCATCTGGTTATTATGTCATGAGTCACCATGAGCAGCAAAGTCTCCAAGTGACACCCTGTACTTGTGGTGTGGGAAGTTTCTGAAGATTGTGGAGCTGCAGATCAGCTTGAAGAACTACAACCCACAGAAGGACAAATGCTTTTCAGGACATTTGGGCTCAATTCCACTCCCTGCCCCAAGTTTTGGGGGACCAGCAGCACTGTGATGACTCCATGATTGTGGATATTCCCCACATGGACACTGAGACACTGAAGAAACTCAACAGGAATAAAAAATTAGTCAAGAATATGACCAAGAAGTGTGATGCCTTTTTGGCTTCAGAATCTCTGATCAAGCAGATTCCACAAGTTTTGGGTCTAGGCCTGAATAAAGCTGGCAATTTCCCTTCCATTCTCAACCCACAAAGAGAACATGAGGCCCAAAGTGAATGAAGTAAAGTTCACATTCCAATTCCAGATGAAGAAGTTGCTATGTCTGGCCTTGGCTGTTGGCCACATGAAGATGACAGATGATGAGCGTGTGTGCAACATCCACTTAGCTGTCAACTTCCAGGTGTTGTTGCTCAAGAAGAATTGACAGGAGGTCTGGGCTTTATACATCAAAAGCATCATGGACAAGCCCTAGCACCTGTACTAAGGCACACCTCTATAAACCCAGGTGCTAACATTAAAAAAAAAAAAAAAGAAAAGAAAAAATGTAATATCCATATGAGGAACACTAGTATTGGTTTTATAGCATAATTTTTTTCTGTGCATAATGAATTGAGTCAATAAAATCAGCTTCTCATGGAAAGCATAAAAGAGAAGTAATGACTCCTTTCAGTTTTCTCTTTCTATCCACACTATTCCCATTCACTTCGTTCACTTTAACAACTGTCATTTGCAATCATTATTCTCTTTGCCCAGGATATCCATTTAATTATATTTTTTACTTTTACTTGGAATTCTTACTGCATTATTGCAAATGCTATGAGCAGTCCTATATTTTATATTCATATGGCCTGAGTATATGTTTTTATAAAAGATTAATAATTCCATACCTAAATGTCTACCTTTTTATCTGTTGCTCAAAGTCTTATAAGGTGGTGATGGTCTATTCTAATAATCCATATGGCTAGTGCATGCCTGCAATGTAGTTGCTTTGAAAGTCTTTTCAGAAATAACATCTGAATAATTTTCACCATAAGAATTAGGAAGAAATTGTAGGAGACCCTTAATCTCAGGAAACAAACTGAGGATTTCTGGCGTAGGGTGTCTGGGTGGTGGACATTGGGGAGGGTATATGCTATGGTGAGTGCTGTGAATTGTGTTAGACTGATGATTCATAGACCTGTACCCCTGAAGCAAATAATACATTATATGAAAAAAATGCATTTTTTTCATATAATGAAACAGCAAAGGCAAAGAAGACACAGAATGTGGAGAGCTGAAAAAAACCTTTTGATCATTTGTTCCTATAAAGCATTAAAAAGTACAATAGGTAAGAAAAAAAGAAGGAAAAAGAAATTATATATGTGAGTTTCTTAATCTGCTGTTAATAATAAGCTGTTAATATACACATAGTAGGTATTAAATATTGTTATTGGTTTTTCTCTTAGTTTACATAGTTTGTGCATGGACTTAATTTGTCAAATATATCTGTGTTTCCTAATGTACATTGATAAATGCTTGAAAAAGTCTTAGAAATCTTGACTGTGGTCTTTGATATAAATTCCTTCAAAATAGATCTGAGACAGTAATAGATATGGTTTGGTAGCAGGTTAAGTGGAATGTAAGATGAATGTAGGATCGACAATGTAGTTTGAGGATAAAGGGAGGCTTGCTGGAGAGTCTTGGAGACTATTATAATCCTATTCCCAAAAACCATTCTTACTGGGACACATGGTTGGCTCAGTAGTTAAGTGTCTGCCTTCAACTCAGATCATGTTTCCAGGGTCCTGGGATTGAGCCCCACATTAGGCTCCCTGCTTGTTGGGAAGCCTGCTTCTTCCTCTTCCACTCCCCCTGCTTGTGTTCCCTCTCTCACTGTGTTGCTCTCTGTCAAATAAATAATAAATATATGTATTTATTTTAATTCTTACTGAGGAAATAGTGTGACATTGTTTTTTAAACATATGTGATAATGACCAAGAAATAAAATAAAGATGAAAATTGAGATAACACCCAAAGCAGACAAGATTTTTGTTATGCATGTGACTTTAGGGTGAAAAAAAATCAACCATTAGCAATTATAGTGAAACTGACACTAATTGTGCTAAGGCAGGAAAACTGACATTTTCTTTGACAATGATATCATTACCTGACCAATAGGCTTATCATGCTTAAGTTACTGCATTGATCAAATTAAATTTTAATTTCATGTAGTTTCTCTCCCCCACTAGAATCTGAGATAAGTTAGAGCAAGAATCCTCCTTCTTGGGGCGCCTGGGTGGCTCAGTGGGTTAAGCCTCTGCCTTCGGCTCAGGTCATGATCCCAGGGTCCTGGGATCGAGCCCCGCATCAGGCTCTCTGCTCAGCGGGAAGCCTGCTTCCTCCTCTCTCTCTCTGCCTGCCTCTCTGCCTACTGCCTACTTGTGATCTCTCTCTCTGTCAAATAAATAAATAAAATCTTAAAAAAAAAAAAAAAAAAAGAATCCTCCTTCTCATCACTGAATCCCCAAAGCTTGCCATAAGTAAGAAAAGCCTGAATGAGTTCATTAAACATTACAAAGTCCTTTAATGTCACAATCCTAATATTGAACATGAGCTTTTATTCATAATTTATTACAAGTGAAAGTCAGGGTGAAGATGAAAGTAACCCAACTAGTCTGGCTTTTGAGGTGAAAGGAAAGTGACTGAAATAACAGTTCTGAAAGCTGCAGTCTCTGTACATTGAACTTTCTACCTCAATTTTATCATGTTCATTCACCTATAAATCAGAAGCAATAATGTTCGCTTTCTAAGAAGTTTTGTAAAATAAATACTGCATATGATTTGCTTAATACAGAGTAGAGCGTGTAGAATATTATCAGTAGATGTTATTTCTCTTCCGTACTTCCCAAAACCCTAAAGTTGGTTCTAGATGCCACAAATAAAGTTCGGTTCTCCAGAAAGGTCAACTTCCAGTGGCTTATTATAGTTTCATCCATTTTATACGTTTGGTTTATTTTTACATTGTCTGTTCTTCACCTATTTTTTAATTTTTGGAGGCATTTGATCTGCCTAAGGAAAAATACTTCTGACTAAAAGAGATTAGGAATGAATAGTACCCCCATAAATTTGTTGGCAGGATTAAATGAGTCAATACAAAGAAATCAATAGCTCTAGAAGGTAGGAATTGCTGAAAATTTTTATGTTATCTTCCACCCCCTTCTACCTCCTTTCTCTTCCTCCTCATTAGCATCTTAATTATGATAAACAGTGTAAATATTTTTTAATACGTGTGAGTCTCTAATCTTTTTTTTTTTTTTTTTTTTTTTTTTTTTTTATATGACAGAGAGAAATCACAAGTAGATGGAGAGGCAGGCAGAGAGAGAGAGAGGGAAGCAGGCTCTCCGCGGAGCAGAGAGCCCGATGCGGGACCCGATCCCAGGACGCTGAGATCATGACCTGAGCCGAAGGCAGCGGCTTAAACCACTGAGCCACCCAGGCTCCCGAGTCTCTAATCTTTTAATATTTTAAAGTAGATACTTATATTTTATTCCCAGTCCTCTGGTGATTGTGTTTACTTGATTTCATGGAAATGACAAAGAGAATCAAAGTTTTCTAATAACACTATCTATTACTGGGTAAGAATGAAAAGTTCAGAAATCCACATCAATCCTGACACTCTTTCCATCAAACTAAATGGCCAGTGTCTCTTCAAAGGAAAACCATTATCATTCAGAATCATAATCATTAACCCAGATGTTTTATTGCATTGAAAAAAAACACTTGAATTTACAGAAAATTCTGAAATAATATTCAGTTCATCAAATGTATTGAGTTCAATGATTAGGAGCTTTATTATGGGAGTGGAAAAAAGGAGATAATACATAACTCTAGTAGAGGAAATGGAGTTTTGAGAAAGTATGAATAATAGTATTTACAAAAACATCATCCTTTTAATGCTCCTTACACTTTCATTTACTGGAGAAAATCATAACCTTTTGGATAGTATCCTTAAAGGCTTGCTTTACTTGCTGGTTCCTGAGGGTATATATAAATGGATTCATCATAGGAGCGACAGAAGTATTCAGAATAGCCACTCCTTTGATCAATGATGCCTTTTCTTTTGCAGAAGGGTTGGCATACATGAATATGCAGCTTCCATAAGAGATGGAAATGACAATCATGTGTGAGGAACATGTAGAAAATGCCTTTTTTCTCTGACTGGCAGAGGGTAGTTTCAGAATTGTTCTAATGATGAACATGTAGGACAAAATTATTAGTGCCAAAGTGAAAAGCAGAATCACTATGGCAGAGTAAAAACCGATCACTTCTAAGAGCCATGTGTCTGAGCAAGATAATTGCAAGAGGGGAAAATAATCACAAGCAAAGTGATCGATGACATTGGAACCACAGTAATCTAGCTGGAGAAAAAGAATAACTAGTGGGAAGATATTTAAAAATGCTGTCAACCAAGCACAAAAGACAAGTAAAATGCAGACTCTTTTGTTCATGATGGTTGTATAATGCAAGGGTTTACAGATGGCAACATAGCGGTCATAGGACATGGCAGTTAAAAGGTAAAATTCAGTTATACCCATGAAGATGAAGAAAAACAACTGAGCTGTACAATTATTGTATGAGATCGTCTTGTCTCTGGTGATAATTGTGCCCAGAAATCTAGGAATACAGACAGTTGTAAAGGATATTTCTAATACAGAGAAGTTCCTGAGGAAGAAATACATGGGGGTCTGCAGATGGGAGTCAACCAAGGTGAGAGTGATGATGGTCAAATTACCAGTGACGCTTAATATATATGTGATAATTAAGAAGAGAAAAATCATAATCTGAAGCTCTGGGTCATCTGATAGCCCTAGAAGAATGAATTCTGTGGGTACTGTGCGGTTTTTCATTGTTGATCCTTTCTTCCCCCCTTTAGAGCGGAAACTGTATATTCCCCTGTAGGACATAAAAATTTAAAACAAGATTGAGGTTAGAGTACAGAATCTTAAAAATATCCACAGTGATGAATAATCTATGAAACCCAAAAACAAATGTTTTCCTTCAGCAACTCTCCAATTTCTACTGGACCTCACATTCAAGTAATACATATTATTTGAAGTTAAATACTGATTTCTTTTTGTTGAAAATGCGCTGTCAGGGGCCATGGATAAAAAAAATCTTGTGCTAACATTTAAGCAGAAGGTATTTATTCTAATGGTTTTTTTTTTTAAATATTAAGATTCTAATTATTCTTGAAAATATTTAGCTCCTTTTTTAAAAAAACATGAAAATACTCTAACTGACATTTTTCTTTTCCTCAATATTATAAAAACTAGTCTGCATTTGGATAATCTAAATATAGGGTTTTAAATCTCACACAGGTTACTTAGGCCCACCTCCACATTTTATATTTGGAGACCTACATTGTTTAGGGAACTTTCACAAGGTTACACAATTAGTCACCATAGTAATCATCTTACTGTAGAATGTGCATGTTTATCCATGGGAATGTTTTGTTGGCATTCTCTCATAAATTATTTTCTTAAGGGTTTGGTTGATGCTATCACACTCTTATCTTTTTTTCTTTTTTCTTTTCTTTATTGATAAAAAGTCAGAAGAATAAGAAGGTAAACTTCTATTAGTAAATTAGTTGCCTAGGGTATTTGAAATCATTCAATGCATAATCCTTTTTTTTTTCTTTTTTTTGTTTACAATACCGTTATGGAAAATGAACAAGTGGATGGTCAAAATAAATCAACTGGGAAGCAGATATTCTTTCCAGTTTTAAAAATAATCTCATTTTTGTGACAGAGTACATTTTTAAATTAAAAAAAAATGAACAATCCAATACTTACTTCTGTTTCTGCTTTAGGATTTCATTAATAGTCTTTTAGTAGTAAGCAAGTATTTATTTTTTTTTAAAGATTTTATTCATTTATGTGACAGAGATCACAAGTAGGCAGAGAGGCAGGCAGAGAGAGGGGGAAGCAGGCTCTCCGCCGAGCAGAGAGCCCGATACGAGGCTTAATACTGGAACCCTGGGAACATGACCTGAGCCGAAGGCAGAGGCTTTAACTCACTGAGCCATCCAGGTGCCCTAGCAATTATTTAATTTTTAATATTATAATGGTTGTAAATCCACAAACATATATGCAAACATGATTTTAAAACATTTAAGTAAAATGAAGATTCCATATATTATATTGAAGAATAAAAAATTTACTTACTTCCTGATTCTTCTTGATGACCTAGTCTCAAATTTTCATAACTGATTTGCTTAAATATTTACACAATTTCAGAGCTGGTAATTGAGTTAGCGAAATATTTGGTTTCTACTGTGCTCTCAAAACAAGTGTGTTGATTTAACTTTTTCATGGTTCTTTTCAGGAATTATAATTCTCTTTGAATCACAGTATCTTTCATTCCTGATACTATAAAATGCTGACAACATTTTATTATAATTCAACTCATTCTTGCTTTTCATCTCTCTCTCAAACTCCAGATTCAATTCAGTTACACGTCGGTTGACTAGTGCTTTCCCATTTGCCTCTTTTCATATACTACAAGACACTTATTTATCCCATCATTTTTCTTTCTATTCATGTAAACATTTAAAACCAATATTTTTAAATTCTGTGATTATAATCTATAAAACCCAAGTAATATTTTCCTCAAGTTAATGGACTGCTATATTTTCCTGCAAACACTGTTTTGAGAAACATATGGAATGTTCTTCTCTATGTCTGACTTACAAATGGAACTGGACTTATTTTATGTGTGTCTTTTTGTTGACCCGGGGGAATTCATTAAGTAAATAGAGTGACAAGGAGAAGAATCATTAAAGACAGAAGTGAATCAGTTTTATAAATATTGATTAAGAAGTACAAAAAGCAAAATGATTCAGGTAAATAGACAAATATACAAACGGCGAGATCCTAAGTATGTGAAAGCTTGATTTAGAATTTCACACTTCTATTGCTTCTTGGCCTTTTGGCTAAGATCAAGTGTAGAATTTCACTCTCCTGTGATTGCATAAGAAATCCACATTTTTCTTCCAGAAACTGGACTTGTCTTCAGTAGAATTAGTGTGCTGATACCTTTTGAATTTTGGCAACCTAGAGAAGAATTCTTTATCAGGATGAAATGGTGGAAAACACTGCTGTGGATTTCTAGTATGATTGATTGTCTTCTGAAATGGACAACCTTTTAAAGACTGACAAGAAGGTTTATAGCTATATTGATCCTTTGAATTTAGGGAAGCCATTCCCAGGCCCCTCCCTAATGTGGCTTTTGTTGCCTTTTGACGACTTTCTTCACTGTGCTATTTACTTCCATTAAACAGTTATTTATATTTGTGCATATGACATCTTCTCATATTGAGAATATTATGAATCAATAAAATAAATATCTGGAAATCTGGCATTGGATATTTTGAACTTGTTTAATCCACAATTCCTTCAATGAGAGATGTCATTTTTATTCCTAGAAGGTTAATATAGTATAGAAATACAGGGGTCCCTTGGTGGCTTAGTGGCTTGGGCCTCTGCCTTCAGCTCAGGTAATGATCTCAGGGTTCTGGGATCAAGCCCCACATCAGGCTCTCTGCTCAGTGGAGACAATACATAGATGCTGAGATGTGTAGAATTTATAACTGCTACACATTAAAATAGGCGTTGAAAATATTTATTCAAGATATTTCAGTGGAGATGGTGAAACTGATTCTCTACTTGTGAAAATTCTATTCCTTTGCCTTTAGTTTTGTATCCAAATAGCAATTCTTTTTATATTTTATTCAGAGCTTTTACTGATTACTAGGCACTGACCATAAAATTATCTCATTTTTTCAAACAGGCAGATAATACAAAACCGTCTGAGGTCAGTACTATTATTATTCAGGTAAAGAAAGAGTGAGGCAGAAAGAAGTTAAAGTGTCTGGTGTCCACCATTTGTGTGTTTGTGAGCAACACAATCTTTAGTGACTCATAGGGAAAGGGAATGAATTTCTATCTCACAAAGCACTGTACTTCATGAAATATCCTATTAGACATGTTTCTTCTCCATATCTTTTCTCGAACTCCTGGATACTGGATTGTCTCTCTTTCCTCCTTGATCACCCTCTCACTCTCTAACTTTCTACCCTTACTGCTTTATTCCTGGTTTCTAATAGCTGTCTAGCTTTTCTATAGGCCTCAGAATAATTTACTTTTAATGAAGACTGATTACATCTGTTACCCTCCTATCCACAAGCTAGTAGGCATCTGCTTTTTAATAATGTGTCAATTACCACCATGTATTCTGAGGTTGATGAGTGACTATGTTTTAGGCTAATGAAACATCGTTCAAGCTACCAGGCTTCACTCTCCTCAGAGTGGAGGATGAATTTTAATTACAAATAATGGTTTGCTATAACATGTTCTAAATCAAAAGATAAAATTTGTTAAATCAAATTGTTAAGGGATCCAACTCTTTTAAGACTTTCCCTAAAACCTGAACTGGCACCATATTACTTGATACTTCCAGTATGTATTACTAATCATTTTCAGTGATATATTATCATGCTCTTGTGGAGGTAAGCTACTCCACAAGATGTTGGTTGGTCTCCTATTTACTGATTACCATTATTTAATTGAGATACTAGTCTATAATTTGAATTTTTAATCTCAGAAGTGTAATGATTGGCAGATGATGTTGGACCTCATAAATTACTAGATGCAGCCCATATAGTTATAAGAATTTTTTGTGTGTGAAAAAAATAAGGGTTTGCATTACAGGAGTTCCTACCATTAGAAAGTTCCAATGCAAACCTTAAAAGACTTGTTCTCCATAACTTCATGAAAAGTCAATACACATCAAATAAATTGATTTTGCATAGTTGTCAAAAGGCCTAATGTAAAATAAAAGAAGAAAATGAACACCAAATGCATTAGAAAATATTCAGTTAATTATTCCTTTGTCATACAAAATGTCTAGTTATGATAAAATACACATTTTATTTGATCACTGTTTTAAAAGCTAGCTCACTATTATGTACATTATTACATAGGTTTATGTTGGGTGAAATATTTAGTCAGTGCTCTGATTGCTATGACACTGAAATCATTCTAAATTATTCAAACGTATTAGTGTGTTCAAAAATATTTATTGAATTCCCACTACATGGCAGGTTTAAGTTCTAAAGGGGGAGTATTAGTGATTCTGGTAAAAGTCTAACAACTGCTTTTCAGGGCGTGGAGGTGAGGGGCTGATCTGTAGAGCTGATCTTGTTCCAAGATGTGAAGTCTCTCACATGGCAGGGTTCAAGCTACTGATGTGGGCTTTCTGAATGCAGAATTGAGAAGACACAGCACAACTGGCTTTTGGGAAGCATCTAGTCAAGTCCTGCACCCTGCTGCAGGGACCACAGCATTTTGTCTGCAGAGGAGACCGAGATCTCTGCTCTCCTAGGGTGAGGGATGTGAGAGAAAACAGGCAATAAGCAATGAACATGATAGATTCCTAAATTATAGGGTCTTTTATAAATTAATAACTATTTTGTAAAGGAAGAGAAAACTGAAAAACCTTGGAAGTGGGGGGGCTACTATAATTGTATGTAGAGAAATTGGGGGAGGCCTTATTGAGGTGACATGCAGATATCTGGGAGAGGAGTGTGTCTGGTTTAAGAATCTCTAATGTAAATGCACTAAGGCCTTAGGAGGAAAAATCATGTGATTTGCTAAGAAAGGTTTATTTGTTTCTTCCTTTCCAATATTAGTAAATGCATTGGTGCTTGTCCTGCTAGTCTCCTGGATAGAACATCCAGTATAGTACTGAACAAATACAATGATATTGAGCTTGTAACTGAATATTGTTAAAATGATTTTTCTATGAACAAAGTATATCATGAAACAAATAAGGTTTTGCATGATTTGCACCTAAATGCAAAGGTGCATTTGTAAGGTATTTGTAAGGTATTATATCAAAAGAGCCAGAAAAGGTATGAGAAACTTATAATCTTCAGTACTGATTATCAAAAAGAGCAGTTTAACATCAGGCATTTAAATACACTACTAAGGGGCGCTGGGTGGTTCAGTGGGTTAAGCCTCTGCCCTCAGCTCAGGTCATGATTTCAGGGTCCTGGGATGGAGCCCCATGTTGGGCTCTCTGCTGAGCAGGGAGCCTGTTTCTTCCCAACCCCCTATCTGCCTCTCTGCCTACTTGTGACTTCTCTCTCTGTCAAATAAATAAATAAAACCTTTAAAAAAATTAATACACTGCTAAGAAACAGTAAACGTACTCATATTTGTTATCTAGGAATATTTATGTCTTCAGACTTTTTTAAAGAACCGATATGGTTTATGTGTTAATCAAGGAGTTGCTAGAAATAAGGGCTACCTCATGTTTTCCATAAATAAGTGTGACTTCATAATTGTATTTTAAATTGGTAAATTATATGGCACAGAAAATTTTAAACTGGATACTTGAAAAATACTTTTTGAGACTTCTCAAAAAGAGTAAATAACATCACTTTCTTAATGATAGTTTTTTACATAGTTACTAAGTAAGCTATCATATGGAGAGGATAGTACATGTAATATTCCAGTAAGAATAATTTATATTTACAGTTTTTGTATAGTAAAATAATAATAATGTTAAACATGACAATATTTTTGAAAGAATGTTTCCTGGGGAAATCATAAAAAAATATTTAACTCATTGATCTTTCAGTTTCTTTTTGTCTTTTTTGATTTTCTTAGTTTTATTGTGAAATAATTGGTATTTAAAAATATTTATAAGAAGGAAATGAGGTCAGTCTCATAGTTACAGAGTGAAAAGACTATCTCAAATGAAAGGAAATGCATGAAAAAGTGATTGGAATTTAAGTGGAAATATATATATACTCAAATATATTTGATATTTGGACATATATCTACATATGTATTTATGTATTTCACAGTATTTCTCAAATATCCTCAGTATACTGCTGGTAATAGAAATACAAGTAATGAAACAGAACTCTAGTGAGACTACATGGATATTTATAGAACTTGGTCGGGCCCTGTTTCTTATTTACTTGTTCTTGATTATGTCTCTAATTTATGACAAGACTATTATCTTTTTTTATTTGCTTGAGAAAAATACAGTCTTCCTTGCCCTGTCCATGAAGGTTCGCTTGACTTGCTGGTTCCTTAAGCTGTAAATAAAGGGGTTCAGTATGGGGGCTACTAAGGTGTTCAGCACAGCAACACCCTTGCTCAGAGACACTCTGTATTTTGCTGCTGGATTAATATACATGAAAATGCAGCTGCCATAGGAGATGGAGATGACAATCATGTGGGATGAACAGGTGGAAAAGGCCTTTGTCCTCTGACTAGCAGAAGGAAGCCTCGAAATTGTTCTGATGATATATATGTAGGACAGAATCATTAATGCCAAAGTAAACAGTAGAGTAAACACAGCACAGGAAAAACCCACTGTCTCTAGGAATTTTGTGTCTGAATAAGAAAGGTGTTGTAAGGGGAAATAATCACAGGTAAAATGGTCTATAACACTGGACTTACAGTAATCAAGCTGTATGAACAGCATGAGTGATGGGAATATGATTAAGAATGAAGCCAACCAAGAGGCAAAGACAAGGAGTTTGCAGACTCTGGGATTCATGATGGTCATGTAATGCAGAGGTTTGCAGATGGCAATGTAATGGGCATCGGACATGGCAGCCAGAAGGCAAAATTCAGTGACTCCCAACAGAATGAGAAAAACAAAAACAAAAACAAAACAAAACAAACAAACCAAAAAACAACAACTGAGCAATGCAATCATTAAAGGAAATGGTTTTATCTCCTGTAATTAGGGTGCCCAGGAACTTGGGTATGCTGACAGTTGTGAATGAAACCTCTAGCAAGGAGAAATTTCTGAGGAAGAAATACATGGGAGTCTGGAGGTGGGAATCCAGCAGGGTAAGGGTGATAATGGTCAGGTTCCCAGTGATGCTGAGCATGTAGGTGATGAGCAGAAAGACAAAGATCACCCCCTGAAGCTGTGGGTCATCTGACAATCCCAGGAGGATGAACTCTGTTAGTTCTGTGTGGTTTTTCATTTCTTTTCTTCCTTTGTGTAGACTAGAGGAGAAAACACAAACAGAAGGATTAGAGAAAGGGGATTACATATGGGAAGCCACTGGAATTGGTCTCTGGAAGTAAACTAGTTTTATTTAGTTTAATTTAATTTAATTAATTTAATGTAAGAGAACTTCAAGACAACATAATAAAAGTAGGTGACATGTTTAAAGTAAGTTTTTGCCATGTGCCACACTCTGTTTTACACAGAATATTTCTTCACAAAACCTTCATTTCCCTGATTGGGAACTGATTCTTAAAAGATTTTTAAAAATATTATTTGCAATACATACCCTACATGAGAAGAACAGGAATTTTAACCTAGGTTTTTCTGGATATTTGATAACTGAAATAGAAATGAATGCTTCCTGTTGACTCTTCAGAATAATTCCCTGAAGGATTCCCTTCCCATTGAGAAAATCTTTGTCCTCTTACCACCACAAATTGTCTCATTTCCTCATTTCTGTCACATGAATTAGGTGTATTATTACTTAGTATTATTAGTATTAGTATTAGCATTATTACTTAGAAGTATAACATAGAAAAGACGTTATGTTTGGAGGAAGGTCACTCAAATGGGGATGTGACCAAAATTTGAAAGTCAGTGAAGTTCAATTTTTAACACTGTGACAAAATTCCCAAGTTTTTACTCTGGTTCACAATCTTCTTTTCCAACCTCCTATGCCTTATCTGAAGCCACAGTTAATGAATTCTTTGACACGATGTCCTCGGACTATAGAGAGCACAGAGTTGACAGAAGGCACGGGAGCAATTAGCAGGTTGATCTACACATTCATGGGCTAAAGAAACAATGTATTTATATCGAAAATTATTTTATAGAACATTTTTTCCTTCAGAGTTTCATCTATCTAAATGTTGGTGGTATTATTCTTTATATATGAATTCTGCTTTCTATCCCATATTATAATTTTATATTTTTCCTTTTATCTACATGAGTATTCAGTTATAGAAGCTTTATTATGCCAATACCTTGGAGTATAGGATAAGACAGCACATGAAATCCCTTTATATTCTTTTCCTGAATAATAATAACAATAATAATACAATGCATTTTAAAGTGAAGCTAAATTTTTCTCAGTAAATCAAACCAGTCCATTATCATATCCCTCATTCTGTGCATTCTCACTAAATAGTAAAGTGTTCAATTCAGAGTCATGAAGGAAGTTTTGCAATAGGATATTTAGTTTAAGATGTAGAATTTTTTATTACTGGTATATAATACATCATAATACTGTGAAGTTTCTTGCTCTTTCTTCCCCTTACATGTCTGAGCTCTCTTTTTACTCACTTCACACTGTTTAGCAAATAAAATATTGCTGTTGGTTATTTAAGGCAAATTCCAATGCTACCAGGAAAGCTTATGAAAGTCACAGGAAATGAACATTTCTTTTGTTATTTCTCAGGACTGGAGGAAGCAGGCTGAAGAGCTTTTAAACAGACATCACAGTGACATATTTTGTAATCAAACTTATGGCAATTCTAGTGTATGATTGATATTTCAATCATAAAAGTCATTGTTCTCAATAAACAATCCTCTATAATTAACATTGTGAGTACCCTTGTTGATCTGTTAAGTTATGTCTTCTGATGTTTTTGGTAGAGTGATTAAAAATATATCCAAGATTCTAAAACATCATTTCAAGTTTTCCTTCCTAACTACTTATCCATGTTTATTTTACCCAGTCACATGTAACTTATGTTCACAAGATTTGTAGTCCCATTTGCTCCTTTCTTTTCAATGAATTCCACTCTATCATGGATATCTAATTGTTGAATCAAGTGTGTCTTTCATTGAAAGTGAAAATTAACATATAAACAACTATTTGCTATTTTGTTAAATAAAATACTGGAAATGATTTTTAGGACACTTCTGCCATTCCATATATGTTTTGAAAAAAGAACAATAGCATTCCCCAGATAGTCCAATTTAAAAAAAAGAATTTTTAAAACCTACTAAAGATGAAGAGATTGTTTTCTTTACTTTTGTAACAATTAGAAGAAGTAGTAAAGAGCACCATGATTCCACAATATAATTGGAAACTAACTTTATCACCCTGCACTCTCCTCTTAATTTAAAAGGAGAGAATTCTTTAATTCTGTGTGCTAAATTCTCTCTTCATAAGTTAAAACTCCTTAAAGAAAGTTGTGAATACATATTTTCAGGAAATTTTCACCCACAAATTAGTACACAGTTTTCCAATTCTCTTTCTCTCTCACATGATACTCTTTTTTCTTGGTGTTAGATTTAGATGTGAGGCTAATTTGTCAAAGAAGAGAACAAAATATTGGTTTAATGTTGTATCTTGAGTAACAATTTGGTTTTATAGCAACCACTTTTTTTTCTGGAACGATTCACTCCATTCCTGACCATGTTTGCTGATAGTTAATGTCATGCAAGAACTTCATGGTGACTAAATATAAAAAATCTCATGGAAAACCAATTTAGGTTTTTTTTTTTTTTTCAGATTATTAGTTTAGTAATGTCTCAGAATATTCCTCAAATTGGTTCAGAATTTTGTTTCCCTGAGTCCCCTGGGGAAAAAAAAAATTAAATAGAAAGGGATAATTTGGATCCCAAATCATATCAAAGCATCAACCAGAATGAATAGGAATAACAAAGGAAAAGCAGTAATCATATAAATTACTCTCAAAATCTGTAGGTTTTCAGAGAGATATTCTACATATATCCGGATTATCTCAATTTGTTAACTAGGTATCTATATTTGGGGATAATTTTTAATGTAAAGAAGGAAAGGAATTCTTAAAAAACATAAAGCATTAGAACTTAATATTTACTTATAATAAGTGATATTGTTGGGGCATTTGTGGGCTTTGCCTTCAAAGAGAAATGGATTAAAAATGCAATTTAGTCACATTATAGTATTCTGACTTTGGACAAATTACTTAATCTCTCTTAATCTCTCTGAATTTTAGTTTTTCCTTCATTTAAAAGTGGGAATAATATGTCATGGAATAATCATGAGGGCTAATTTAAGAAAAAATAAAATTAAATTATACAGAATTTTTATAAAATGTACTCCCAGACAGTGGTTAATATTATCTTTATTCTCCCAAAAATAAAGTCAATGAACATATTTGAGGAATACAGCCCCACTTTAAACACCAAAACTGGGGCACCTGGGTGGCTCAGTGGGTTAAAGCCTCTGACTTCAGCTCAGGTCATGATCCCAGGGTCCTGAGATTGAGCCCTGCATCGGGCTCTCTGCTCAGCAGGGAGCCTACCTCCCCCTTTCTCTCTGCCTGCCTCTCTGCCTACTTGTGATTTCTGTCTGTCAAATAAATAAATAAACAACAGCAACAGCAACAACAACAACAACAAAAAACCCACCAAAACCATTTTTGAGATTGAAAGACTATATGCACTTATCTCATTTACTCAGTATGCATTATCTCTGTTAATTTGAAGACACTGACAATGAAAGAGATTAAGTATAATAAGCAAGATCAGACATCAGATGTTAGTTGATAGTAGAATTGGAATTCCTAAGTCTTTCTGCCTGAAACCAGAGCATTTACTATTTATTAAACTGTATTCAATGAGGAAGATCAAATTGAGTGACAATAGTTTTATGAAAATTAATAGAGGAATAAATTATTATGACAAGCAGGTAAGGTAATGTACTCATTTTTCATAATCTTTGATAAATACAGCTGACATAAGAAACCCAAATTATTCTATGTATTCCAATGAAAAGTTAAGGTAAACATTAATGAATCAATGCTAAGAAAAAGAAATTTTCCACTGGCTACAACTTTACAATCTTACCTCTATTTGTCACATAAATGACAATCATCAGCTGGTTGAAATGGTTAAAAAAAAAAGGAAATTGATAACTATTTCAGTTTTAGGTTAAGAGATTCAGTATTTTAAAAATCAGCCTTTCTAAATACATTGGAGTTATTTTATTTCTATAGCCAATATTCTTTTACACATTTTTCACTGTAGCTATGGAAGCAAAAATAGTGAAGAGAAGTTAGATTTGGAATTATTTTGGGCCTTTCTGGAAGAAGATTCTATGTGGATTTTCCCCTGCATAAAGCACATGTTTTATTTACCATATATGCCTATGTCTCAGAGCTAATACTTCAGTGAATTAAATGTGCCAACAAGGACCTAGGGGGAAATACAGTAAGGATTGTACAAATGTTAAAACAGTTGCACCAATATTGGAACAAGAAACTTTTGGGATAATGCCCAAAGAGATAGAAAGGGCATAAGAAATCAGCCAGAAGCACATGAAATATTTTGCATATAATCTAAATGAGAAAATAACTAAATGTGCACAGCTTTTGGGGGATGTTTCCTGAATTTACTAAATCAGGATTTCTCTCAAGAATAGAATCTTCCATTTCTTCCTTTGCTGAGTAAAATACTGAGACAACTTAATCTTATATGAAAACATTACATTTTTATCATATACTAAAACATCTCTATAAAAGTGGCTCTCCAAGCTAGTAGGTATCAAATAAATTATTCAAAAGAACTGAATATAGAATGATAACAAGAATGGGAAAAGAATATGCAGGGAATGATCCCAGTATTTTGGTACCAGTTGAAAACTGATTTGTGACCCAAGATGTGATCGATTCTGGAGAATGTTCCATGTTCACTAGAGAAGAATGTGTATTCTGTTGTTTTGGGATGGAATGTTCTAAATATACCTATGATGTCCATCCAGCATGTCATCCAGTGTGTCAGTAAAAGACCTTTATTTCCTTGTTGATATTTTGCTTGGATGATCTGTCCATTTCAGTGAGGGGGGTGTTAATGTGCCCTTCTATTATTGTATTATTGTTGAGTTTTTCTTTGGTTTTGTTATTTTTTGGTTCATTTAGTTGGCTGCTCCCATGTTAAGGGCATAGATATTTAAAATTGTTAGATACTCTTTTTGGACAGACATTTGAGTGTGATATAGTGTCCTCCCTCATCTCTTATTGCTGTCTTTAGCTTAAAATCTAATTTATCTGATAAACTGATTGCCACCTCAGCTTTCTTTTGATGTCCATTAGCATGGTACATTGTTTTTCACCCCCTCACTTTAAATATGGAGGTGTCTTTGGGTCTAAAATGAGTTTCTTGTAGAGAGCACACTGATGGGTTTGGTGTTTTTATCCATTCTGATACCCTGTGTCTTTTGATTGGGGTATTTAGGCCATTTACATTCAGGGTAACTTTTGAAAGGTATGAATTTAGACATGCTATGCCATTGTATTGCCTGTAAGGTGACTGTTAAACTGTATATTGTCTCTGTTCCTTTCTGGTCTACTACTTTTAGGCTCTCCTTTGCTTAGAGGACCTCTTTCACTATTTCCTATAGAGTCCATTTGGTGTTTACAAATTCTTTTAGTTTTTGTTTGTCCTGGAAGCTTTTTATATCTCCTTCTATTTTCAGTGATAGCCTAGCTGGATATAGTATTCTTAGCTGCATGTTTTTCTCATTTAGTGCTCTGAATATATCATGACAGTCCTTTGTGTCCTGTCAGGTCTCTGTAGATAAATCTCCTGCCAATCTAATATTTTTACCATTGTTTGTTACAGACTTCTTGTCCTAGGCTGCTTTCAGGATTTTCTCTTTGTCACTAAGACTTGTAAGTTTTACCATTAGGTGATGGGCTGTGGACCTATTCTTATTGATTTTGAGGGGTAATTTCTGTGTCTCCTGGATTTTGATGCTTGTTCCCTTTGCCAAATTAAGGAAATTCTTTGCTATAATTTGCGCCAATATACCTTCTCCCCCCCCCCCTTTTTCTTCTGGAAACTCAATTATTCTAGTATTGTTTCATCTTATGGTATTATTTAACTCTCGAATTCTCCCCTCATGGTCCGGTAGTTGTTTTCCTCTCTTTTGCTCAGCTTCATTATTCTCCATCACTTGATCTTCTATGTCACTAACTCTCTCTTCTGTCTCATTTGTTCTAGCAGTAAGAGTGTCTCTTTTTTATTGCTCCTCATTAATAGCTTTTTTAATTTCAACTTCATTAGATTTTAGTTCTTTTATTACTCCTGAAAGGGATTTTACTTCTCCAGAAAGGGATTCTCTAATATTTTCCATGGTTTTTTCAAGCCCAGCTAGCACCTTGATAATCCTCAATATGCACTCTAGTTCTGACATATTGCTAACATCCGTATTGATTAGGTTCCTAGCATATGATACTGCCTCTTGTTCTTTTTTTGGGGGGGGTGCATTTTTCTGCCTTATGATTTTATCCAGATAAGAATAGTTGAATGAGAGAACATGTATATATAGATACAGAAAAATAAGAGTATGCATGATGAAGGGATGGAATATGACTGTAAAGATGAAAATTTAAAAAGATTCTAGGAGAGGAGTCAAGATGGCAGAGGAGTAGCAGGCTGTTCAGGTCACAGGAGTTCAGTTAGATAGTTATCAAACCAGGTTGCAGGAGTTTAGTTGGATAGTTATAAAACCATCCAAACACCTACAAATCCAACAGGAGATCAAAGAGAAGAAGAGAAGAAATTCTAGAAACAGAAAATTGACCCTTTCTGGAAAGTAAGACCTGTGGAGAAGTGAATCCAAAATGACAGGAAGATAGATCATGGTGGAAGGGGCCAGCTCCTGGCAAGCGGCAGAGCAACAGAGAACTTTTAAAAGTCTATTTCACTGAGGGACATCACTCCGGAGGCTAGGTTGGAGTGGAGCCCTCATGGGGACAGTGTTGTCTCAGGTCCCACAGGGTCACAGAAAGATCAAGGGTGTCTGACTGTAGCAGAGTGTGGAGATGTTAGAGCAGGGAAGCCAGCTACAGAGACAGATCCAAGGACTGAGCTCTCTGCTCAAGGTTACCTTAAACTGTGATCTGTGGCATGGTCAGGCCACTGTTCTTTGAGCAGGGCCTCCACAAGTGGCAGATCCAGGGAGACATCCCCCACCCCCCCAGAAGAGCAAAGTGTCAGGAATCTGCTGGGTTTGGAGACTCCAAATGGGGTATTTGCCAGAGACAGAAACACTCAGTCATAGGTTGGGTGAACCCTGAGATGGATGGAGACAATGGAGATGGCAGTGATTGAGTGCTTTTCTCTGAGGGCACACTGAGGAGTGGGGCCCCAAGCTCTTGGCTCCTCCAGACAGGAGATTGGTTGGCTGCCATTTTCATTCCCATCCTCCAGAGCTCTACAGAAAGCATTCAGGGAACAAAAGCTCCCAAAAGTGAACCCGAGCTGATTATTTAGTGCAGCCCCTGGCAAGGGTAATGCAATTCCACCTTGGGCAAAGACACTTGAGAATAACTACAACATCAGCAAGAACATCAGCAAGAACATCCAGCCAAGAAAAAGCTCACTGATCAAGGAGAACAATGGATTCCAGAAAAAGGGAAAGCAATTCATGGAATTCATGGCTTTCTCCCCATGATTCTTTAGACTTGCAAAGTTAATTAAAATATTTTAATTTTATTTTTTTCTTATTCTGATTTTTTAACTTTTATTCTTTCCTCTTTTAACATTTTTTAACTAGTTTATCTTAACAATACCTTTCTTTAAAAAATCTTTTGAACATTTATTATTATAGTCATATTTTATCCTTCACTGTATCTAACTTTACTTTTTGTATACATATAGAGTTTTTCTTCTAAAAATTTTTGGGATACAACTTCTTACAATAGATCAAAATATACCCTAAATCTAGCACAGGGCTTTGTTTTAGTCTCCAGCCTGAGCAAATGGTCATATTCTATCCCTTCATCATGATTACCCTAATTTTTGTGTATACACACACACACACACACACACACACACACACACACACATATTTCTTTAAAATTTTGGGAGGCGATTTTTTCTAACAGACCAAAATCACCCAAAATCAAGTGTGTGGCTCTGTTTTATTCACCAGTCTAATATATACGTGTGTATATATATATATATGTGTGTGTGTGTGTGTGTGTGTAAACAAATGAAAACACAACTGTTTGAAATCTTTGAGACACAGCAAAAGCGGTCCTGAGAGGAAATTATACAGCAATACAGACCTTTCTCAAGAAACAAGAATTATCTCAAGTATACAACCTAAACTTACACCTAAAGGAGCTGGAGAGAGAACAGCAAAGAAAGCATAAACACAGCAGGAGAAGAGAAATATTAAAGATCAGAGCAGAAATCAATAAAATAGAAACCAAAAAAAACAATAAAACAAACAAAACTAGGAGCTGGTTCTTCAAAAAAAAAAAAAAAAAGATTGAAAAACCCCTGGCCAGAATAAATGAAATCATTAATGAAACAGGAGAGATCACAACTAACACCAAAGAAATACAAACAATTTTAAGAACATATTATGAGCAACTATACACCAGCAGATTTGATAACCTGGAAGAAACGGATGCATTCATAGAGACATATAAACTACTACAACTGAACCAGGAAGAAATAGAAAACCTAAACAGACCCATGGCCAGTAAAGAGATTGAAGCAGTCATCAAAAATCTCCCAACAAACAAGAGTCCAGGGTCAGACAGCTTCCCAGGGGAATTACACCAAGCATTTAAAGAATTAATTCCTATTCTGAAACTGTTTCAAAAAATAGAAATATTAGGAAAACTTCCAAACTCATTTTATGAGGCCAGCTTGATCCCCAAACCAAAGATCCCATCAAAAAAGAGAATTATAGACCAATATCCTTAATCAATACAGACACAAAAATTCTCACCAAAATATTAGCCAATAGGATCCATTAAAAGGATTACTTACCACGACTAAGTGGAATTTATTCCAGGGTTGCAAGGTTGATTTAACATCTGCAAATCAATCAATGTGATACAATACCTTAATAAAAGAAACAACAAGAACCATATGATACTCTCAATAGATGCTAAAAAAACATTTGACAAAGTACAGCACCATTTCTTGATCAAAACTCTTCAAAGTGTAGGGATAGAGGGTATATTCTTCAATATCATCCATGCCATCTATAAAAAACCCACAACGAATATCATTCTCAATAGAGAAAAACACAGCTTTTTTGCTAAGTTCAGGAGCACGTCAGGGATGTCCATTATCACCATATTCAACTGCTATTCAGCATAATACTAAAAGTCCTAGCTTCAGCAATCAGACAAGAAAAAGTAATTAAAGGCATCCAAATTAGCAAAGAAGAAGCCAAACTCTCACCCTTTGCAGATGATATGATACTTTATGTGGAAAACCGAAAAGACCACTCCAAATCTGCTAGAACTTGTATAGAATTCAGTAAAGTGTCGGGATATAAAATCAATGAACAGAAATAAGTTGCATTTCTATACACCAACAACAAGACAGAAGAAAGAGAAATTAAGGAGTCAATCCCATTTACAATTGCACCCCAAACCATAAGATACTTAGGAATAAACCTAGCCAAAGAGGCAAAGAATCTGTACTCAGAAAACTTTAAAGTACTCATGAAAGAAATTGAGAAGACACAAAGAAATGAAAAATGTTCCATGCTCATGGATTGGAAGAACAAATATTGTGAAAATGTCTATGCTACCTAGAGTGAGCTACAAGTTTAATGCAATCCCTATCAAAATGCCATAATTTTTTTTCAAAGAAATGGAACAAATAATCCTAAAATTTGTATGGAACCACAAAGGCCTCAAATAGCTAGAGGAATGTTGAAAAAGAAAGCCAAAGTTGGTGGCATCACAATTCCAGACTTCAAGTTCTGTTACAAAGCTGTCATCATCAAGACAAAAACAGACACATTGATCAATGGAACATAATAGAGAGCCTAGAAATAGATCTTCAACTCTACGGTCAACTAATCTTTGACAAAGCAGGAAAGAATGTCCAATGGAAAAAAGACAATCTCTTCAACAAATGGTGTTGGGAAAATTGGACAGCCACATGCAGAAAAATGAAACAGGACAATTTCCCTACACCACACACAATAATAGACTCCAAATGGATGAAAAATCTCAATGTGAGAAAGGAATCCATCAAAATCCCTGAGGAGAACACAGGCAGCAACTCTTTAACCTCAGCCACAACAACTTCTTCCTAGAAACATCACCAAAGGCAAGAAAAGGAAGGGCAAAAATGAACTATTGGGACTTCATCAAGATCAAAACTTCTGCACAGCTTAGCCTCTAGAGCAATGTCCCTCAGTGGAATAGACTTCTAAAATTCCAATTTTGTGTTCTGTTGCTCTCTCTCACTTGTCGGGGCCAGCCCCGCCCCCCGTGGTCTATCTTCCTGTATGTTGCCTTGGATTCGCTTCTCTGCACCTCCTACCTTCTGGAAAGTGGTTGATTTTCTGTTCCTAGAACTGTTGCTCTTTTTCTCTTCTTTCTCTTATTGAGTTTGTAGGTGTTCAGAATGGTTTGATGACTATCTACCTGAACTCATGGACCTGATGATATTTTGGTCTCTTACTCCTCCACCATCTTCTCCTCCCCTCCTATATGCCAAGTATTATATTCAGAGTTAGTACCCTCCCTGACTATAATATAATACTATAATAATATAATTATGTACAGATAAGATAAGGTTAGTAAAACTGTGCTTATTATAGTAAAGCTATGCAAAATTTTCAGATCTTACAGCATTTCACACACACACACACACACACATATGTATGTATGAGAGCAAACACAAAATTTTGTGTTGTTTTTCAAGTTGGACTATTATATTGACTGTTATAGTTCAAGACCTTAGGAAAATCATTCAACATATCTAACATCAATTTACACATTGGTAAAAAGGGATAATCATGTCTAATTTGTCATATAGCTGTGAAGATTAAATATGATATGGCATGGAACATACCTTGTCTTGCATTTGACACAAAATATATGTTCTCTATAGAAGAGTTGCTATTTATGAAATTCCTATCAAACTTTCAGTTGGTGTAAGAGTGGCTGCCTTAGGGTGCCTGGGTGGCTCAATTGGTTAAGTGGCCAACTCTTGATTTCTGCTTGGGTCATGATCTCAGAGTCTTGATTTCAAGCCCTGTGTCAGGCTCCATGTCCAGAGCAGGGTCTGCTTGTCCCTTTCCCTCTGCTCCTCTCCTCGACCATGCACATCTTCTCTCTCTGTGTCTCTTAAATAAATAAATAAATAACATTTTTTAAAAAATAAAAAAAATATAGTGGCTGCCTAAATATTTATCTGTTATATATTTTTATAAAAAATAATGCAGAAAATAACAAGACCTTATAAAACAAGATGTAATACCTGACTTCATATCTAGAAAACATAGGATATATGACCTTCAGATAATTTGTAAGTCGTAACATATGTATCCAAGTTTACTAACTGAATGGGAAGAATTGGACAGTCACTACAGATAGTGTGCAAAAACAATGGTGTTGTAGATACTTATTTCATGATTCTGGTAACTTTTAAAAGGAAAAATAATTTTATATCAGTAAGAGAAAATCATTTAAAATAAATTGAAACAATATTGACTTTAAGTCATTACAGTATAAAATATTTTTACTGAAGTTTATTTGACACACAGTATTACATTAGTTTCACTTGTACAATATAACATTTCAAGAAATCCATACATTATGCTGTGCTCACCACAAGTGCAGTTGCCATCTATCACCATTCAGAGCTATTAAAATAGCACTGACTACATTCGTTACGCAGTACCTTCTATTCCTGTGACTTATTTATTCCATAATTGAAAGTCTGTACATTTTACTCCCTTCACACATTTTGCCCATCACCCTCGCGCTCCTTCTGGCAACCATTGGTTTATTCTATGTATTTATGGATCTCTTTCAGTTTAGTTTGCTTCTTTACTCATTGCTTTGTTTTATTTTTGCAATTCCAAATATGTGAAATCATATGGTATCTGTCTTTCTCTGTCTGACTTACTTCATTTAGCAAAACACCCTCTAGATCAATCCACATTGTTGCTAGTGGCAACAAATAT
Source organism: Mustela erminea (assembly GCF_009829155.1). Taxonomy (NCBI): domain Eukaryota; kingdom Metazoa; phylum Chordata; class Mammalia; order Carnivora; family Mustelidae; genus Mustela; species Mustela erminea. The sequence continues at coordinate 91,005,626 of NC_045619.1, read as the reverse complement.
GAACAAAAGGTTCGTATGCTTTTTTTTATGGCTGAGTAATTTTCTGTTATATATTTTGCAACATCTTTATCCTTTCCTCTGTCAATATACACTTGGATTGCTTCTGTATCTTGACTATTGTGAATAATGTGGCAAAAAATACGGGGCTATATATTTCTTGGAATTAGTGTTTTTGATAGAACATTTTGATTAATCAAAATAGTTGGCAAATGATTTACATTCCATAACTACTAGTTTTATATTCATAATCATAAATCCCTGACATGGAACATTTGGATAGTTTTAAAGGAAGACACAATTCATGTTATCATGTTAACATAATTCATTATTAACACATCTATGTTATCAAGAGTGTTTAGCAAATGAGCTCAGCATTTCCTGTAGCTGTGACATGAATATAAGAAGATAATAGAAATTAGTTTAAATTTCATTTTCTTTTATTGAATCATCATGATAACATTCATTCATACTACCCAAAACTTTGATTTGTTTGATAGTACTTCAAGGACCACATCTTGGAAGGTCTGTGTATTTTTTGGTGTAAATACAAGTGTGTAAATAGGGTGTAAATAAAAGTGTTCAACATGAGGGCAACAGAATTATTGAGAATAGCTACTTCTTTTGTCACTAATGCCTTTTTTTTTTTTGCAGAAGAATTAGCATATATGGAAATAGATATGGCAATCATGTGAGTCGAACAAATAGAGAAAAACATTGTTTTTCTCTGACTAGGAGATGTGATGTATATGTAAGACAAAATCACCAATGCCAAAGTAAATAGCAAAGTACCCCAACTAAGCAAAAGCCAGTTACTACAAAGAGTCATGTATCTGAATGAGACAGTTGCAAAAAGGAAAGATAGCCACATGCAAAGTGTTCAATGACATTGGAAACACAGGAATCCAGCTGAGTAAAACAGTATAAGTGGTGGGAAAATGGTCAGAAACTTGCCCAGCAATGCACATAGCATAAACAGGTTACAGAGTTTCGTGTTCTTGATGGTTGTATAATGAAGGGGCTTGCAAATGGCAATAATAGTGATCAAGGGACATGGCAATTAGAATTTGAAATTCAGTTACTCCCATGAAAAAAAAGAATAGTTGGGTGACACAACTGTTATTGGAAATGATATTATCCCTGGTGATAATTACCCCCCAGAAATCGAGAAATACATGTAATTGTAAATGAAATTTCTAAGAAAGAGAAGTTCTAGCTAAGAAATACAGAGGCCTCTGTAGATGAGAGCTCACCAAAGTTAGGGTGATGATAGTCAGGTTTCCATTGACTATCATGTTTGTGATAGTGTGACTTAACATGTTTGTGATAAATAGGCAGAGTAAAATCAGAATCAGAAATCAGGATCATCAGAAAGGCTCAGCAGGACAAACTCTGATCATTGTGTGGTGGTTTCCATTTTTATTTCTTTTAAAAATGAGGGAAATTGGAAGGGGAGGTTTACCATGAGAGACTATGGACTCTGAAAAACGATCTGCGGGTTTTGAAGGGGCAGGAGGTAGGAGGTTGGGGGAACCAGGTGGTGGGTATTAGAGAGGGCACGGATTACATGGAGCACTGGGTATGGTGCAAAAACAATGAATACTATTACGCTGAAAAGAAATTAAAAAAAAAAATGAGACAACACTGATGAATCTGGAGGCCATTACCCTAAGTGAAACAAGTGGAAGGACAAAAAAATGCATGATTCCACTTTTATGAGGTGTTAAAATCAGTCTATCTCATGGAAATGGAGTTGAATGGCAACTATCTTAGGATGGAGCAGGGTCAGCAATGGGGAGTTGCTATTAGCTGGTATAAAGTTCAGTTCTGTAAGAAGGATAAGTTTTCAAGATGTTGAAGATGAATACTGTTGAAGAACATTGTTTGCTGTACTTCATTTTGCTTGCAGTTAACAATACTATATTGTGCCTTTAAAAATACAAGTGGGTAAATCTCGAGTTAAGTGTTCTCACCACTTTATAAATATAATTTGTGCTTATTCACAACCATAGCAGTTAACTATAGAGACCAATGTTAATAATAATAACTACTATTTATTGATAGCTAATTATGCTGTGTGCTTGAAAGGTTCATTCTCATCCATATGGTACATTATATATGCCAGATTTATCTGACACCTGATTTACCTCTGGGAAAATATATATTGAGAGGTCATAGAAACCCTAACTTTGTCAACTATTTGCCTTCTTTCACATACAAAATATACTTCAGATAGAATGAAATTGAGAAACCATTCATAAGTTGTCTATTATATTTTGAATACCCTTCAATTTTCTATTACTTATTTTATTTTCTTCTCTATAATTCCTATGCTGTATTTCTCAGTTGCATATTTTACACAGAAATCATTAGGAAAGGTACAGCATGAATTAGGATTACAGTATATTTTCTATTACTAAATAGTGGTTTATATTATTTAGAATACTTTATTGTATCCATAATTTTCTTTCATTCTCTCTCTCACACACACATACAGAAACACACTTACATCTTTCCAAAATACTTTAGGCACTTAACACCTTAAGTAGAGTGAGTGGAGGAGTAAAGTGAAATTCTAACTTTATATGAAATGGAAAATTTTGCTCTGTTATGAAGATTTTATTTTATATAAAACTTAAATGATTTTGCTTTTTAGGCATCAAATAATTTAGACACATGCCCAGTTTCAACCTAGTCCAAAACTAGAAAGGAGCTATATAAATTTCAGCATCATCAGAAAGCAAGCTTACACCATGGAATTAGAGAAATCGAACTTATTCTACATATCTAAGACAGTATTTCTTCACTATTTTCTACAGTAGGTGTGTGTGTGTGTGTGTGTGTGTGTGTGTGTGTATGTATGTCTGCATCTACTTGTATATCTACCTATATCTAGTGAGTCATAATGGATTTTGGAAATACGGAGATGTATTTAGCAGCATAGCTACAAACGTATATATGTTAAATATCTATTCTTTTTTTTAACAATAGATAAATTATATGAACACACCCTATTTAGTGAGCAATGTTTCATGGTTTTTAAATGAAAGCTTTCACATTTTTCAAAAAATAATATGGTGTTTCAAGAATTTCTTTTCCTAGAGAAACTGCAAGATGGTGAAAGGATTTCTGACAAAGATCACTGAAAATCACAAAATCATATTTTCTGTATAGAGTAAGGAAAATATCACATCAATAATTACAGTGCCTCCTCCATTCTGCGTGATAATCATTTTCCTAAACAAAATGCAAAGTAAATTACATTTACAAATTAAAAGAATTAATAATCAAGACATTGCAACTAATCAAAGTTTCAGAAGAATGGGAACCAGAAAAACTTACGAAGTTATTTCATCTGAATGGGAAATATATTAAATGTGCTTATAAACTCTTAGAAGGAAAGAATGAATAAGGATAGCAGGAAGACCACTGTGATTTAAAAGTGGCTCAAATTTTGTGTTTGTATATTTTAAATTGCCCTGTAATGTGTCTAATTTGTAAAACCATAACATTTCATTTGCTTGAGAAAAATACAATCTTCCTTGCCCTGTCCATGAAGGCTCGCTTGACTTGCTGGTTCCTTAGGCTGTAAATAAAGGGGTTCAGCATGGGGGCTACTGAGGTGTTTAGCACAGCAACACCCTTGCTAAGAGACTCTCTGTCTTTTGCTGAGGGTTTAATATACATAAAAATGCAGCTGCCATAGGAGATGGAGATAACAATCATGTGGGATGAACAGGTAGAAAAAGCCTTTGTCCTCTGACTAGCAGAAGGAATCCTCAAAATTGTTCTGATGATATATATGTAGGACAGAATTATTATTACCAAGGTAAACATTAAAGTAAACAGAGACCAGGAAAATCCCATTATCTCTAGGAATTTTGTGTCTGAACAAGAAAGTTGCAGCAGGGGGTAAAAATCACAGGTAAAATGGTCAATAATATTAGACGTACAGTAATTAAGGTTTAAGAGCAACATGAGTGCAGGGAATACAATTAAGAATGAAATCAGCCACGAAGAGAAGACAAGGAGTATGCAGACTCTGGGATTCATGATGGTCATGTAATGCAGAGGTTTGCAGATGGCAATGTAACGGTCATAGGACATGGCAGCCAGGAGGTAAAATTCAGTGACTCCCAAAAGAATGAAAAAAAAGAACTGAGCAATGCAATCATTAAAGGAAATGGTTTTATCTCCTGTAATCAGAGTGCTTAGGAACTTGGGTATGCTAACAGTGGTGAATGAAACCTCTAATAAGGAGAAATTTCTGAGGAAGAAATACATGGGAGTCTGGAGGTGGGAATCCAGCAGGGTTAGGGTGATAATGGTCAGGTTCCCAGTGATGCTGAGCATGTAGGTGATGAACAGAAAGACGAAGATCACTCCCTGAAGCTGTGGGTCATCTGACAATCCCAGGAGGATGAACTCTGTTAGTTCTGTGCGGTTTCTCATTCTCCAGTTGCTTATTTGTTGTTCTCCTGCCAGACTTCTAGGAGAAAACACAAGGAAGAAACTCGAAGAGAGGATTAGCAGAGGTCCAAGTTTGGAGACAGAATTTGGCAAAAAACCTACATGCTTTCATCTACAGGGGAAATTTTATGAATCTTTGACTGATTCTTCCCAAACCACAAACATCTGTGCTAAAAACCTCCTGTGAACTTCCCCACTATGCTGTGCATGTCTGAAAGTTAGGAAAAGTCTGACCTCAAAGACTTTGCAACACAATCCAGTGCCTGGAAGTCACAGGGGGCTTAAAATAAACATTTGTCTACTTAATTCACTCATTCATTCTGAGTTTGTTCTTGCATCACAAACACCCATCAGGTGAAGTTCTCTATTGTGTGCCCAATTCCTGGCTTCATGTTACATAGGTTGTGTCTTTGTTTTTTTTTTTTTTTTTTTTTTTTTTTTTTTTTTTTTAAAAATTTTATTTATTTATTTAACAGACAGAGATGACAAGTAGGCAGAGAGGCAGAGAGAGAGGAGGAAGCAGGCTCCCCGCTGAGCAGAGAGCCCGATGTGGGACTCGATCCCGGGACCCCGAGATCATGACCTGAGCCGAAGGCAGCGGCTTAACCCACTGAGCCACCCAGGTTTTATAAGATGTTTTCCCTTTCTTTTATAAGAAAGGACATGTAGAAGAAGACCCAATTTTTTTGACATATAATTTAAAAAAAAAATAAAAAACGTCATTAAACATTATTTCAAAGTAGGTTTCATTAAATTTCTTTAGAATGTGTTCTTTTAATTAACTTTACACTGCTCAGTAACAATACTCTTCCTTCATCAGGGTTTGCTTTTCCTATGAAGCACTAGTTTCTCATAACACCTGGGAGCCACAATATGCATTCTCATCAAATAGGCAATATTTGGTTTCATTTGAATTGAATTTCAATTCAATCCCCAAATTGAAATTTTTGCACTAAATTTACTGGCTTTGGAGATACAGTTTTAAAGATTTTTTTTTTTAATTTATTCATTTGACAGAGAGAAATCACAAGTAGATGGAGAGGCAGGCAGAGAGAGAGAGAGAGGGAAGCAGGCTCCCTGCTGAGCAGAGAGCTCGATGCGGGACTCGATCCCAGGACCCTGAGATCATGACCTGAGCGGAAGGCAGCGGCTTAACCCACTGAGCCACCCAGGCGCCCCAGTTTTAAAAAGGCATATTATTACTCTTCCATAGGTAATAATGTGTCAATACACTGCATTTTTAACCTTATTTCAAGGTTTTTTTTTTTTTTTTTTTGCTTATTCTTTATTTTCTTAACTTTCTTTCTTAACTTCTTCTTTCTTTCTGAAAAAGAATAACTTGACTGAATTACACATTTTGGCTACTGATGAAACATTTGAGGGAATGTATGAAGAGCTGTGAAAGAAGGTATTAATATATACAGAAACATTTATGTGAGCATTATTGAAAAGGAGTACTTAAAGGCCAGTTTTCTAGGATCAGTGAATATAGGCTTAAAACAACTCTACCAAGAGATGATCCAATATCACAGACCTGGGGGAAGCGTACTATATTATTATGTAAAAATATTAATGAAAATCAATGGACTATATTCATTTACCAACATCACCTAATGTTTACCAACATTGCCAACATGGATGTTTTCATTCATTCATTCAGCAGGCTTTGGGGAGAAAAAAATCCTCAATAGTTAACAAGGTGCATATGATTCCTCAAGCCATCTCAAGGATGTACTCATGCAGAATATGAAGGATATCTCTAAGAATTTAGCCCATCTTTTTATTTCTGAACACAGATCCATATTTCCCCTGGAAGAACATGGGTTAGGTTCAACTTAAATTATTTTCCACCCATTTGGTTAAAATCAAGAACACTTTTGGCATACTCTTTGAGCTATTCAAAATGAAAGTTAGCAATAATACTTCATATTTGTTAAATAAGATGGCCACAAAGTACCTTCAAGTTTCATTCTGAAAATATCACTGTTCCATTCTCTATTTAGTCATCAATAATCAAATAAAAAAGGAAAAATATATAAACTCGTAACAAGATCATGGTAGAAAAATCCTATTAATTTCTTACTTGGGACACTCTAAGGTAAATTGCTATTACAAAAAATTTATGGGCTCTGCAGTTAGAGAAACATGGGCTAAAAATTCAAATGGGCTGTTTAATGGATTTGTGACTTTAGATGGTACTTAATTTCCCTAAACATCTGTTTTCTCAGTTTACCATGGATGTGAAATTTCAAGGGCATTTTGGGAACTAATTGAAATAATATAAATGAAAGTGCTGTATAAACCATGTGGCACTAAATATGCTTTAAGAAGAGCTGGTTTATTTATCTTCTTTTAGTTGGAATTGTTTTCCAACTTTGGACAGAATATTCATAGTAACTGTGATTGTACAAAGGCATTATATATTCAAATGAAATATTAAGGACTTTTATATTCTATCTCACTAACTTTTATGACACCCTGATAGAACTTTATCTTTGTTCCCAAACAAAGCACTAGGGTACTGTGGTTTTGTATCTTAGATATATTTGTGTAGCTAACAAGTGTTCAATATATCAGAGACTACCTAAAATTAAAGTCTGTTCTCTTAAAGAAAGTACTACATAACCTCCATTCAATTAGAAACACAGCCACAGAGATGATAATTTCTTCCTTTTATTTGAGACTGAATAAATTATATAATAAAGCAAAATATACTAACATCCCTTTACATTGTTAAAAATAAATCCAGTTGAAAAATGAAATTCCAATATATCCTATTTAATCTGACTTAAAGTTGAGCTGAGAAGTAATGAAGCAATGACACAGTTTGGGAGACTCCATTGCCTTCTTTATGTCTGACTTACCTCTGATTTTCATACAGGCTCACTAACATGCAGAATGGCCAGAACATAAAAAATACTAGCAGTTGGCATTATTGCAATCCAGGGAAACCAGCATTCCTGAACAAATTTCCTCTTAGTGTACCTCTTTGCTTTCTATTGTTAATGTTTTTGTCCTAAGTTTCCTATTATTTCTTGAGTATAGAGAGTGAGAGAGGAGAAATGTATGAAAGAGAAAAAAACATCAGAAAGTATTTTAAAACTGTCTGATGTGGTTTCTACACAGATCTTATGTAGCATGAGTTACGTAATGTTTTATCTGTTCTCTCTGTGGATGGCTCACAGGGAATAATTCAGTGAATCAAAATTGCCAGAACAAGACTTCACACAAAACACTAAGGAATATAAAACATAATACACATTAGAATTGAGATTTGACAAAGAAGCTTGGGGGACAGTGTGCAATGAGACAGAAAAAATAACAATGAACAAACAACCATTCTAAATATGATCTGTTTCTCTTGAGAAAAAAACATACTGACAGAAATTATTTTTTCAGAGATTACCAAAAAAGTTATCTCAATTCATACTTCAGAGCTCTACCAAAAGTGCCTTTACACCATGACATTTTTAAAAATTGGTAATCTACCACATTGTACCAAGTCTTTCATTGCCTCTATTAACTTGTTTTTTTTAATATTTTATTTATTTGGCAAACAGAGATCATAAGTAGGCAGAGAGGCAGGCAGAGAGAGAGAGAGAGAGAGAGAGAGAGGAGGAAGCAGGCTCCCTGCCGAACAGAGAGCCCAATGCGGGGCTTGATCCCAGGACCCTTGAATCATGACCTGAGCCAAAGGCAGAGGCTTAACCCAATGAGCCACCCAGACACCCCATCTCTATTAACTTTAATCTGCCTTCCAAGAAGAATTTTTGCTACTCTAATACTGCTAGTGCTTTATAATTTTTTTCCTTCTCACTGTTGTTCACCAGCAATGTCAGTTGAGGAGGTTCTTGTTTTGATTGATTAATGTTCCAGTGTATATTGGCACCTTCCTTGACCAGACCATGATAATATAATCATCCCCAAATGATATGATGTGAGTGTAAAACACCAATAAAATTGTGCCTCTTTTTAGTAAAAGCTAAGCAATATATGCAGGTCCATAAGAGTTTGGAAAATGTAAAATAGAAAAAGCGTAAGTTTTTAGTCATTTTATTTTGTTTCATTTTCAAATCAGGTTATTATATTGGCTGTTATAGCTCAAGACCTCAGGCAAAAAACTCAACCTCTCAATTTACACATTTGTGAAAAAGAGATAATCACTCTAATTTGCCATATAGCTTTGAAAACTAAATACTGTATGATTGAGGACATACCTAGTTGAGTATATGGCATAGAATAAATGCTCTCTACAAAAGAGATATTATTATTTGTGAAATTCCTATTAGAATTCCGGGTGGCATGAGTGTAATGGTAACTGCCTAAATACTCATTTATCTCATATTTTTAAATATAATACAGGTAAACAAGGAAAGTATATAAAACAAGACATAACATGTACCTTAAGCATAACTACAAAATAGAAGATATATGACCTTCAAATAATTTATAAGCTGTAAAGTAAACACTCAAGCCTATACCTGAAGGGAGGAATTGGACAAACACTGCAGATATTTTGTAAAAAAAAAATATAGTTGTTGCAGATAATATATTTCATTTTTTATAACTTTAAGAAAGAAGCTGCAATATCAGTAACAAAATAACACGTTAGAGTAAGTTGATTAAACTGTTTATTCCTTTAGTTATTACCATATACAATATTTTTATTATTCATAAAATCAGCAAAATTAGGTATGTTTTGTAGCTACTGCCTTTCTGTATAGAATTGTAACTAAATAAGGAAACAGAACCTACAGAGGGTTTGAAAGAAAGACATAACATAGCTACTTTTGGTTTAAAAGAAAAATTAAAGTGCTTTGCCTTGCAAGTATCTGTGATATGGATATTGGAGGATAATCTAGAAGTTGAAATTTTATTTCTCCTTTATTGGATCTTCACAATGACATCTATTCATGTTAATACATATTTTCATTTATTTCTAGAAAGCAGTACTTTATGAAGCAAGTTTCTGAAAGCTTGTTTTACTCGCTGATTCCTCAGGGTATAAATAAAAGGGATCAACATGGGGGCAATTGAGGTGTTGAGAATAGCTACTCCCTTGGTCAGTGATGCTCTTTCTCTTGCTGAAGGCTTGACATACATGAATATACAGCTCCCATAAGAGATGGAAATGACAATCAAGTGAGAGGAACATGTGGAGAAAGCCTTTTTCCTCTGACTAGCAGATGGGATTCTCAGAATGGTGCTAAGGATGCACAGGTAGGAGAGAATCATTAATGGCAAAGTGAAGAGCAGAGTGACGAAAGCAAAGTAAAAGCCAGTCCTCTCCAAAAGCCATGTATCTGAGCACGAGAATTGTAATATGGGGAAATAGTCACAAGAGAAATGATCAATTACATTGGAAGCACAGAAATCTAGCTGGAGGATGAGCATGAGCGGTGGGAAAATGGTAAGAAATCCTCCTAGCCAGGACCCAAAGACAAGCAGGGTGCAGATTTTTTTGCTCATGCTGGTGGTGAAGAGACTTGCAAATGGCAACGTAACGATCAAAAGACATGGCAGTGAGAAGAAAAAATTCAGAAACACCCATGAAGATGAAGAAAAATAGTTGAGCTAAACAATTGTTATAGGAAATGGTATTGATATTCATCATGATAGCCCCCAAAAATCTGGGGATAGAGACACTGGTGAATGTGATTTCTAAGAAGTAGAAATTCTGCAGGAAGTAATACATAGGAGTCTTGAGATGACAGTCCATCAAGGTGAGGATGATGATGGTTAGGTTTCCAGTGATACTTAATGCATAACCATAAATAAAAAGATAAAGATTACAACCTGAGGCTGTGGGTCATGTGAGATGCCCAAGAATATGAACTCTGTAATCACTGTATGGTTTCTCATGCTGCTTTTTATTTTCTTTAAGCAAAATTTACTGTTGGGAAACAAGACAAAAAGAAAGAGTATGTGAATAGTAAAGGAATTGAAGATTTAAAAATTTTAATGTTCATATTATTAGCTACAATGAAATGAAGCAATAGAACTTTTTTCCTGTGTGCAGTTTTTCAATATTCACTCAGACTGTTAAAGTACATGTATTTTACACATCCTCTCTTGAAAAGGAAAACCATATTCATAGGTCTATGTTAAAAGTCCCCTCATGAGTGAGTTTACGTAACACCTGTACCTGTAAGCAAATTGTCTATATATGCAACATATTTCTTTCTTTTTTTTTTTTTAAGATTTTATTTATTTATTTGACAGACAGAGATCACAAGTAGGTAGAGAGAGAGAGATAGGAGGCTCTCTGCTGAGCAGAGAGCCCTATGTGGGGCTCGATCCCAGGACTCTGGGATCATGACCTAAGCCAAAGGCCAAGGCTTTAACCCACTCAGCCACCCAGGCGCCCCAATGCAACATATTTCTTAATTTTTATTTTACTTTAATTCCAGTGTTGGTAACAAACACTGTTATATTCAATGCACTTGTACAATATAGTGATTCAACAATTGCATACATCACCCAGTGCTCATCAGGGCCTGTGTACTCCTTCCTTAATCCCCATCCCCTATTTCTGCCTTTCTCCCACCCATCTCCCCTCTGGTAATCATCAGTTTGTTCTCTACAGGTAAGAGTGTCTTCATTCCATAAGGGAGGAAAGAACATCCAATGGGAAGAAAGAGAGTCTCTCCAACAAATGGTGGTGTAAACTGGCCAGCTACATGCAGAAGAATGAAAATATACCACTCTCTTACACCATCCACAAAACTAAACTCGAAATGGATTAAAGATCTAAATGTGAGACCTGAAAGCATAACAATCCTAGCAGAGGCAGTAATCTCTCTGAAACTGGCCACAGTAAAATTTTTTCTAGATACATCTCCAGAGGCAAAGGAAATTCGTTCTGCAATACTAGTTATCACATCTGTAATTTAGCTATTGAAGCATTGTTTTCCAGTTTCCAAGATTGTGTGTTCTTAGGACTGAAATACCTAATTCTGAGTTTTAACTTTGATGCCACTTACAAACTTCATCTTCTGATTTTGGTGGAAGCTGATGTCTCTGTTAAAATTCCTGAGCTTAAAAAGAACACGATTATTGTTATTCTTAACATATATACTTTTTAAATGTGACCAGAAGAAATAAATATATTTCCTGTCTTAGAAATATGAGACTAGAATTGTCTTGGTTGTAAATGAGAGTAAAATTCTTTATTTGTGTGAAAGAAAACAGAAGCCAAAAATATCATTTAATACATAGAAGAAGCCATATAAATAACATAGTTTTCACAACATAGTCGTCCATTCATATCATCTTCATGTTCTTTATTTAAATTAACAATTGACATCCTTCTTTTTTTTTTCATTTTAAACTATGTTCACTTTGTTTTGTTACTCTCCATATTTGAAGACAAGAGGAGTTCATAAGGGAATTTTTTGATCACAAAATATCTCATTGTCTTCTTTCCAGAACAATAAATAAGTAGAATTAATAAAATTCTCTGTAAAATTTACTTTATAGAAATTATAGATTATTAAAATGTAATCAGTATATGGCACATGGGTGGCTCAGTCAGTTATACATCTGCCTTCGGCTCAGGCCATGCTCCCAGGGTCCTAAGTTCTAATCAGGCTCCCTGCTCAGTTAGGAACCTGCTTCTTTCTCTGCCTCCAGCTCCCTCTGCTGTGCTCTCTCTCTCTGTCAAATAAATAAATAAAATCCTTTAAAAAAATGTAATCTATATGTTGGTTAACTGAACATAATAAGAAAATTTTTAAAAATTATTAAAAAAATGAAGCTCATTTTGTCTCAATAAAAAAAAAAAAACAAACAGTTAACCAAAATAAATAAGTTTCTTTTTTAGTAAATTCAATGAATTTGGCTTTGGAGAAATGTTCAATGCAGAAAACTGTAAAGTCTTTTTATTATTAAAACAATGTAATCTTATATGACTTTCATCCATCATGTTCTATCTTTATTCTTAGAAACCAGCATTTTATCTATGCTATAAGTTCTCAATAATATTTGCTGTATTATATTCTTTCTGTAGGAGATAAGTGTCAAGCTTATATTGTGCGTCTTTTTTTCTTTTAATATTTCCTGACAATCAACATTCTCTTTCTTTAGGAATAATCACATTTTTGTTCTAAGACACCAGGAAAACTGTCAAATCAAAAGACGGAGATTGCTACCATATTTTGAAAAATGACTGAAATATTAAATCATAAAATTCATAATTATAAATATACTAATATGATAACTTGGGGATCCCTGCAATTTATTTCAACATATAACCTCTGGATTGTCAATGGGAGATAAGCACATTCACTGACAAGTATGGAACATACTTACTTTTTGTTATGTCTAATGATTCAAGTCATAAATATAACCCCAGATTTTCTTAATTTACTTAAAATGTGAGAGGCAGTGCATTCATAATCTACTTCAGGAGGTTTTTGTCATGAGTTTACCCTTGCCTCTGTCATGTAAAAGCCTCTCACACTGAGAAAATGCAGGCTTGATTGCATACAAGCTTTCTATAGTCTCTGCTCTAGGCAAAGGAATTTCTTTTTATCATTTTTATCTTTCCATTTTACCATAAACATTGTTCTGACCTGAACTCCAAGAAGTACAATTGTAAGCCTGTGAGTTCTTTAAGAGATTTTCAGAGGGTAAAACCCTATGACTGGAAGGTAAAATATTTCACTGCTCCCTGGATAAGATGAAGATTGCCTGAATACTATTCGAATACTAAACAATCTTACCTTATCTGGTCATGGTATAAATCCCTGAAAGACCAGAGTGAAGAAAGGAAAAGTTGCAAAAAGAGATAAACTCAAGAAGTAAAGTGATGGCATGACATGCATCTTTCTAGAAAGCTAACAATGTAGTGACATAAAAGCAAAAGTGTACTTACGAGGAGCACAATTAGGCTAGTTTCCCTTTGTCTGTACTTAATTTTCCTTACATGCCCATGGAACTCAGTCTACACTCAGGAGATAGTTTATTCTCAGTTCCTTTGGAACTGGTTAAATACAGGCTGAGCTACACAGTAGTGGATCCTTCACCAAAAGTAGCAGCCAGACTTTATTAAATGATACACCTCCACCTGTAAAAAGTAGAATGAATAAGCAAATTATTTTATTTATTTATTATTTGTTGTGTATTTTTGTTACTAACTTTAAAGTGAAAATAGGGCTTTGAAATGAAAATGTCTCAATTGCCAAATTCATTGTTAAAGAAAAAAACCCCAAAACAGAAACCAAACCCAAAAAACATTTTCAGACTTTAGTGTTAGACTATTGCCCACCTTCTTCCAAAAACTATTCAGGATTAAATCCTTTGCCAGATCTAAAAGCCTCTCTAGAAATCCTTTATCTTGTCAACTCTCAGCTCCAACCTGCTTACTATATCCACAATCCTTGTGACCAGTTCTGGATCTCATTATTCCCTTGAAAATGTCTGTTCTGTGCTCAACAAACATACCTCTTCTTTCTTTTATGTTATTAATTTTTTTTTAAAGATTTTATTTATTTGTTTGACAGAAAGAGATCACAAGCAGGCAGAGAGGCAGACAGAGAGAGAGAGAAGGAAGCAGGCTCCCGGCTGAGCAGAGAGCCCGATGCGGGGCTCGATCCCAGGACCCTGGGATCATGACCTGAGCCAAAGGCAGCGGCTCAAACCACTGAGCCACCCAGGCACCCCTGTTATTAATTTTTTAAAAAAACATGAATATAGTTGACGTACACTGTTAGATTAGTTTCAGGTACACACTTAGTGAATTGACAAGTTTGTACATTACGTTATATTCATCACAAGTCTAGCTACCATCTGTCCCCTTACACTGGTATTATAATATCATTGATTGTATTCCTTCTGTTGTGTGTTTACTCCCATGACTTACTTATTCCATAACTGAAAGCCTGTATCTACCTCTCCCCTTCACCCATTTTACCCAACCCCCAACCCACCTCTCCTCTGACAACCATCAGTTTGTTCTCCATATTTACATCTTTGGTTCTGCTTTTGTTGTTTGTTTATTTATTTATTTAAAATATTTTATTTATTTATTTGAGAGAGTGATAGTGAGAGAGAACATGAGCAGGGGCAGGGGAGAGGGAGAAACAAACTCCCCACTGAGCAGGGAGTCTCATGTGGGCCTCCATCCCAGGTTCTTCATATTATGACCTGAGCTGAAGGCAGACACTTAATTGACTGAGCCATCCAGGTGCCCTGTTTATTCATTTTCTTAAAACGTAGCCACTATGAGGAGAATCATATGGTATTTGTCTTTCTCAGTCTGAGTTATTTCACTTATGATAATACCTTCTACATCCATCCATGTTATTTCAAATGCAGGATCCCACCCTTTTATATGGTTGTGTATTATTCCATTATATGTGTGTGTATACATATACATATATACAGAATATACACATAATATATGTATATCACCTTATTTTATATATATGTATATACATACACACAATTGTATATATTATATATAATTATACACACACACACACACACACACACATATATATATATATATATATATATATATATATATAAAATCATGTCTTCCCTATCCATTCATCTATTGTGTCTATTGACAAAGACTTAAGAAGTTGTCTCACATCCTGGCTATTGTAAATAATGTTTCAATAAACATAGAGGTGAGTATATTATTGAAATTAGTGGGTTTTCGGGGGGGCTGATAAATACCCAATAATAAATCTTAGGTCAAAAAGTACTTTTGATCTAAATTCTTTAAATTCTTAATTTTCTGAGGAAACTTCATGTTTCCCACAGTAGTTGTAACAATTTACATGCTCACCAACAGTGCACGTGGGGTCCTTTTTCTCTGCATCATATCAGCATGTGTTATTTTTTGTCATTTTGTCATTTTGACTTCAGCAATTCTAACTGGTATAACATCTCAGTGTGGTTTTGATTTGTATTTCTCTGTTGATTCATGATGTTGAGTATCTTTTCATGTGTCTGTTGGCTACCTAGATGTCTTTGGGGAAATGTCTGTTCAGATCTTCTGCCCATTTTTTAAACAGATTGTTTGCTTTTTTGGTGTAGAGTTCATAAGTTCTTTATGTATTTTGGAATTAAACCCTTATCAGATATATTGTTTGCGAACATTTTCTGTCTTTCAGTAGGTAAAGTTATTGTTTTGTTGATGGTTTCATTTTTTGTGTAACAACTTTTTATTTTGTTGCAGTCCCAATAGTTTTTGTTTTTGTTTCCCTTATCTTAGGGGATATATCTAGAAAATTGTTGTTACGGTTGATGCCAGAGAAATTACTGCCTGTGATTTCTTCTAAGATTACTTATGGTTCCAGGTCTCACATTTAGGTTTTTAATCCATTTTGAGTTTGTTTGTTTTTTTTTTTTTAGAATTTTTTTTTTAATTTGAGTACATGGTATTGGAAAGTGACCAATTTCATTCATTTACGTGTAACTGTCCAGCACTGTTTATTGAAAATACTGATCTTTCTCCACTGTATTTTCCTATCTCCTTTCCATAGATTAATTGACCCTATGATCAGAGGTTTATTTCTTGGATCTGTAATCTGTTGTATTATCTTTATGTTTACTTTTGTACCATACTGTTTTGAGTACTATACCTTTGTAATATATCTTGAAATCTGGGATTGGGATACCTCCTGCTTTGTTCTTTCTCAGGATTGCTTTGGCTATTGGGGTCTTCTGTGGTTCCATACACATTTTCTGATGGTCTGTTCTTGTGAAAAATGCTATTGGTGTTTTGATAGGGATTGCTCACTAAGGTCTCAGGCCACTGGATGCCAAGTCTAGCCCGTCTGGGCTTTTAAGGTAGATGAGAGACAGCAACACTGCAGCTCTTTGGTGTTTTTAAATTACATCTTTTTTGTTGTTGTTGTTGTTGTTGCCCAAGGGCAGAGAAGTCTATTCCCAGTCCCTCAGTACTATCCCTCCCACTTATGTTCCCAGTAAGGGGTTGGGGGCTCCCTTTGTTACTGTGTCTCCCTATTTATTCTGTGCTCTTGCCTTTGTCTTTGTCATTGGTTGCTCAGAAACTGTTCAGTCAGCCCTAGTTCTTCGGGAGGAATCATACTACTAATAGGCATAATTTGGTGTGGTCTGTGGAGGAGGTGTGTTCAAGGTCTTCCCACCACAACATCTTCTCCTATCAAAGAAGCATTTTAAAATCTTGAAAACTCAGAGGAGTATTTGTAACTTTAACTTTTCATTTTTAATTATAAGAGTGAATTGCAGAGAATACCAGAGGAGACTTGTATATAACTTAGCAGTTTCATTGTTGGTCAAGTTTTAGGAAATCAGTTGCTACCAATATCACATCATCAGCTGCAATGCTAAATCCATTTGCATGCATTCCCTTGCATATGTACAAATACTGGTAGAACATATATGTGAGTACTAAATTTTGATAGATATTTCAAAATTCCCATCCCATACACAAGAATAAACACCATTGCAAGCCAAGCATCACAGATATTAGAAATCACTTAGATATTTTGCAAATGGAAAGATGAAACGAAGCCACAATACACTTACTACTAAAAACAGTCATGTAAAGACCAGATCACAGAGCCCAGATATTAAGGGTAAAGAGACACAATATCTTTGTAAACTTGGAAAAATTAATTAACCTTTCTGAGCATTAATTAGTCTACTCATAAAATGAGAAGACTAATAGTCTTAACTCCTAGGATATCCTAAAGATTAAATGAAATAATGAATGAAAGTGCTTATAGACTAGTTAGGATATAGGAAGTTCTTAACAGAAAAATGCTTACTCTTTTAATTTTCTATTCCCCAATTATTAGAGAGGTTGAGAATTCTTTTAAGAATATATTATTTATTTATTTGAGAAAAAGAGACAGAGAGGGGCACCTGGGTGGTTCAATCATTAAGCATCTGCCTTCGGCTCAGGTCATGAACCCAGGGTCCTGGGACATCGGGCTCCCTGCTGAGCAAGGTGCCTGCTTCTCCCTCTCCCACTTCCCCTGCTTGTGTTCCCTTTCTATTTGTGTCTCTATTAAATATATAAATAAAAATAAAATCTTAAGAAAAGAAAAAGGAAGAGACGAAGATAGCAGGAGAAAGCACCAGCAGGGAGTAGAGGAAGAAACAGACTCTGCTGAAAAGGAAGTCCAAGATGGGGATTTATTACAGGACCCTGAGATTATGATCTCAGCCAAACTGAGACACTTAACTGACTAAGCCACCCAGGCTCACCCAAGGTTGAACATTCTTTGTACCTAGTGTAGCTTTATGAGTTAAGCACAGGGGTAATCCACATGCTCCTACAGATATGTTTACAAATACATATATTTTAATGAAAGAAGATTTTACTTGAACAATTGGTTAAACATAGAGCTATTTCAATGAGTTAAGCATAAGGCAATCTCCATATGCTTCTACACTTAAGTTTACAGACACTTATATCTTAATGAAAGACATACTACTTGAAAGAATGAGTATAGGGTGTATAATAAGCACAGGGCTATTCCCATATGTGTCTACTCTTAAGTTTACAGACACTTATAGCATAATTAAAGAAGATGCTGCTCGAGAGAAAGGTTATAAACAGTGGAGTTTCGATGGCTAAAGCACAGCAAAATCCCCATATGCTTCTATACTTAAGTTTATAATCACACTTTTTTAAACTTTTTATTTAAATTCCAGTTAGTTAACGTACAGTGTAGTTTTAGTTTCAGGTGTACACTATAGTAACTCAAAACTTCCCTACAACACCTGGTGCTCATTCCAAGGAGTGTTCCTCTTAATCTGCATTAACTATTTCACCCTTCCCCTACCCACCTCTCCTTTAGTAAAATCAGTTTGTTCTTTAAAGTTTAAGAGTCTCTTTCTTGGTTTGTCTCTATTTTGTTTACTTTTGCACATTTATTTTCTTTCTTAAATTCCACTTAGGAGTTGAAATCATATGGTATTTGTCTTTCTCTGACATACTTATTTCAGTTTGTATACTTAAGAGAGATTGAACATTTTAAAAAATTCTATTTCTCATCCATGAATTGTCTATTCCTATCTCATGTTCACTTTTTGGGGATTATTTGTTATTTAATAGTAGGAGATATTTATGTACTTGGATATAAACCCGTGGTGAATTTTTGTTGAATCAAGTTTTCAGAACCTCTCCTTAACTTATTTATGAGTTGCTTCTACTCAAAAAGAAAAAAAAAAAAGTATCATGAATTCTTGGTGACCTATTCTTCTTAGAGCACCTTTTCACACATTCATGTGCTCACTGTTTCTATGATTCTGCTGTTCCCATTTGCTTCCTAATCCATCCAGAATTTATTCATATGTAAGATATGAATCTGTCTTTTTTTTAATTTTTAAAATAAATGGTCAACTTCTCTAATATCATTAGGCTAGGGACAACATAGGAAGTTGGACAGTGAGTCACTTAAAGCACCAAAGACATGGTATCCCCTGAAAATAATGTTTCTAGCTCAGAGAACGTGGGTCTGAAAAA
The DNA here is from genome assembly GCF_009829155.1 of Mustela erminea. NCBI lineage: Eukaryota > Metazoa > Chordata > Mammalia > Carnivora > Mustelidae > Mustela > Mustela erminea. The sequence goes on along the minus strand of NC_045619.1, from coordinate 90,986,686 downwards.
TTCACACTTCTCATTTTTCAGGAAAAGAAGAAAGGTTTCTTAGTATCCTTAATATAAGTGTTTGATTTTAGCAAGGCCAAAGCACAGTAGTAGTTGACCTTTTTTTGCAATTTCACTTCACCCCATCCACCCTCACCTTTTCCATTCCAGAATACCTGTGGTTTTATTTCCTTAATAGTTTTAATAATCTTACTTTCTCTTCTCCTTTAGGATGTTCACAGTCACATAAGGTCTTTCCCCCTTGGCACCTCATTTCACTTCTACTCATTCATCAATGATGCTTTAATTGTTTGTTTGTTTTTACTGAGTGTTGCTGACACACAATGTTACATTAGCTTCAGGTGTACAACATTGCAATTCAGCAAGTCTATACATTGTGCTATGCTCACCATAAGAGTAGTTATCACCTGTTACCATACAACAGGATTACAATAGCATTGACTATAATCCCTCCGCTGTACATTTTATTCCTGTGACTTATTTATTCCATAACTAGAAGCCTGTACCTCCCACTTTTCTTCCCCCATTGTGCCCATAGCTCCAACATCTTTCATCTGGCATTTGTGATTTTGTCGTCATATGTGTTCTCTGTATTGTTCTCTGTATTGATGGGTCTGTTTCTGCTTTGTTTTCTGGTTTACTTGTTTGTTTCGCTTTTTGGATTCTACATATAAGTGAAAGCATATGGTGTTTGTCTTTCTCTATCTGGCATATTTCACTTGGCATAGTATACTCTGTGTTGCTTGATGCTGTAAATGGCAAGATCTCATTCTTTTTTTTAATAGCTGAGTAATATCTCATTGTGTGTATATGTATATGTATATGCATATGTATATGTATATATTTTTTCTTTCTCTATTCATCTATAAACATACACTTAGGCTGCTTGCATATTTTGAGCATTTTGAATACTGTAAAAATGTGGGGGTGCATATATCTTTTGAAATTAGCATTTTTGATATAATATTTTTATTATTTATAATAGTAAGCAAAATGATGTTTCATAACCATTGAATTTATATTCATAATTATAAATCACTTACATGGAACCTACAGATACTTTAAAGTAAGACACAACTCAGCCATGATGTAAAGAATGTTTAACAAATAATCTCAGTATTTCCTGTATCTTTGACATTGATATAAAAAGATAGCAGATTAGAAATTTTAAATTTCATTTTTCTCTTGTTAAATCTTCATAATAACATTAGTTCATATTAATCAGAACTTTGATTTCTTTGTATGAGACAGTACTATAAGGGTCAAATCTTTGAAGGTTTGTATCTTTCCAGCTCCTTAGGGAGTAAATGAAGGAGGTCAGCGTGGGGTCAACAGAGTTATTGAGAATAGCTACTTCTTTGGTCAATGAAGCCCCTTTTCTCCCTGCTGAGTAATTAGCATATATGGAAATGGCAATGACAATCAGGTGAGAAATATAAGTGGAATAAAACTTTTTTCTCTCACTGGCATGTATGATGTATATTAGGAAAAAATCACAATGCTAAAGTAAATAGCAAGGTAACCAAAACAAGGGAAAAACAGATTACTTCTAGGAATCATGTATCTGACAAGATAGTTACACAAGCAAAAGATAAGCACAGGCAGTTATCCATGATATTGGGTGCATACTTCTCCAGCTGGAGCAGAAAAATTACACCTGGAGAAATGATCAGGAGCCTGCCCAACCATGCATAGAGCACAAACAGGATGTATAGTTTCCTGCTAATGATGGTGGTGTAATGAAGGGGTTTACAAATAGCAACAGAGGAATCAAGGGACATGGCAATTAGAATGGGAAATTCATTCACCTCCATGAAGATAAAGAAAAATTATTAGATAATACAACTCTTATGAGAAAGTATTTTATGCTTGGTGATGATTGTCCCCAGAAATTTACAGATGCATATAGTGGTAAATGAGATTTCTAAGATAGAGTAGTTTCAGCTACTATAGGGGGCTGTAGATGGAAGTCTACCAAGTAATGATAGCCAGGTTGCCAGTGACACATAATATGTATGTGATAAGTAAGAAAGGTAAAACCTCAACCAGAAGATCAGGATCATCAAAAAGGCTTAGCAGGACAATTGTTCATTATCCTCCTTCTCTTTTGTTCATTATCCTCTTTCTCTTTTTTCTTTTGCAAGGATATGCGACAACATTGATGAGTATAAGCATATTGATAATATACAACAATCATAGGGAACTTTAAAACCCCACTGATTGCGATGGATAGATCATCTAGTAGGTAGCAAAGGTTTTGAATGACATATGGGGCCAGATGGACTTCACAAATATATTCAGAGCATTCCATCCTGAAACATCAGAATACACACTCTTCTTGAGTGCACATGGAACATTCTCTAGAACAGATCATATACTGATTCACAAATCAGGGCTCAGCTGGTGGGATTTATTCTTGGGCTGCAAGGGTGGTTCAACATCCACCTATCAATCAACGTGATACACTACCTTAATAAAAGAAAAGACAAGAGCCATATGATCTTCTCAATAGATGCAGAAAAAACAGTTGACAAAGTACAGTGTTCTTTCTTGATTAAAACTCTTCACAGTGTAGGGATAGAGGGAATATACCTCAGTATCATAAAAGCCATATATGAAAAGCCCAGGCAAAAATCATTTTCAATGGGGAAAAATTAAGAGATTTTCCCCTATGGTCCGGAACATGGCAGGGATGTCCACTCTTACCACTGTTGTAAAACATACTCCTAGAAGTACTAGCCTCAGCAATCAGACAATAAAATGAAATAAAAGACATTTATATTGAAAAGGAGCAAGTCAAACTTTCTCTCTTCACAGATGACATATACTTTACATGGAAAACCCAAAACTCTATCCTCGAATTACTAGAACTTAAATAGGAATTCAGCAAAGTGGCAGGATAGAAAATTAATGCACATAAATCAGTTGTCTTTCTATATACTAACAATGAGACAAGAAAGAGAAATTAAGGAGTTGGTCCTATTTACAATTGCACCAAAAATAGTAAGATATCTAGGAATAAACCAAACCAAAGAGGCAAAGTGTCAATACTCACAGAATTATAGAACACTCATGAAAGAAATTGAGGAAGACACAAAGAAATGGAAAACCGCTCTGTTAATGGAATGAGAGTAACTACTGTTAAAATGTCTATGCTACCTAGACCAATCTATATGTTCAATACAATCCATGTCAGAATGATGAAGTTCTAGAACCTAGGTGAAGTTTGGTGGGCTGAGGTCTGGAGCCGATGACCAAGAAAGAATTCTTGAGACATCTTTGGTGCAAAATGGTGGTTTATTAAAGCACGGGGACAGGACCCATGGGCAGGAAGAGCTGCTGCCCCGGGTTGTGAGGGTAGGCATGTTATATACCTTGCAGTTGGGGGGAGGTGAGGGGAAGGGATGGGAGGTTTCAACAGAGTTTTCACATGTTAAGGAGGGCCTACAAGGTGCCAGGTGTGGGGGTAGGCCTTGCCCTTATGGCTTGATCAATGTCGTCTTTAGGTCAGGCATTAACATCAAGATAGTTGGGAGATTCTTGGTGGGGTATTATGATCCTTCTATTATTTACATTCCCTTCTACCTCAGCCTCCTCCAGTTTATGGTGGGGAGGGAGATATTAGGGCTTCAGGAACTGAGAGTTATTTGCCTCTGGAAATTTGTGCTATTGATAAGGTAACCTCCCTGTTTAGGTCTCTAGGACATCTGTAGAGCAAGAGAGATTCCTGCTCTGCAGGATTGCCATCCCTGCAAGTTAACTATTTATCTTTTTATGGCAGTCAGGGGTGCCTGAGGAATGCTACACATATTACGGAGGGGAGCGGGTGGAGAGGGGGTGCAAGGCGCCAGCTTTTGCTTTGTCCTCAGCCAGCCTCCTGCTCCCTCATCAAGAATACCATCAACTTTTTACACAGAGCTGGAACAAATAATCCTAGAATTTGTATGGCACCAGAAACGTTCTTGACTAACCAAAGGAATGTTGAAAAAGAGAACCAAAGCTGGTGACATCACAATTCCAGACTTCAAGTTTTATCACAATTCTGTACTCATCAACATGGTATGGTACTGCCACAAAAACAGACACATAGATCAAGGAACAGAATAAAGAACCCAGAACCCAGAATAGAGACTCTCAACTCTATGGTCAACTAATCTTTGATAAAGCAGGAAAAAATATGCAGTGGCAAAAACAGCCTTTTCAACAAATGATGTTGAGGAAATTGGACAGACATATGCAGAAGAATGAAACTCGACCATTTCCTTACATCACACACGAAAATAGACTGAAAATGGAGAAAGACCTCAATGTGAGTCAGGAATCCATCAAAATCCCAGGGGAGAACACAGGCAGCAACCTCTGTGACCTTGGCCACAGCAATTTCCTGTCTTCAAAGGCAAGGGAAACAAAGGCAAAAATGAACTATTGGGGCTTCATCAAGATAAAAAGCTTTTGCACAACAAAGGAAACATTCAACAAAACCAAAAGACAAGCAACATAATTGAAGAAGATATTTGTATATGACATATCAGATAAAGGGCTAGTATTCAAAATCTATAAAGAACTTATCAAACTCAACACCCAAAGAACAAATAATCCAATTAAGAAATGGGCAGAAAATATGAACAGACACTTCTCCAAAGAAGAAATACAAATGTACAAAAGGCTCATGAAAAAATGCTCAACATCCCTTGGCATCAGGGAAATACAAATGAAAACCACAATGTGATACCACTTACCCTGGTCAGAATGGCTATAATTAACCACTCAGGAAATAACAGTTGTTGGAGAGGTGGCAGAGAAAAGGGAACACTCTTACCCTCTTAGTGGGAATGCAAGGTGGTGTGGTCGGTCATTCTGGAAAACAGTATGGAGGTTCCTCAAAAAGTTAAAAATTGCACTACTGATGACCCAGCAATTGCACTATTAGGCACTTAGCCAAAGATACAAAGGTAGTGATCTGAAGGGACACTTAGAACCCAATGTCCACAATAATGAAACTATGGAAAGAGCCTGGCTCAATAAGTCCTGTGATGTATTTCTTAGTTGAATATATTGCATAATGATCATTAGGAATGGTGCAGCACTAATTAGGATTATAGTATATTTTATATTACTAAATAATAGTTTATTTAGAATAGTTCATTCTATCCATAATCTTCTTTTACTTTCTCACACACACATACCCACACACACACACATACGTACACACACATCATCCAAAATACCTTAGGCACCTCATACTTTAAGGTGAATGAGTGGACGAGTATTTTCACTGCTGAAATTCTAAGTTTTGCTCTGTTATGAAGCTTTTATTTTCTACAAAACTTAAATGATTTTACTGTTTAAGCATTAAAAATTTAGATACATGCCCAGTTTCAAACTAGTCCAAAACTAAGAAAAAAGCTATACTTATATATTCCGTTGTAGTCAGAAAGTAGAGCTGACATTCCATGGAAATAGAGAAAGTGTACTTATCCTCCACATCTAAAACAGCTATTTCTTCACTAATTTCTACAGTATTTGTATATCTGTGAATGTATACATGCATGTATCTACCCTGTATATCTGTCTATATCTACTGAGTCATTATGGGATTTGGAAATATGGAGGTCTATTTATGTTCTTAAAGATCTATGCTTTTTTAAAATTTTAGCAATAGGTAGATTATATGACATACTCTATTAGGTAAGCAATATATTTTGGTTTTTAAATGAAAACATTCACAGTTTTCAAAAAATCATGTGGCATTTGAAAAATTTTTCCTAGAGGAACTGCAAGATGGTGAAGGGATTTCTGACAAAGATCAATGAAAATGAAAGATTTTATTGTCTGTATAGAATAAGGAAAATATCATATCAATAATTATACAACATCCCTTCCATTCTGGGTGATAGTTGTTTTCCCAAATAAATCTCAAAGTACACCTTTCTGAATTAAAATAATTAGTGTTCACAAGTTTCAACGAACAATGGTTTCAGAAGGACGAAAACCAGACCGGCATATAAAGTTATACCAATTGAATGGGAAATATATTAAATGTACTTTTAAACTGTTAGAAAGAAGTAATGAATAGGATGACAGGAAGGTCATTGTAAACTGAAGAAGTTGCTCAGACTTCATTTTTGCATATTTTAGTATATGTGCTGCCACAATGAGCACATCATTTTTGTATATTTTAAAGTGCCTGCAATGGGTGTGTCTAATTCATGTACCATAGTATTTCATTTACTTGAGAAAAATACAATCTTCCTTGCCCTGTTCATGAAGGCTCGCTTGACTTGCTCATTCCTTAGACTGTAGATAAAAGGGTTTAACATGGGGGCTACTGAGTTGTTTAGCACAGCAACTCCCTTGCTCAGAGACACTCTGTCTTTTGCCGAGGGTTTAATATACATAAAAATGCAGCTGCCATAGGAGATGGAGATAACAATCATGTGGGATGAGCAGGTGGAAAAGGCCTTTGTCCTCTGACTATTAGAAGGAATTCTTAAAATTGTTCTGATGATATATATGTAGGACAGAATTATTATTACCAAGGTAAACATTAAAGTAAACAGAGACCAGGAAAATCCCATTATCTCTAGGAATTTTGTGTCTGAACAAGAAAGTTGCAGCAGGGGGTAAAAATCACAGGTAAAATGGTCAATAATATTAGACGTACAGTAATTAAGGTTTAAGAACAACATGAGTGCAGGGAATACAATTAAGAATGAAATCAGCCACGAAGAGAAGACAAGGAGTATGCAGACTCTGGGATTCATGATGGTCATGTAATGCAGAGGTTTGCAGATGGCAATGTAACGGTCATAGGACATGGCAGCCAGGAGGTAAAATTCAGTGACTCCCAAAAGAATGAAAAAAGAAAAAAAAAAAAAAAAAAAGAACTGAGCAATGCAATCATTAAAGGAAATGGTTTTATCACCTATAATCAGGGTGCCCAGGAACTTGGGTATGCTGACGGTGAATGAAACCTCTAATAAGGAGAAATTTCTGAGGAAGAAATACATGGGAATCTGGAGGTGGAAATCCAACAGGGTTAGGGTGATAATGGTCAGGTTTCCAGTGATGCTGAGCATGTAGGTGATGAACAGAAAGACGAAGATCACTCCCTGAAGCTGTGGATCATCTGACAATCCCAGGAGGATGAACTCTGTTAGTTCTGTGTGGTTTCTCATTCTCCAGTTGCTTATTTGTTGTTCTCCTGCCAGACCTCTAGGAAAAAAAAAAAAAAAAAAAACCAAGGAACAAATTTTTATTAACATATAATGTATTATTTTCTGCAGGGGTACAGGTCTGTAAATCATCAGGTTTACAGGATTAGCAAAGGTCTAAGTGTGGAGCCAGAATTTGGCTGAAATACTACATGTTTCCATCAACAGATGAGAATTTATTAGAACTGAAAATAACAAGGATCCATTAATTTCCTCTCTTTTACCAGTGAAATCTCCAGTTAAGGCAAGTTTGAAAATATTCAATATCCCAGAGCTAAAAGAGCTAGAGCAGGGAGTTTTCTCAGGCTTTTCTGATTCCAAATAACATGTGGTAGCTTTCAAAGATGTGCTCATGAGGTTTATTTCTCAGCAAAGACCACCTTTGTGCTCTTGCTCTGATTGTTTACTAGTTTCCCACTCTGTGTAAGTTAAAGCTTAATTCATTGAGAATCCTCAGAAATGGGAAGGAGCCTGTATTTTTTAATAACTTGTGAGTGTTTTGTCCTTAGACATTGATCAAATTTTGCTAACACTCAGTTTTTCTAACTTCTCCTATTTCACCAGTCAGATATACATGTCATTGCCACCAGCAACCTTAGAAGTTAGAGATAGAGGGGAGAAAGAGGCAGGAAATAATTTAAGCTGGAGAGTTTAGAACTGAGTTTAATCCCATCTGAATCCCTTGCCATAGTTTTTGATGTTTCAGCCCATATTTAATTATTATGACCTGTATTTGTATACAAATAACTTCTCTTTCTATTGAAAATAATAATTATTACTATTATTATTGAAGTATGTCCCCCAGCTAAAGAGTTAGGTAAACATTCCCCAATAAAACTCAGGTAAATAGTTTAATTTCTTTACTTGTATGTGGTTTTAAGATAGTACATTTTAATTTCTTTTTTTATATTAAATGATATTACCATAGTTTTTTCCATAAGGAAGAGTGAGGATATCTAGTCATGAGTCCAAGCTAATTACTAGGCCTGAAACCATGTCTGCATTTCTTCTATAAATATAATTTATTCTTCTGTATGCAGGCCTTTCTTTCTTTCTTCTTCTTTTTTTTTTTTTTAATTAACATATAATGTATTATTTTCTGCAGGGGTACAGGTCTGTAAATCATCAGGTTTACAAACTTCTCATCTGGTTTCATTTTTTCCTTCCCTGCCCCCCACAACCTCCCTCCCTGCCTCTTAAATCCCTCATATCAAAGAGATCAAATGATAATTGTCTTTCTCTGATTGACTTATTTCGCTCAGCATAATACCCTCTAGTTCCATCCATGTCTTTGCAAATGGCAAGATTACATTTCTTTTGATGGCTCCATAGTATTCCATTGTATATATACACCATTTCTTCTTTATCCATTCATCTGTTGATGGACATCTAGCCTCTTCCCATAGTTTGGCTATTGTGGACATTGCTGCTATAAACATTTGGGTTGCATGTGCCCCTTCAGATCACTACCTTTGTATCTTTAGGGTAAATACCCAGTAGTGCAATTGCTGGGTCATAGGGTAGCTCTATTTTTCAACTTTTTGAGGAACCTTCCTACTGTTTTCTAGAGTGACTGCACCAGCTTACATTCCCACCAACAGTGTAGGGTTCCCCTTTCTCTGCATCCTCGCCAACATCTATCATTTCCTGACTTGTTAATTTTAGCCATTCTGACTGGTGTAAGATGGTATCTCATTGTGGTTTTGATTTGTATTTCCCTGATGCAAAAGTGATGCTGAGCACTTTTTCATGTGTCTGTTGGCCATCTGAATGTCTTTGCAGTAATATCCGTTCATGTCTTCTATGCAGGCCTTTCTTATAAAGTTATTGTGAGTATTAAATGAGTTAATATGTGAAGCATTTGGAAAAATGCTTTACATGAAAAAAAAAAAAGCTATATAAGGATTAGGGCACCTGGGTGGCTCAGTCAGCTAAGCATCTGCCTTAGCTCAGACCATGACCCAGAGTCCTGGGATCGAGCCCCACATCAGGCTCCTTGCTCAATGGGAATCCTGCTTTTCTCTCCCCCTTTGCCTCTCCCCCTGCTTGTGCTCTCTCTCTCTCTCTCCATCTCTTTCTCTGTGTCAGATATATAAAGAAAGAAATATTTTTTAAAAAAAGCTATATAAGAATTGCTCAATGGAGAAATCCCTTGGTGAAAAGCTTCAGGATTAAGATGGTGTCCTGGATTAACAGCTTTGTTTTAAAGTAAGTGTAATGAATAAAGTAACAACAAGAAAATCACATAGTAGCAATGACAACAACAAAAATGTGAGGTGGAATCATCTGATTGTACAGTATCTGGAAGGCTCTAGGCAAGTGAATTTTAGCTTTGCTTTTCCACTTTGTGAACATGGTGACCTCTCCTCAGCATGGTTTATCTGTCTCCTGCACTCCATCACACCCTCAACAATTCACTGCTTTCATTCAGCTAAGATATGGTCACCACATTTGAGGCACGTTAGATATTTGTAACACTTCATCATTGCTACTAAAGGCTACTGATATCCACTTTGATTCTCTGCTGTTCCTCAGTAAGAGTAACCTTTCTGACAATAACTGGGAAACTTGTGTTAAATAGAATATGTGTATGTAGGAAGCCTTGTTGGTAGCAGATTCCAGTGACACTTCAAATCATCTTCTTCCTTATTCACACAACAACAGGTTAATTATTCTTTGTGTGAGTCTCATAAAAGTCTTTCAGTGATTATTCCTAATCCATGACACATCTGTGCTGAAATATCCTGTGGAATACCTCCACTATCTTGTACATTTCTGAAAGTTAGGACAGAGTCTGACCTTTAAAGCCTTTGTAACACAGTCCAGTGTCTAGAAGAGTCATATCATAGGAGGCTTAAAATAAACATTTGTCTTCATTCATTCATTAATTCATTTTGGTTTGTTCTTGCATCATAGACACCCATCAGGTGAAGTTCTCTATTGTATGCCCAACTCTTGGCTGTGTAGTATGTAGGTTGAATATTTGTTTTACAATATGTGTTCATATACGCAATGAAATATTACTCAGTCATCAGAAAGGATGAACACCCAGTTTTTACATCACCATGGATGAGACTGGAGGAGATTATGCTAAGTGAAATAAGTCGTCAGAGAAATTAAATTAAATCATCATATGGTTTCACTTATTTGTGGATCATAAGGAATAGCATAGAGGACATTTAGAGGAGGAAGGGAAAAATGAAGGGAGAGAAAATGGAATGGGGAATGAACCATGAGAGACTACAGAGTCCAGGAAACAAACTGAGGTTTTAGAAGGGACAGGGGTAGGAGGATGGATGGTCCTGTGATGGGTATTAAGGAGGGCACAGATTGCCAGGAGCACTGGGTGTTATACGAAAGTAATGAATCATGGAACACAACATCAAAACCTAATGATGTACTGTATGGTGACTAACAAAACACAATAATTAAAAAAAAAAAAAAAACAAGATGTGTTTTCTTAGTTTACCTAGAAGATGTATATATTCACTGGGCCTAAAATCCCCATATCAAGTAAATTATGACAAAGGACATATAGAAGAAGCCATTTTTTTATATATAATTTTAAAAAATTTATAAGACATTATTTAAAATTACTTTCATTAAGTTTCTTTAGCATTCATTCCTTTAATTAACTGTATTTTGCTCACCAGCATCTCTCTTCCTTCATCAGGGTTTTTCATTGATAGCACTGGCTTTTCATAACACCTGAAAGTCTTAAAATGTATTTTCAATAAATAAGCAGTATTTGCTTTAAATCTCAAGATTGAAATTTCTGCACTATTTTATTGAAATCGGAGATCCAAGGTAAAAAATATATATATAAATTAATCTTCCATAGGTAATAATATAAATCTGCACTGTATTTTACCCTTATTTAATTTTTTTTGCATATTCATTTTTCTTTTTAGATTTCCTATCAATTTTGAGACTGTTCTGAAAAATAATACCATGACTTACATATTTTGGTTACTGATTAAACCTTTGAGGGAATATATGAAAAGCTAAGAAAGAAGGTATTAATAGATAAGGAAAGGTTCATGTGAACAACACTGAAAATCAGTATTAATAGGTCAATTTTGTAGGAGCACAGAACATACTTAAACTGTCAGAGAAAATGGTCCAATATCACAGAATTGGGGGAGGTATACTACACTACTTGTGTAAAAATGTTAATGTAAAAATGTCAATGGACAGTATTCATTTACCAACATCAACTAAGCCTGATGAATGTTATTCATTCATTCATTCTTTCATTCAGCAGGCTTTGGGGAGAAAAAACCTCAGTGTTGAACAAGGTGCATATGATTCCTCAAGCCTGAAGCCATCCCAAGGATGTACTCATGCAGAATATGAATGATATCTCTAAGAATTTAGCCCATCTTTTTACTTCTGAACACAGATCCATATTTCCCTTGGAAGAACATGGTTTAGGTTCAGCTTAAATTATCTTCCACCCATTTGGTCAAAATCAAGAACCGCTCCTAAGGACCCCTGAGGCATACTCTTTGAGCTATTCAAAATGAAAATTAGCAATAACACTTCATATTTGTTAAATAAGATGGTCACGAAGTACCTTCAAGGTTTCATTCTGAAAACACCACTGTTCCATTCTCTATTTAGTCATCAATAATCAAATAAAAAAGGAAAAATACATAAACTAATAATAAGATCATGGTATAAAAATCCTATTGATTTCTTATTATAACACTCTAAGGTAAATTGCTATTGCAGAAAGTATATGGGTTCTGCAGTTAGAAAAATGTGGGTTAAAAACATAAATGGGCCACTTAATAGATTTGTGATTAATATATTTGTGATTTTTAATGGTACTTCATTTCCTTAGGCATCCATTTTCTCTCTTTACCTTGTACATGAAATTTCAAGCATATTTTTGGAAGAGAAGGGAGTTGAGAGAAATTGGAAGGGGAGGTGAACCATGAGAGACTATGGACTCTGAAAAACAATCTTTTTGAAGGGAACCAGGTGGGGGGTATTGGAGAGGGCACGGATTGCATGGAGCACTGGGTGTGGTGCAAAAATAATACTGTTATGCTGAAAATAAATAAATTAATTAATTAAAAAAAGAAATAATATAAATGAAAGTGCTGTATAAACCATGTGGTACTAAATATGCTTTAAGAAGAGCTGGTTTATTTATCTTCTTATAGTTAGAATTGATTTCCAACTTTGGACAGAATATTCTTAGTAACTGTGTTTAAAGAAAGGCATTATGTATTCCAATGACATATAAAGGATTTATATATTCTATCTCATTCAGTCTTCATCATGACACACTTATGCAACTTAATTTTTATTCACAAATGAAGAACTAGGGTCAGTTTGCTTTTGTACCTTAGATATATTCATATAACTAACAACTGTTCAATGTAATCAGGGACTACCTAAAATTAAAGTCTATTCTCTTAAAGAAGGTACTACCTATCCTGTTTAGAAAAACAGGCACAGAGATGGTAATCTGCCTTTTATTTAATAGAAAATGAAAAAAATTGATTAATAAAACAAAACATGGACTTCTATACGCATTGCAAAATAGAACTCCAGTATACTCTATTTAATCTAGTTAAAGGTTGAGATGATAAGTAATGATGCAATGATACAGTTTGGGAGACTCCATTGCTTTCTATGTATCAGACTTAGCTCTGATTTTCATACAGGCTCACGAACATGCAGAATGGCTGGAACATAAAAAATATTAGCAGCTGTCATTGTTGTAATCCAGGGAAACCCAGCATTCCCGGACACACTTTTTCTCAGTGAACCATTTTGCTTTCTGCTGCTAATGTTTTTGTCTTAAATTTTCCATTTTATCTATAGGAAGTATATTAGAGTACAGAGAAAGAGAAAGTAGCAAATAGAGGAGGAAGAAAAAAATATCAAAAAGTGTTTTAAAACTTTCTGGCATGGTTTCTACATAGATTTTATGTAGTATAAACTACTTATTGTTTTATCTGTTCTCTCTGCTGCTGGCTCACTGGGAATAATTCAGTGAATCAAAATTGCCAGAATAGGACTATACACAAAACACTAAGGAATATAAAACATCATACACAATAATATTGAATTTGAAAATGAAGCTTGTGGGACAGTGTCCAATGAGGCAGAAAAAAAAAAAAAAGCAAGCAAGCAACCACACTAGGTCAAGTTTGTTTCCCTTGATATTATTTTTCAGAGATTAACAGATAAAATCTAGCTCCTAATGCATATCTCTACTGAATGTGTATCTACCCCATGCTATTTTTTAAAGCAGATCATCTATTGCATAGTACTAAGTCCATTCTTTACTACATATTTTTCATCTGCCTTCCAATAAGAATGTTTAGTATTACTACTAACCCTTTATATATTTTCTCCTTGCTCTGTTGCTCACCAGCAATAGATGTTGAAGAGTTTCTTGTTTTGATTGATTAAAATTCTAATGTAGGGGTGCCTGGGTAGATCAGTCAGTTAAGTGTCTGCCTTCAGCTCAGGTTGTGATCCCAGAGTCCCAGGATCAAATCCTGCATCTGGCTCTCCAATCTAATGTAAAGAGCAGAGTGACAAAAGCAAAGTAAAACCAATAATCTCTAAAAGCCATGTCTCTGAGCATGAGAGTTGTAAGATGGGGAAATAGTCACAAGAGAAATGATCAATTATATTGGAAGCACAGAAATCTAGTTGGAGGATGAACATGGGTGGTGGGAAAATGGTAAGAAATCTTCCTAGCCAGGACCCAAAGACAAGCAGGGTGCAGATTTTTTTTGCTCATGATGGTGTATAATGAAGAGGCTTGCAGATGGTAATGTATCAATCAAAACACATGGCAGTGAGAAGGAAATATTTAGAAACACCCATGAAGATGAAGAAAAATAGTTGAGCTAAACGATTGTTATAGAAAATGGCCTTGGCATTTGTAATGATTGCCCCCAAAATCTGGGGATAGAGACACTGATAAATTTGATTTCTAAGAAGGAGAAATTCTGTAGTAAGTGAAACATAGGAGTCTCGAGATGTCATTCTATCCAGGTGAGGATGATGATAGTTTTTTTTTTTTTACAGTGACACTTAATACATAAGCCATAAATAAAAAGATAAAGATTACAACCTGAAGCTGTGGATCATGTGAGATGCCCAGGAGTATGAACTCTGTTATCATTGTATGGTTTCTCATGCTGCTTTTATTTTCTTTAAGCAAAATCTACTCTACTATTGAGAAACAAGACCAAAAAAAAAAAAAAAAAAAAAAAAAGAGTATTTTAATAGTAAAGGAATTGAAGATTTAAAAATTTTAATGTTCATATTAGTAGTCCCAATAAATGAAGCAATGGAACTTTTGCCTATGTGCATTTTTGCAAAATACACTCAGTCTGTCACAAATAATTTACACAACCTCTCTTGATAAGGAAAATTGTATTCACAGTTCTATGTTAAAGTTCCCCTCTTGAGTGCCTTTATGTAAGACCTGGACCTGTACCCAAATTGTCAATATGTGCAGTAGCTCTCTTAATTATATTTCTACAGCAACACAGTAATTATATTTGGATTTACATATTGAGACACCATGTTCCAGTTTCCAAGATTGTACGCTCTTAGGAGTGAAATATCTAATTTTGAGTTTTAATTTTGAGGCCTTTAAAATACTTTATTGTTTTATAAGGCTTTGATGGAAATTAAAGGCCCAACACAATTAGAGACCTTAAGAATAGCTTAATTATTTTATTCTTAAGGTGCATTCTTTTAAATATGCTCTGCAGAAATAAATGTGTTTCCAGTCACGAAAATGTAAGACTAGAATTATCTTGTTTGTAAATAATAGTAAACGTCCTAATTTATGGGAAACACTAGTGAAGCCAGAGACACTAATTAACACTCACATAGATAGACCTATATCAATAATATAGTTCATATTACATATTGATCTATTTTTATCATTTTAATGTTCTTTTTGTAAATTAACACTTAATTTTGTTTTGCAACTATGTTCACTTGGTCTTTTCAATCTTAAATTTGTTTGAGAACAAGAAGGAATTCATAAAGGAGTTTTTAAATTCCAACATATCTCATTGCCTTCTTTCTAGAATAAATAGGTAGAATAAAGAAAATTCTAAGATTCACTTTATAGAAAACACAAATTGGAAAACTAGTCTATATGGCTTTCACCTGTGTTGTTCTCTTTTTAGCTTAGTAACCAGAATTTCCTTTGTCCTATAGGTTCCTAATATTTGCTGATCTTTATTTTATAACATGAACTGGTCAAGTGAGTAGGTGATAAGTGTCAGTGCTGTATTGTGCCTTATTTTCCGGTTTTAATTTTTTTTTTTTCCTGATAATCTGCATTGTCTTCCTTTAGAAATAGACACATATTTTGAACAAAGTGAAGTATCAAAATGCTCACTCTTTTGGGTTTTCCACATAGAGTATCACGTCATTTGCAAAGACTCTACCCCAAAATTGCTACAACTCATACAGTAATTCAGCAATGTGGCAGGATATAAAATTAATGTACAGAAATCAGTTCCATTTCTACATAGCAGTAATGAGACAGGAGAGAGAGAGAAAGTAAGGAATTGATCCCATTTACAACTGCACCCCAAACCATAAGATACCTAGGAATAAACCTAACCAAAGAGGCAAAGAATCTGTACTCAGAAAACTATAGAATACTCCTGAAAGAAATTGAGAAAGACACAAAGAATTGCAAAAACGTTCCCTGCTCATAGATTGGAAGAACAAATGATGTTAAAATGCCTGTGCTACCTAGAGCAATCTACACAGTCAATGAAATCCCTATCAAAATACCATCAACTTTTTTCACAGAGTTGGAGAAAATAATCCAAAAATTTGTATGAAACCAGAAAAGACCCCAGATAGCCAAAGGAATGTTGAAAAAGAAAACCACAGCTCTGGCAAAACAATTCTTGATGTCATGCTCTATTACAAAGCTGTAATCATCAAAACAGTATGGTACTGGCAGAAAACAGATCAAGGAACATGCTAGAGAACCCAGAAATGAACCCCCATCTCTATGGTCAACTAATCTTTGACAAAACAGGAAAGAACATGCAACTGAAAAAGGACAGTCTCTTCAACAAATGGTGCTGGGAAAATTGGACAGCCACATAGAGAAGAATGAATATGGACAATTTCCTTGCACCATACACAAAAATAGACTCAAAGTGGATGAAAGACCTCAGTGTGAGACAGAAGTCCATCAAAATCCTAGAGGAGAACACAGGCAGCAACCTCTTCAACCTTGACAGCAACAACTTCTTGCTAGTCATATCTCCAAAGGCAAGGGAAACAAAGGCAAAAATGAACTATTGTGACTTCATCAAGATCAGAAGCTTTTGCACAACAAAAAAGCAGTCAACAAAATCAAAAGACAACTGACAGAATGAAAGAAGGTATTTGTGAGTAACAAATCAGGTAAAGGGTTCATTTCCAAAATCTATAAAGGCTCTAACAAAATCAACACCCAAGGAGCAACAGTCAAGAAATGGGCAGAAGACATGAACAGACATTTCTGCAAAGAAGGCGTACAAATGGCCAACAGACACATGAAAAAATGCTCAACATCACTTGGCATCAGGGAAATGCAAATCAGAACCACAATGAGATACCACCTCACACCATTCAGAATGGCTAAATTAACAAGCCAGGAAACAAGAGATGTTGGTGAGTATACCAAGAAAGGGGAACACTCCTACACTGCAAACTGGTGTAGCCGCTCTGGAAAACAGTATGGAAGTCCCTCAAAAAGTTGAAAAAGGAGCTGCCCTATGACTCAACAATTTCACTTTTGGGTATTTACCCCAAAGATACAAAGGTAGTGATCTGAAGGGGTACCTGCGCCTCAATATTTATAGCAGCAGTGTCCACAATAGCCAAACTGTGGAAATAGCCCAGATGTCTTCAACAGATGAGTGGATAAAGAAGATGTGGAATATTATATGGTGGAATATTACAAAGACATCAAAAAATGAAATATTTCCATTTGCAGCAACATGAATGGAACTAGATGGTATTATGCTAAATGAAATAAGTCAGTCAGAGAGAGACAATCATCATATGATCTCACTGATATGTGGAATTTAAGAAACAAGACAGAGGATCATAGGGGAAGAGAGGAAAAAGTGAAACAAGAAGAAACCAGAGAGGGAGACAAACCATAAGAGACTCTTAATATTAAGGAAACAAATTGGGGGTTGCTGGAGAGGAGGGGGGTGGCAGGATGGGATTACTTGGTGATGGACATTGGGTATTATATAAGCATAGGGTATTATATAAGACTGAATCACAGACCTATATCCCTGAAAAAAATAATACATTATGTGTTAATTAATTGAATTTAAATAAAAAAATCAAAATAAGAAAAACCAAAACAACAAAAAATAAACAAAAATTAGAAATAATAAATATGTTAAAGTGATAATTTGGGGATCATTGCAATGTATCCCAAAAAATAACCTTTGGAATGGGAGAAAGATAAAGGTATATTTATTAGCAAATACAGAACATACTTAATTTATGATATGCCAATGATTCCAGACAGAAATATAATCCCATATTTTCTTAATTTACTCAAAATGTGAGAAGCAATGCATTCATAAGCTACTTCTGAAGACTTTTGTCAGGAATTCACCCTTCCTCTCTTTCATAAATGCCTCGCACAAAGAGAAAATGCAGGCTTGATTGCGTGGATTGATTGTTGAGTTTTCTACAACCTCTCCTTTAATTAAAGAATTTTTCTTTTTCTCTTTTCTCTTTCCATATAATCATAACTATTGTTGACCTAAATTCTAAAAAGCTACTATTGTAACCCTAAGAGTCTTCATGTAAATTTCCAGGGAATTTTTATGTAAAATTATGTAAAATTCCAGGGAACTGCTTCATGACTGAAATGTAAACCACTTCAAAGTTCTCTGGGTAAGATGAGGATTGAAAACTATTAAAATATGAAACAAATTTACCTTCTCTATTCACTATATATATGAATGAAAGGCCAGAATAAAGAAATGAATAAAGAAAGAATAAAGAAAGGCCAGGATGGGCCCAAGAAGTATAGTGATGTCATGATGTACACATTCCAGAAAGCAAAGCAATATAGTGAGATAAAAGCAAAAGTGTACCTACCAACGTATCCAATCAACTTAGTTGCCCCTTTGCTATATTGAGTTTTTCGAGTATGCTTGTGGCACTCGGTCTTCACTCAGTAGATAATTTATTCTCAATTTCTTTTGGGTTCATTAAATACAAAGCTGAGCTCCAAAATTTCATTGAGGGTAACACTCAGGTTTTATTCATTTATACATCCCTATCAGCACAAAGAAGAATGAATGATTCAAGAAAAAACTGTAATATTTTTTAAAAATCAGAAGGGTATTTGAAGCTCAGTTTTTAAGTTTTTAGTGTTAAGAGTTATATAGACTTAATGCCATGAGAAATAAGTGTCAGAGAATCAATTACCATATCAGTGGTATATAATGACAGATGGAATGACTAAGTCATCCTCCATTTGCCCTCAAATCTTCAAATTAACAGGTATCAAATATTTATAGTACATTCTATCAAAAATTTCATATACAGTCAATACACAGTCATACACAGTCATACACAGTCCCACATAATGGAAGCCCAAATTTTTTAATCCATTAATACAATTTTGCTAAAGGAAATATTCAGAACCCCCCCACACACTTTTTTTTCAGTTAACAATATGTAATGGGTATCATTCCTTGTCCACTTACACAGCTGGGACTCATTCTTTTAAAACAAATTCATAGACTACTAGAGGAAACTTCAAAAATTTCATAATTCTATTATTTGTTAAGATTCAGGGGCTTAGCTTCCTGCCAATTTCACATCATAAGCTAAAATGCTAAGTCCATTTTTATGCATTCATCTGCATTTACACAACTACAAGAATAAAATATTTATGAGTACTACATTTTGATAGATACTTCAAAATTTCCTTCCCGCGGACAAGAATAAGCCCTTTTCATTGTATCCTAGCCATCATAGATGTTAGAAATCACTTCAACATTTATAAACAGAGAGACAAAAATGAAGCCACAATTCACATAATGAATTATAAAGACCAGATCACATTTCCTAGCTTTTGAGGTTAAGGAGACCCAATGATTTTTAATATTGAAAAATTTATTCAACTTGCAAAATCTATTCAATCTTTCTATCAATTTCTGTAGTCATAACATGAGAGGGCTAATACTCTTAACTCATAGGATATTATAAAGATTAAGTGAAATCATAAATGAAAGCCATTCACTCTCACATATGTTATTTTCCTTGCTGAAAGTTGTTTCCTTGACATATCAACTCACTTCTAATCACTCATCAATGCTAATTTATTTGTTTGTTTATATTAAGTATAACTGACACTCAACTATTAGTTATATTAGTACATTAGTTACATTGTTATATGAGTTTCAGGAGGAAAGCATAAGGAATAGACAATAATATACATTATGCTATGTTGACCACAGTATAGTTATGATCTGTTACCAATTGGCTGTATTCTTTGTACTGTATGTTTTATTCCAGTGACTCATTTATTCCATAACTGGAAGCCTGTACCTCTAAATTTTCTTCAGTTATTTTGTACCCTCCCCCCTCTGGCAACCACATATTTGTTGTCTGTATTTACGGTCTGTTTCTGCTTTTTGTCTGTTTGTTTGTTCATTTGTTTTTGTTAATAGTAGTTAAATTGTACCCTTTAGTGCAGTCTTCTTGATTCTCTGGTTTTCTCAAACGTATTTAATTCTCTGTGTTACATCTTCATAGTAGTAAATGTATTTTAATTGTTAATGAGTGTCATTCTTGCTAGAATAAGTTTCATGTTACACATGTGGTTATTTAAGTGTGAATCCAACAAATGAGATTTAAAGGGAACATATCTCAACTTAATAAAGGCCATATATGAAAAACCTACAGCTAATATCATCCTAAATGGGGAGAAACTGAGAGCTTTTCCTCTACAGTTAGGAGCAAGAAGGAATGTCCACTCTCACCACTTTCATTTAACATAGTACTGGAAGTCCTATCCACAGGAATCAGACAACATGAGAAATAAAAGGAATTGAAATCTGCAAGGGAGAAGTAAAACTTTCTCTAGTCACAGATGACAAGATACTCTATGTACAAAACGTGAAAGAGCCTATGAAAAACTTCCTAGACCTGATACACAAATTCCTAGAATTCATACACAAAGTCTCAGGATAAAAAACACAAAATCAATGTCCAAAAATCTTGCATTTCTAGAAACCAATAATGAATCAGCAGAAAGAAATCAAGGGATAGGTCCCAGTTACACTACTTATTAATAATATAATTTGTTACCAACTTTTTCACTTTTCTTCTCCTTCTTTCCTTCAAGAGAAGTTCTTGAATATATCCTATATATAGGATATATTTTATCCTGTAATGTAATGTAATTTTCAACCAGAGTGCCAATTGTATTAGAAATAACATGAGAGGGTTACATGCATTTAAGCATTCATAATGTCAGGATCTTGACAGTGTCCTACATAGTGGGGGTAAATTGAACAAGAGGGTGCAAGACGAATCTCTTCTCTTCATCTTTTTTCTTTTTAAAGATTTATTTATTTAATTTAGAAAAAAGGAGGGGAAGGGAGAGCACAGTTGTGGGAGGCACAGACAGGGAGGATCTTCAAGCAGTCTCCCCACTGAGAGCAGATCCTAGGGGGATTGATCCCAGGACCCATTGGATCATGACCTGAACTAAAACCAAGGATTGGATGCTTAATTGATTGAGACACCAGGAGTCTGCATCTCATTTCTGCTACATTGCCCCCAATATTGATATCACATTTTGGTAGAGCCAGTGAAAAAAACACTCATTTGCAATTTCTGAGACTCCTTTTTTGGTTATTTTCAAAGTATCTGCATTGAACTGTCTGTTGCCAACTGAACATCACATTATATTCTCAGTTGTTCTCAGTGCTGTGGAGAAAACTGGGATGCTATTTCTGAGAGTTCCCCTCCCTCTATTTTTCTAATTTATGATTTGTCAGTGATAGGACTTGGTGAAAAATTTGGAGGTTGGAAGGGAAGCAGAGGATATTGCTTTCCACTTTGTACCCATATTGGTGCATATAACCTAGATTCATAGTGGATTTTCAAAAGAACTTGAAAACTACCAACTTTATTGCTAATGCTATTAGTAGATGTTTCTCAGAAATAACTGAGTCACTATGATTTCCCATTAAGTTTTTTTGAAGCATTCTCTCAGGGCTTCAACATAGTTTGGTATTAGTCTCCTCAACATTCTCTCTGGTCCTCGAAGGAAAACTTTGAGGAAAGTTTTGAGGAAAGCTATCTCTTTCATTATTTTTAAAAGCTAAAATTCCTCCAATATCGTCTTTCTTTCCAAAGGACTTACAGAAATCCTACCTTCACTTGAATCCTGACTGACAAGTGATCCATGCTGTAAGAATTTGCAAATTTATAATTTCTTATAATTACAACATTTTGTGATTCCATATATAACTGGCAGTATAGCCTTAAACCAAATATACTGATTCATGAGATGTTAGCGAAGACAGGAGGCAAGACAGTGTATTATTCCACAGCAACTCTTTGTGGGTGTAAACCCAAAAAGTTAAGTAGCTACTAGCACAAAGGAGAAAAGTAGGTTGAGTCTTGAAACATGCTGCATCAAAAAGAAGAGCAGAAGATGTTAGTTAGCAGTTGGGATAAACAAAATAGTGAATGGTGTTCCTCTTCATGTATCCTTCTAACTTTTCTCTAAAGCAATTCCTGTAATTCTGTAATTCCAACTGCCATGGAGAATGGGAATTGAGGAGTAGAGTCACCAAGGCATAGGGGACGAACCTCCCTGCCCCAGTTAATTTTCCTTTGGTGGACACTTATTTCAGAAGGACAATTTGGGAGGACACAGGCTTTTAGGGATTGGCATTTCAGAATATGGTGTGTACTTGATATTATACTCATCAAATCAAATGATTCTGTCTTGTGGAGAGATTCCTCAGAGAATATGAACACCAATATGTGGGAACTGGGGAAGGAAAGCCTGCTAAGACAGAAGGATGACAGAGATTCTGAATATGCTAAGCCAAATATGCTAAATGTAGATTTGGTCAAATTGCATGAGCAAAAAGGAAAGAACTTAAGGATGCAAACAATAAAATAGGTGAATCTCCAAAATATGGCTGAGCAAGAGAAAAAGACTTCAACATTCACAATTAGTGATTTCTTTATAAGAACTTCCAGAAAAGGAAAAGTGATTTCTGTGACCAAAAGACACCTGTATTTATCTTAATCCACTAGCAGGCATGGAGACCAGAAGGAATGGCTGGGAAGAGGCCAAATAAATTATTAAGTACGATGCAGATATTCTATATATGCTTTGTCAATAGTTGAACAGATTTGTTGGATTTAAATAATTATATTTGCTTTTATGTAATACATAATACATTTGTTTACATTGACACAACTAGAATGTATCAGAAATCTTTAATTTATAAATGGTTTAAAATATGGAAAGACTGGAGGGGAGACAAGATGGCGGGGAAGTAGGAGGAGGCACCCTTTCAACCTGTACCCTAAAGTGAGCTGAATACCTTCCAAAGAACTCCGATCACCCACGAAATCAGCCTGAGATCAGAATTATACATGTCTGGATCTCTACTGGAGCAGAAGATGCCAGTGGGCAGGTAAAGCGGAGTGGGAAAGTCAGACTTTATCTGACTTTAGAAGATAAACAAAAGGGGGAGGGAGCCACCAGAGGCGACCCATTGGAAAGTAATATCCCAATACAAGAGTGCCATGAGCCTGGGGACCAGCATTAACTCCGGAGTCTGGTAGAAAGCACTCAAAAAGAGCAAAGGATCACGGGGCGGGGGGGAAATTGCAGGAATCGGGGTGTTAGGGTCGGGGCTTAAGTCCCGACCCAGGACAGCCACCCCTGGTGCAGAGCCAGAGAGAGTGTGGCAGAGAAACCAGGTCTCAGTCACTGAACCACCAGCGCGCCTGAGAGTGCGTGGCGCCCGGTCCCATGAGGGGCTGGGAGCCTCCACAGCCAACAGAAGCACAGTTTTTTTGCAGTCCCCAGGCAAGTGCCCTGCCATGCCATCAGAGTCCGAGTCGGACCCCGCACCCTTTACTGAGAGAGGTGCACACAAAGGACAGCCAGGTGCTCTTGGACAGGAAAGACCAGGCACTCCCAGCCCAGGCCAGCGGGAAAATCTCAGTGTGCGATTGCTGCTTGGAACTTCTCTGGCAGTCTGGAGCTGCCCAGACAGGTGCTGCTGCCATGCTTTTGGGTACAACAAAAAATCCTGAGTGCCCAGGGACCGGGACTGGGAACCTGCTTTGCCAGTGGCAAAGGGGGGATTTATTTGGGCTCTGCAGCCAGACTGAGGCTTCTCTCTGAGAGGGAGTCAGGGTGCAGTTTGCTTCCCTCTAAACCTACAAAAACCATCAAAAGCGGTCAAGGCGAGAGAGAAAAACAAAAGTGAACAAATATAAAAACCTCCAGAGAACAAAAGCCTGAAAAAAACCAGTTTCCTCAGAGCCCATCCCCTTGAGGGGGAGGCGGGAGGAATTAACTGAGAGAACATCATTGACTGAAAACCCACATTGCAGGCCCCTCCCCCAGAAAACCAACCAGGAAAGGAAAAAAAAAAATACGACAAGGGAACAACCACCACTACTTCATAGGACAATTTTTATTATTAATTCGATCCTACTATTCTGGCTCATTTTTATATAGTTAATTTTTTATTATTATATAAATAATTTTTTAACCTATTTACCGTCACAGTGAGATGTCCAGTACATCAAATTCCATAATAACCTTCTAACCTAAACTTTTTGATACATACACCTGTATTTTCCTTGCATTTTTATCTTTTAAATTTCTTTTTTTTTAATTTTAGTTTAGTTTAATCTAGTTTATTCCTTTATTTAATTTTTATTTTCTAATATTCATATAGAGTTAAACTTCAAGGTAATCCCCTTTCCCCAATCATTGCCACCCCTATAGGTAAACCAATTCCTAATCCCCCATTATCTTAGGAAAGTTGACTCCTTTAACAAGCATATCAAGATACATCCAGGAAGAATCAAAACAACCTTCCTGGGGCGCCTGGTGGGTTAAGCCTCTGCCTTCAGCTCAGGTCTTGATCCCAGGGTCCTGGGATCGAGCCCCACCTTAGGGCTCTCTGCTTGGCAGGGAGCCTGCTTCCTCCTCTCTCTCTACCTGCCTCTCTGCCTACTTGTGATCTCTCTCCCTCTGTCAAATAAATAAATAAAATCTTTAAAAAAAAAAAAAACAACCTTCCTCACCCACACTGAGAATTTACAACCACTCTCCTATCTTTTTCTTCCACCAGTATTTCTGTGTTTTTGTGTTTGTCCTGATAGTATATAAATCTTACACTTGGGGTTCTTTTTGACGAGGTTCATCCTTTATTTGCATATATATATATTTGCAAATATATATATATATATATATATGCAAATATATATATATATTTTTCTCTTATCATATACTTTTATCAGTCTTTTTGTTTGTCTTTGTCTGTTTGTATACTTCATAAATCTTACCTTGGGGCCCATTTGGGCTGAACCTTCTCTTTTATCTCACCTTTCTTTCCTGTCTCTCTCCCTCTCTCTTTTTTTCTTTACCTTTTCTTTTTCCTCTCATTTGGGTGGGGAACCCTGATTGCTCAGAAGCATTCCAGGGTGAACCTTGACTGCACCACAGTCGATACACCCAGCTACACCCGTTCAGCCATCTCCCACCAAAATGACTAGGAGGAGGAATGCCCAACAGAATAAATATAAAGAGGATGGGCCTTCTGCAACAGAGCAAACTGTTATCAACATAGACAATATTTTGGAAAGAGAATTCAGGTTAACAATTATCCAAGCAATAGCTAGGTTGGAGAAAGCCATGGGTGACCAAACAGAATTAATTAGGGCCAAACTGAAAACGACCAGAGATCATGTTTTCAATATTAGGGAAGAGCTGAAAGCTACCAGGGATGAGCTTCACAATTCTCTCAATGAGTTCCAATCTAATCTAAATTCTCTCAACGCTAGAGTAACTGAGTCAGAAGATAGAATTAGTGATCTGGAGGACAAACAGATAGAGAGAAAGGATCAGGAGGAAGCCTGGAACAAACAGCTTAGAAGCCACGAAAACAGAATCAGGGAAATAAATGATGCCATGAAACGTTCCAACGTCAGAATTATTGGAATCCCTGAAGGGGAGGAGAAAGAAAGAAGTCTAGAAATATAGTGGAACAAGTTCTTCATGAAAATTTTCCAAATCTCGTGAATGGAACCAGCGTTCATGTATTAGAGGCCGAAAGGTTTCCCCCCAAGATTACAGATTCTCGAAAGTCCTCGAGACACCTAATAGTAAGAATGAAGAATTATAATTATAGGCAGAACCTCTTGAAAGCAGCTAGGACTAAGAAGTTCCTTACGTACAGAGGAAAGCCCATCAGAATAACGTCAGACCTGTCCACAGAGACCTGGCAAGGCAGAAAGGGCTGGCAAGATATATTCAGGGCACTGAATGAGAAGAACATGCAGCCAAGAATACTTTATCTAGCAAGACTGACATTCAAAATGGATGGAGAGATAAAGAGTTTCCAGGATCGGCAAGGCTTAAAAGACTATGCAACCACCAAGCTGATACTGCAGGAAATATTCAGGGGGCTTCTTTAAAGGAGGAAAAAGCCCAAGAATAGCACTGAACATAAATATAGAGACAATCTACAGAAAGACTTCAAAGGTAACACAATGTCAATAAAAACGTATCTATCAATAATCACCCTCAATGTGAATGGCCTAAATGTGCCCATAAAACGGCACAGGGTTGCAGACTGGATAAAACGACAGGACCCATCCATATGTTGTCTACAAGAGACCCATTTTGAACCTAAAGATACACCCAGACTGAAAGTGAAGGGATGGAGAAGCATCTTTCATGCCAATGGGTCTCAAAAGAAGGCTGGGGTAGCGATTCTCATATCAGATAAATTAGACTTAAACTAAAGACTGTAGTCAGAGATACAGAAGCACACTACATCATTCTTAAAGGGACCATCCACCAAGATGATCTAACAATTGTAAATATCTATGCCCCCAATATAGGAGCAGCCAATTACATAAGAAAACTGTTAATCAGGATAAAGAGTCATATTGATAGGAATACACTAATTGTTGGAGATCTTAACATGCTTATCTCAGAAATAGACAGATCATCGAAGCAGAAAATCAATAAAGAAACAAGAGCATTGAATGACACATTTGACCAGATGGACCTCATAGATATATACAGAACATTCCACCCTAAAACAATAGAATACTCATTCTTCTCAAGTGCACATGGAATCTTCTCAAGAATAGACCACACACTGGGTCACAAATCAGGACTCAACCGATACCAAAAGACTGAGATTATTCCCTGCACATTCTCAGATCACAATGCTTTGAAACTGGAGCTCAGTCACAAGGAAAAGTTCAGAAGGAATTCAAACACCTGGAAGCTAAAGACCACCTTGCTTAAGAATGCTTGGATCAACCAGGAGATCAAGGAAGAACTGAAACAATTCATGGAAAGCAATGACAATGAAGACCCTTCAATCCAAAACCTATGGGATACAACAAAGGCGGTCCTAAGGGGGAGATACATATCCATTGAAGCCTCCCTCAAAAAAATTGAAAAATCCAGAACACAGCAGCTGTCTCTACACCTTAAAGAACTGGAGAATCACCTACAAATCAAACCAACTCCACACATAAGAAGGGAAATAAGAGTAGAGCTGAGATCAATGAGGTAGAAACCAGAGGTACAGTAGAACATATCAATGAAACTAGAAGCTGTTTTTTTGAGAGAATCAATAAGATCGATAAACCATTGGTGACATTAATCCAAAAGAAAAGAGAGAAAGCTCAAATACATAAAATTATGAATGAAAAGGGAGAGATCGCAATGAACACCAAGGAAGTAGAAACAATCATCAGAAGTTATTATCAACAGTTAGATGCTAATAAGCTAAGCAACCTAGATGAAATGGATGCATTCCTGGAAAACTATAAACTCCCACAATTGAACCAGGAAGAAATTGACAACCTGAATAGACCAATATCTAGTAACGAGATTGAAGTGGTGATCAAAAACCTCCCAAGAAAAAAGAGCCCAGGACCTGATGGATTCCCTGGGGAATTCTACCAAACTTTCAAAGAAGAAATAACACCTATTCTCCCGAAGCTGTTTCAAAAAATTGAAACAGAAAGAAAACTTCCAGACTCTTTCTATGAAGCCAGCATTACCCTGATCCCCCAACAAGGCAAAGACCCTACCAAAAAGGAGAATTTCAGACCAATATCACTGATGACTGGATGCTAAGATTCTCAACAAGATCCTAGAAAACAGGATCCAACAGCACATTAAAAAGATTATCCACCATGACCAGGTGGAATTCATCCCTGGGCTACAAGGATGGTTCAACATTCGCAAATCAATCAATGTGATAGAACAAATCATTAAGAGAAGGAAGAAGAACCACATGGTCCTCTCAATTGATGGAAAAACCATTTGACAAAATCCAGCATCCGTTCCTGATTAAAACGCTTCAAAGTATAGGGATAGAGGGAACATTCCTGAACCTCATCAAATCTATCTATGAAAGACCCACAGCAAATATCATCCTCCATGGGAAAAAGCTTGTGTCCTTCCTGTTGAGATCAGGAACACGACAAGGATGCCCACTCTCACCACCCTTGTTCAACATAGTATTAGAAGTCCTAGCAACAGCAATCAGACAACAAAGAGAAATAAAAGGTATCCAAATTGGTAATAAAGAAGTCAAACTCTCTCTTTGCAGATGACATGATTCTTTATATGGAAAACCCAAAAGACTTCCCTCCCAAACTACTAGAACTCATACAACAATTCAGCAATGTGGCAGGATACAAAGTCAATGTACAGAAATCAGTGGCTTTCTTATACACTAACAATGAAAATACAGAAAGGGAAATTAAAGAATTGATTCCATTTACTATATCACCAAGAACCATAAGATACCTGGGATTAAACCTAACCAAAGAGGTAAAAGATCTGTACTCGAGGAACTACAGAACACTCATGAAAGAAATTGAAGAAGACACAAAAAGATGGAAGACCTTTCCATGCTCTTGGATCAGAAGAATAAACATTGTTAAAATGTCTATACTGCCTAGAGCAATCTATACTTTTAATGCTATTCCAATCAAAATTACACTGGTATTCTTCAAAGAGCTGGAGCAAATAATCCTAAAATTTGTATGGAATCAGAAGAGAACCCGAATCACTAAGGAAATGTTGAAAAACAAAAATAAAATTGGGGGCATCATGTTACCTGATTTCAAGCTTTACTACAAAGCTGTGATCACCAAGACAGCATGGTACTGGCATAAAAACAGACACATAGACCAGTGGAACAGAGTAGAGAGCCCAGATATGGGCCCTCAACTCTATGGGCAAATAATCTTCAACAAAACAGGAAAAAATTATACAGTGGAAAAAAGACAGTCTCTTCAATAAATGGTGCTGGGAAAACTGGGCAGCTATATGTTAAAGAATGAAACTCGACCATTCTCTTACAGCGTACACAAAGATAAACTCAAAATGGATAAAAGACCTCAACGAGAGACAGGAATCCATCAGAATCCGAGAGGAGAACATAGGCAGTAATCTCTTCGATATCAGCCACAGCAACTTCTTTCAAGATAAGTCTCCAAAGGCAAAGGAAACAAAAGCGAAGATGAACTTTTGGGACTTCATCAAAATAAAAAGTTTCTTCACAGCAAAGGAAACAGTCAACAAAACAAAGAGGCAATGCACGGAATAGGAGAAGATATTTGCAAATGACAGTACAGACAAAAGGTTGATATCCAGGATCTATAATGAACTCCTCAAACTCAACACACACAAAACAGATAATCATATCAAAAAATGGGCAGAAGATATGGACAGACACTTCTCCAATGAAGACATACAAATGGCTATCAGACACATGAAAAAATGTTCGTCATCACTAGCCATCAGGGAGATTCAATAAAGCCACATTGAGATATCACTTTACACCAGTTAGAATGGCCAAAATTAGCAAGACAGGAAACAACATGTGTTGGAGGGGATGTGGAGAAAGGGGAACCCTCTTCCACTGTTTGTGGGAATGCAAGGTGGTGCAGCCTTTTTGGAGAACAGTGTGGAGATTCCTCAAGAAATTAAAAATAGTACATCCCTATGACCCTACAATTGCACTACTGGGTATTTACCCCAAAGATACAGATGTAGTGAAAAGAAGGGCCATCTGTACCCCAATGTTGATAGCAACAATGGCCATGGTCGCCAAACTGTGGAAAGAACCAAGATGCTCTTCAATGGACAAATGGATAAGGGAGATGTGGTCCATATACACTATGGAGTATTATGCCTCCATCAGAAAGGACGAATACCCAACTTTTGTAGCAACATGGATGGGACTGGAAGAGATTATGCTGAGTGAAATAAGTGAATCAGAGAGAGTCAATTATCAAATGGTTTCACTTATTTGTGGAGCACAAGAAATAGCATGGAGGACATGGAGAGTTAGGGAGGAGAAGGGAGTTGGGGGAAATTGGAAGGGAAGGTGAACCATGAGAGCCTATGGACTCTGAAAAACAATCTGAGGGTTTTGAAGGGGTGGGGGTGGGAGGTTGGGGGAACCAGGTGGTGGGTATCAGGGAGGGCATGGATTGCATGGAGCACTGGTTGTTGTGCAAAAATAATGAATACTGTTATGCTAAAAATCAAAAATAAATAAAATAATATGGAAAGATTCCCCTAACACAGAAATAAATAAATCATACCTTGAATTTCTTCCAAGAATCACTTTCATTATTATAATATAAATGAATCTAAGCAATGTCTGGGGTTCAATTATTTCTACACAGAACAATAACTGACAAAATTTATAAATATTATATGTTGCAATCAACTTCTTCTGAAGTCCTGTTCATATTGATTCATTTTGTCCACTTCCTATGATTCAAAAAATGTTCTATATGGTATGTAGAGTGATAAATCCTTTCCAGGAAAATTTTCTGTTTACTTTGCCCAGAACCATCAGAGAAATCCATATCTATGGCATCTCTAGCCTTATGAAATGTATTTCTAAAAGTATAAGACTTGAAAGTCAGAATTATGACTTAATTCATGGCCTGCAGAATTGTGGTGTTATGAGTCATGAAAACAACATTAACCATATTGTACATCTCCATCAGAGCTCTGGAATGGTCAGGTGCATTATCAATGAACAACAATATTTTGAAAGGAATCTTTTACTGAGCAGTAAGTCTCAACAGTGAGCTTAAAATCTTTAATAAACCATGTTATAAACAGAATTGATGCCATCCAGGCTCTGTTATTCCATTTGTAGAATTCCAGAAGAGTAGATTTAGCATAATTCTTAGACCTAGGTCTTTCAAAATGGTCAGAGAACATTGGCTTCAATTTAGAGTCACTAGATGCCTTAGCCTTAACAAAAGAGTTAGCCTAGACTTTGAAGCTTTGAAGCCAGGTATTGGCCATTCTTCTCTAACTATAAAAGTGGTATATAGAGTCTTTACCCACTGTAAATCTTTTTCATCTACATTGAAGGTATGTGGTTTAGTGTAGTCACCTTCTTTAATTGTCTTAGCTAGATCTTCTGGATAATTCACTTCAGGTACTATATCAGTCCTTGCTGCTTCACTTTTTACTTTTGTGTTAGGTAGATGGCTTCTTTCCTTAAACCTCATGAGCAAACCTTGCTTGCTTTGACTTTTTTTCTATAGCTTCCTCACCACTCTTAGTCTTGATAGAATGGAAGAGAATTAGGTCCTTGCTTTGCATTAGGCTTAGGTTTAATGAAATACTGTGGCTTGTTTGATCTTCAATCTAGTAGACTAAAAAATTCTCCCTATCAGCAATAAGGCTGCTTCTGCCTTTCTTATCACTCAAGTGTTCACTGGAATAGCACATTTAATTTCCTTCAAGAGCTTTTTCTTATCTCTTTTTTTTTCTCTTTCTAAAGATTATTTATTTGTTTGAGAGAGTGATCAGGAGGGAGAAAGGGAAAAAGGATCTGAAGTAGGTTCCACACTGAGCTGAGACCCAGACACAGGGCTCAATCCCACAACCACAAGATCATGCCCTGATCAGGAACCAAGAGTCAGGTACTTAGCCAACTGAGCACCCAGGCCCCCCAAGAACTTTACCTTTCTATTCACAGCTTGGCTAACTAGTGCAAGAGAATCAGGTTTTGGCCTATCCAGGCTTTTTGTATGCTTTCCTCATTAAGCTTAATCATTTCTAGTTTTGACTTAAAGTGGGAGACAGGTGATTCTTCCTTTCACTTGTACATTTACAGGTCCTATGGGATCATTACTTAGTCCAATTTCAATATTGGTGTGTGTGTCAAGGAATAGAGAGGCCAGAAGAGAAGGAGAGGGAAGAGGAAACAGCTGACCAGTGGAGCAGTAGAAACACACAGAGCATTTGGTGATTAGAGTTGCTGTGTTATGTGGTCAGTGTTTATGGTGTCCCAAAATAATTACAATGGCAACATCAAAGATCACAATCACAGATCACCATAACAAATATACTAATAATGAAAAATCTTGAAATTTTGTGAGCATTACCACAATATAATAGAGAGGTGTGCAAATGCTGTTGGAAAATGGTACTAATAGACTTGCTTAATGTAAGATTCTCACAAACCTTCAATTTGTAGGAGACATAGTATATGGATAGTACAGCAAAGCAAAAGACAATAAAATGAAAATGAATAAAATTTACCTGTATTACATTTTGTTTATACATTCATCACTTGAAGTTTACTTGTTTTTTTCGACTTTTTTACTCATATGCATGATGTGTCTATGAAAATGTGTGTTGAAGTTCTTGTGTGAACATAGATTTTCAGTTCCTAGAAGTAGAATTTCTGGATTATATAGTAACTCTATATTTATCTTCTTGATGAGCTGACAAATTTTCCAAGTGGCTACACATTTTACATATGCACTAGCAGTGTATGAAGGTTTCAAATTCTATACATCATCACTTGTTATTCTGTACAGTAACACTTGTTATTTTTTATGATATTTATAACCAAGATATATGTACACACACACACACACACACACACACAAGCAGACACCGAAACAAATACATATTATAACTGTCTTACGGGCTGTAAAGTGGTATTTCTTACTGGCTGTAAAGTGGTAGTAATGTTCTTGGACATCTTTTCATGTGCTTTTTTTCCCATTTGTATATCTTTCTTAAGTCCCTTGTCTATGTTTTGTTGAGTGTTTGTTCTTTTTTATTGTTCAGTTATAGGAGTTATTTTAAGTGATTTTAACCAGGATAGTGCAACATTGTACCAAGAAATTAACAAAATTTTAAAGAAATTAAAGAAGTCCTAAATAAATAACAACAAACTATGTATGTATTGGAGAGTAGACCCGACATTGAATTTGATGGTAATAGTTCCCAAACTAATCCACAGATTCAAAATAATTGTTATTATATTTTCAGCTGCTTTTTTTACATAAGTGAACAATTCGATCCTAAAATTCATATGGAATTGCAAGTGACCATGAATAGCCAAAACAATAGTGAAAAAGGAAGAAAGTTGAAAGAGCTTTCTTTTCCAATTTTATAACTTATTATAAAAGTACAGTGATAGAGAGAGTGTGGTACTGGCATTGCAAGTGACCGATAGCACAAAGGAATAAAAGTGAGAGTCCTATAATAGCCTATACATTTATGATAAATTGGTTTTTAACAAGTGTCCCAAGATTACTGAATGGGGAAATGATAGCCTTTTCAGCAAATCATGTTGTGATAACTATTTTCATTCAAATGTAACTTTAATCTCTACCTGAAACTGTATGGAAACATTAATTCATAGAAACCAAAGACCTAATTGTCATACAAACGTAGCAATTTCTTAGTACAAATGGTAGGTGTACCTCCTTGCAACTTTGGGTTAAGCAATGGTGTTTTAAATATACCAAAAGCACATGCAACAAAATAAAAACTAAAAAAAAAAAAAAAAAAATTGACTTCATCAAAATTAAAAGTTCTGTAACCAAAGGAAACTGTAAGGAAAATGAAAAGACAACACAAAAAATGAGGAAAATATTCTCAAACAATATCTAATAAAGGTCTAATAGTTTTTAAAGAGCTTACTGGAAAGCTTTGGGGGCTTGAATATCATATATGAACTTATTCCCTTGTGGTTACCTTAGAAAAGAAGATGCTTAGCAGTGTTGGCTTAAAATACTAAAATAAATCAGAACACAAACATGAACTTAGATTGTTTTCTTCTCAGAGTCACATGGATGGGAGTTACAGAATTAAATACCTTGATGATTTTTGCACTCATAATTCTCAGGTAGCATAATATACCCAATATGGAACTCTATGTATTTCATGGATTTCTTTGTAGGTACTTTTTTTTTTTTTAATCTGACCAGATACCAGTAATACTGCCTTCTTTAAAAATATTGATTATATAAGGGAGTATGTGCAGGAATGGGTAGAATGAAGGTTTAAGGAAGCTACATTTTAGTTTTGAAAATCTTTTTCCGTTTATCCCATATAGCCAAATGTTCAACCTTTCTTCTCAGTTTGTTTTCCTAATATCTATGGAACCATTTCCCAGAGCTTCAGATTCATTGACACTATTGCATTTCAATTCTCAAGTAACTCATTTAGTTTGAAGTATTAGCCATTTAACTTGTCTTCCTGACTCTAACATCCAAAAACCCATCCTCAATAAATTTAACATAATAATCTTTTTTTTTTTTTTAAGATTTTTTTTTTTTTTTTTTTTTTTATCAGAGAGAGAGGTGGGGAGAGAGTAAGCACAGGCAGATGGAGTAGCAGGCAGAGGCAGAGGGAGAAGCAGGCTCCCTGCTGAGCAAGGAGCCCAACGTGGGACTCGATCCCAGGACGCTGGGATCATGACCTGAGCCGAAGGCAGCTGCTTAACCAACTGAGCCACCCAGGTGTCCCTAACATAATAATCTTAATAAAATAAAAATCTGCTCACATAAGCTTTTATATCAAAAAAGAAAACTCTCATAGGAATCACCGACAACAGAAAATCCTGTAGTCCATGTTTCTATACTTTACTCCAGCTAAGTTAAAAAGACATTTTAGGGGGGTACCTCGGTGGCTCACATGGTCAAGCATCTGCCTTCAGCTTAGGTCATGATCTCCTGGTCCTGGCATCTGGCCCAATGTCCTGCTCAGAAGTGAGTTTGCTTTTCCCTCTTCCTCTGCTTTATGCTCATTTTCTTTCTCTCTCTTTCTCTCTTTCTGTCAAATGAATTAATAAGATCTTTTAAAAAAAGACATTTTAAAGATGAGAATATTGTCTTTGCTATTAAATAAGCCAACCAGGTGTGTGATTGTTACTCACTCCAAATTTTCAGGTCTACTGACATACCAGATAAAGTTCTGTTACATTTTAGAACATATGAGCTATTTATGACTTGAAGCCTACCTTCTTTTCTTGCTTTGTTGAAAACATTTGTATGACATTTGAAGAACTTCCTAGAGTTCCAATAGTAGTGCATATTATTATATTGATGTCCGTATACTTATTAAAATTTTTATAATGAATATCTATTTAAAATCATGTTTTTGAGGTGGTCAGAACCATGTTTTGTAGAGTGAAAGAAATTTCACATTTGTGTTGATAACTCAAGTGAATACTCATACTTTAGCACAGGACTGTTAATCATAGAGTAGGAGGAAAAAGATGAATTGTGGTGACAGAGGTGGTTAAATATTATAAGGTATAAATATTAGATGGACTATTTGAAGAATAGATTAAGTAAGCTTATAAAATGAGTCAAAATTTTTATTTACCTTTTAGCTAAGATTTGAAAATTTTCTCTTCATTTTTTGAAAAAAGAGAAAATCTTTTGGAGTATATCCTTGAAGGCTTCTTTCACTTGCTGGTTTCTGAGAGCATAAATGAAAGGGTTTAATAAAGGGGCAACTGAGGTGTAAATAACAGTTACACCTTTGGATAAAGTCACCCTTTCCTTTGCTGTTGGTTTTATGTAATTAAAGATACAGCTACCATAAGTAAGGGAGACTACAATCATATGAGAAGAAGATGTAGAAAAAGCCTTTGTTCTTTTCTGAGCAGCGGGAGTTTTAGAATGGTCTTGATAATGAATGTGTAGGAAAGAATTACTAAAGGCAATGTGATCAAAAGTATTCCAATAGCTACAGCAAATGAAATCAATTCCAGTAAATGAGGGTCAGTACAGGAAAGCTGCAGCATGGGGGAAGTGTCACACATGAAATGATCAATTACTTTGGAAGCACAGAAATCCAGTGTCAATCCCAAGGCCACTGGTGGAAATGTAACCAGAAAGCCAATTGTCCATGAGCTGAATAGAAGTTGGTAACACACTTTGTTGTGCATAATGATGGGGTAATGGAGGGGTTTGCAGATTGCTACATATCGGTCAAAACACACGGCAGCCAGCAGGCAAAATTCTGTAATTTCTAACAAGATGAAAAAGAATAACTGAGATACAAAACTACTGTAGGAAATTATTTTGTTTTTAGTCATGATGCTTATCAGGTATCTGGGAATACAGACTGTTGTCAATGAAGCTTCCAAGAAGGAGAAATTTTGGAGGAAAAAATACATGGGAGTCTTGAGGCGGGGATCTAATTAGGTAAGAAGGATGATGGTTAAGTTCCCAATCACGCTCAACACATAGTTTAGGAGGAAAAATATAAAAATCACAATTTGCCATTGTGGGTCATCAGTCAATCCTAGGAGAATGAACTTGATCTCTCTTGACTGATTCCTCATTTCTGATTTGAATATTATGAAGATAGATATAGGAAAAAACTCCAGAAGTGGAAATAAGAGGAGTTTTTAAGAAGGTACAGACAGAAAAAAAGCAAAAAGTGAAAAACCAAAAACAATAGTCGGAAATATAAATAAATTTAAAAAAATGATCTGATTTTACAAGAGAGTTGATACTTAAAACTATAGCATAGCTCAACCTAGGAACCTCTAACAGATGATTCCGTTTAAACCTTAGTTATGGTAACAAACTACTTAATTTTTTCTTTTTTCTATTGGAACTTAAAAGATAACTTAAATTTAGCTGATCATTTCCAGCTGATTTCTGTTTCAGTGTTCTAAATAGAACATAAGCTTGACTTTAAATTTATTTTCTATGTATATCTTAAAAATTATTGAAAAAATTATTGAAATTATTGAAAAATTATTGAAAAATTATTGACTTTAAATTTATTTTCTATGTATATCTTAAAAATTATTGAAAAACTTCTATGTATATCTTAAAAATTATTGAAAACTTCTGGTAACATTTAGAAAATTAATACCAATGTTTATATGTAATATTCTTCAAAAATTCTTAGCTCATTAAAACACTTAAAAATTTGTAATATGTAGAAATAGTCACAGTTACATATTTTCTCTGTGGTTGAAATATTCCGATATATATTATTATTTTGTTTTAGTGCAGTACTTCTGCATTGTTTCTTTATTTCATTTCACTTAATTATTGTTTTTCTTTGGTTTCAAATGCATCAGTCTTCTCATATCAGTTGCATTTAATCATGAAGCTTTGAATATTGCATCTACATAAAAACAGAAAAGTAAATGACAGTTCAGAAGTCAGTAGACTACCTGACTTTTACTTGTGAGAATGCTTTCATTTATGATCTAGATATTTATTGCAAATTTTAAGTGACTTACCATATCTCAAAAACATTCATATAATTTTCCCCTTATAGGAATATGGTAGAAACAGAGGTCAAAAATAAATTATGACTATTCTCTTTCAAGAAGGTTTCTAAAAACATATGCATTCTCAAAATTATATGCATCTGTTAATTACATTCACTTCCACTGCTACTTATTAAAATGACAGAATCCAAATATTACATATAATTAGAATCCTCTTTCAGGCTAGGTAAGGTTCATTTTCTGTCTTCTTTTCTTATATATTAAAATAAAGCTGAATGTCTCCATAAAAATTCTAAGTAGAAATGTAATGCTGTAAATGAAAAGATGTTTTGGCAAATCCCTCATGTGAAAGGAATCCAAATTTTGTAACAAAGAATTCTTGTTTCATATTAAGCACTAACAAAAGGCACAGTTTTATCATTTTTCTCAAAAGACACACAAAGGGATTAATTTAAAAAAAAAAAAAGAAGAAGAAGAAGAAAAGAATAATAAATGACCTCTGGAGACTCATGTCAGGAATATCAGTTATGTAAGGAAAAAAAAAAAAGCAACAACAACCAAAACAAACAAACAAAAAAGTTAAGAAAGAAAAACTGAATTGCTTTAAGCACAAAACTGATTTTCTTTAACTACAAAACAGATCTGCTCCCAAAAGAGAACTAGAAATATTTTAAACTTAACGCCAAAAGAATTTCAGATACTCCAGTTCCCCGGGACAGTATGATCATATCTACACATTAAGGTGGTTTATCTCAAAAGGAAACTCTTTCTTGCTTTCTTACTCAATGTTAATATTTCAATAACTTCTGACCAATGCCCCAAACTGGAGGTCAAAAACAATAGTTAAATACTTTGCTATTTTTTAAATTTTGAAACAATATAAAATATAACAAAAAAAACCAACAAATAGACAATGAATATCTTTTATTCCTGCACCATTTGATGCTCCGTCAATATACTAATATGTGACTTATTTCACTCAGCATAATCTCTTCCAGTCCCGTCCATGTTGCTACAAAAGTTGGGTATTCATCCTTTCTGATGGAGGCATAATACTCCCTAGTGTGTATGTACCACATCTCCCTTATCCATTCGTCCGTTGAAGGGCATCTTGGTTCATTCCATAGTTTGGCGACTATCGCCATTGCTGATATAAACATTGGGATACAGATGGTCCTTTTTTTCACTATATTTGTGTCTTTGGGGTAAATACCCAGTAGTGTAATTTCAGGGTCATAGGGAAGCTCTATTTTTAATTTCTTGAGGAATCTCCACACTGTTCTCCAAAGAGGCTGCACCAACTTGCATTCCCACCAACAGTGGAAGAGGGTTCCCCTTTCTCCATATCCCCTCCAACACATGTTGTTTCCTGTCTTGCTAATTTTGGCCATTCTAACTGGTATAAGGTGGTATCTCAATGTAGTTTTAATTTGAATCTCCCTGATCGGTAGTGATAACGAACATTTTTTCATGTGTCTGATAGCCATTTGTATGTCTTCATTGGAGAAGTGTCTGTCCATATCTTCTGCCCATTTTTTGATATGATTATCTGTTTTGTGTGTGTTGAGTTTGAGGAGTTCATTATAGATCCTGGATATCAACCTTTTGTCTGTACTGTCATTTGCAAATATCTTCTCCTATTCCGTGCATTGCCTCTTTGTTTTGTTGACTGTTTCCTTTGCTGTGCAGAAGCATTTGATTTTGATGAAGTCCCAAAAGTTCATCTTCGCTTTTGTTTCCTTTGCCTTTGGAGACATATCTTGAAAGAAGTTGCTGTGGCTGATATCGAAGAGGTTACTGCCTATGCTCTCCTCTAGGATTCTGATGGATTCCTGTCTCACATTGAGGTCTTTTATCCATTTTGAGTTTATCTTTGTGTATGGTGTAAGAGAATGGTAGAGTTTCATTTTTCTCCATATAGCTGTCCAGTTTTCCCAGCACCATTTATTGAAGAAACTTTTTTCCACTGTATATTTTTTCCTATTTTGCTGGAGATTATTTGACCATAGAGTTGAGGGTTCATACTTGGGCTCTCTACTCTGTTCCACTGGTCTGTGTGTCTGTTTTTATGCCAGTACCATGCTGTCTTGGTGATCACAGCTTTGTAGTAAAGCTTGAAATCAGGTAACATGATGCCCCCAATTTTATTTTTGTTTTTCAACATTTCCTTAGTGATTCGGGTTCTCTTCTGATTCCATACAAATTTTAGGATTATTTGCTCCAGCTCTTTGAAGAATACCGGTGTAATTTTGATTGGAATAGCATTAAAAGTATAGATTGCTCTAGGCAGTATAGACATTTTAACAATGTTTATTCTTCTGATCCAAGAGCATGGAAAGGTCTTCCATCTTTTTGTGTCTTCTTCAATTTCTTTCATGAGTGTTCTGTAGTTCCTCGAGTACAGATCCTTTACCTCTTTGGTTAGGTTTAATTCCAGGTATCTTATGGTTCTTTGTGCTATAGTAAATGGAATTGATTCTCTAATTTCCCTTTCTGTATTTTCATTGTTAGTGTATAAGAAAGCCACTGATTTCTGTACATTGACTTTGTATCCTGCCACATTGATGAATTGCTGTATGAGTTCTAGTAGTTTGGGGGTGAAGTCTTCTGGGTTTTCCATGTAAAAGATCATGTCATCTGCGAAGAGAGAGAGTTTGACTGCTTTCTTGCCAATTTGGATACCTTTTATTTCTCTTTGTTGTCTGATTGCTGTTGCTAGGACTTCTAATACTATGTTGAGCAAGAGTGGTGAGAGTGGGCATCCTTGTTGTGTTCCTGATCTCAACGGGAAGGATGCAAGCTTTTTCCCATTGAGTATGATATTTGCTGTGGGTCTTTCATAGATAGATTTGATGAAGTTCAGGAATGTTCCCTCTATCCCTATACTTTGAAGCGTTTTAATCAGGAACGGATGCTGGATTTTGTCAAATGGTTTTTCCATCAATTGAGAGGACCATGTGATTCTTCTCTCTTCTCATATTAATTTGTTCTATCACATTGATTGATTTGCGAATGTTGAACCATCCTTGTAGCCTAGGAATGAATTCTTCCTGGTCATGGTGGATAATCTTTTTGTGGAGCATAACAAATAGCATGGAGGACATGAGGAGTTAGAGAGGAGAAGGGAATTGGGGGATATTGGAAGGGGAGGTGACTGAGAGACTATGGACTCTGAAAAACAATCTGAGGGGTTTGAAGTGGTGGGGGGTGGGAGGTTTGGGGAACCAGGTGGTTGGTATTAGAGAGGGTGCAGATTGCATGGAGCACTGGGTGTGATGCAAAAGTAATGAATACTGTTATGCTAAATAAAATAAATAAGTAAATAAATAAATATAGTATTATGTGTTTATATAAAAAAAGTATATTCTACCATTAGTGTCAGGACAGTAACAATGATACATTATCAACATGAAGTTCTCCAATCCTATTTAAGTTTCACCCGTGACTAAAAACTTTTTTTATAGAAAAAATACAATTTAAAAGTACATGTTTATTTTATTACCATAATGTTTTAGTCTCCTTTAATTTGGAAAACTCCTTAGTCTTTCCTCTTCAAGAATGTTGGTTAATAATTTTTTCCTTTTTCCTTCTTCTACGTTTTCTTCTTTAAATTGACTCTAAGTACATTTTTTAAAAATTTAAATCCAGTGTAGTCTACATATACTGTTATATTAGTTTTAGATGTGCAATACAGTGATACATCAATTCTATACATTACTCAGTGTTCTTCAAGGTAAGCGTGGTCTTTCTCCCCTTCACCTATTTCAGCCATCCCCTCACCCACATCTCCTCTGATAGCCATCACTTACTTGGTTCTTTTAAGTTAAGATCAGTTTTTTGGTATCCCTCTCTCTTTTTTTCCTTTGTTCACTGGTTTTGTTCCTTAAATTCCACATGTGAATGAAGTCAAATGAAATTTATCCTTCTCTGACTTATTTTGCTTAGCATAGTACACTCTATATCTATCGATGTTGATTCAAATGGCTAGATTTCATTCTTTTTTTATAGCTAAGTTACACACACACACACACACACATACATTTTATCTTCTATTGTATTTTTCTATTATATTTTCTTCCTAATCCATTCATCTTCTGAATCTTCTTTATCCATTCAAATCTTCTTCAGCACATCTTCTTTATCCATTCACCTATCCATGCACATGAGCTGCTTCTATATTTTGGCCATTGTAAATAGTGCTGCAAAAGCATAGAGGTGCACATATCTTTTCAAATTACTGTTTTTATATTCTTTGGGTAAATGCCCACTAGTGGAATTAATCGATCATATGGTAGCTCTATTTTTAAGTTTTTAAGAAACCTCCCTACAGTTTTCATCAGTGGCTGCCCCAGTTTGCATTTCAACCAACAAGGCATGAGTAGGACTCCTTTTTCACCACATCCTCACGAACACATTGTTTCTTTAGTTTTTGATTTTAGACATTCTGACAGGTGTGAGATCATATATCATTTTAGTTTGATTTACATTTCCTTAATGATGAGTGATGATGAACATCTTTTCATGTGTCTGATGACCATCTGGATGTCTTTGAAGAAATGTCTGTTCATGTCTTTTGCCCATTTGTTAACTGAATTGCTTGTTTTTCAGTGTTGAGTTGTGTAAATTCTGTATACTTTAGATACTAACCCTTTATTAATATGTCATTTGCAAATATCTTATCTCCTTTGGTCGATTGTCTTTTAGTTTTGTTTATTATTTCCTTCACTGGGCAGAAGCTTCTAATTTTGGTGAAGTCTCAATAGTTTATTTTTGCTTTTGCTTCTGTGCCTCAGGAAACACATCAGGAAAAATATCATTATAGCCAATGTCAGAGAAATTACTGCCTGTGCTTTCTTCTAGGATTTTTATGGTTTCAGGGTCACATTTAGGGCTCAAATCCATATTTTTGTTTGGTGAAAGAAAATCCTGTGTGTGTGTGTGTGTGTAAGAAAGTGATTTCCTTACCTTCTTTTGCATATGGATTTCCAGTTTTTCCAACCTGCGAAGACTTTTCCCATTATGTATTTGTGAAAGAATAATTGAATCGTGGGTTTATTCTGGGTTTTTTTATTCTGTTCCATTGACCCATATGTCTACTTTACTGCCAGTACAGTACTGTTTTGATTACCATAGCTTGGTAATATAACTTGAAGTCTGGAATTGTGATAACTCCAGTTTTGTTCTTTTTCAAGTTTGCTTTGGCTATTAGGTTTTTTTGTGTGTGTGGTTCCATACAAATTATAGGTTTTGTTTTATTTTGCATTTTTTTGGTTTGTGAAAATGCTGTTACTATTTTATAGGGACTGCATAAAATGCTTAGATTGCTTTGGGTAGTATAAGACATTTTAATAGTATTTGTTCTTCCAATCCATGAGCATGAACTATCTTTCCATTGATTGTGTCATTTTCAATTACTTTCATCAGTGTTCTACAGTTTTCAGAGTAGGTTTTTCACCTCCTTGGTTGAGTTTCTTCCTAGGTATTTCATTATTTTCAGTGTAGTTGTAAATGGGATTGTTTCTTGTTTTCTCCTTCTGCTGTCTCATTATTGGTATATAGAAACACAACATACTTCTGTACATTGATTTTGTTTCCTTTGATCTTAGTGAATTCATTTATTGGTTCTAGTCATATTTTGGTGGAGTTCTAAGGGTTTTCTCTATGTAGTATCATGTCATCTCCAAGGAGTGAGTTTCACTTCTTTTTTACCAATGTACATGAATTTTATTCCTTTTTCCTGTCTGATTGCTGTAGCTAAGACATCTAGTACTATATAGAATAAATTGTGGATATTCTTGACATCATCCTGACCTTAGGAGAAAGGTCTCAGTTTTTCCCCATAAAGTGTGATGTTAGCTGTGGGTTTTTCAATATGGTGTATGTTTTGTTGAGGTATGTTTCTTCTACATCATTTTGTTGAGAGTTTTATCATGAATGGATATTATACTTTGTCAAATGCTCTTTTTGCATCTATTGAAATGATCTTTTAATTTTTATTCTTTCCCTTGTTGATGTGATGTATGATGTTTGATTGACTTGCAAATATTGTATCATCCTTGCATCTCAGGTATAAATCCCACTTGATCATTTAAAATAATTTTTAAAATATATTTCTGGATTTGATTTGCTAATATTGTGTTGAGGATTTTTGCATCTGTGTTCATCAGAGATACTGGCCTGTAGTTTTCTTTTTTGTAGTGTCTTTATCTGACATTGGTATCAGCATAATGCTGGCCTCATAGACTGAATGTGGAAGCTTTTCTTCTTCTGTTTCTTCAAAAAGTTTGAGAAGAATAGGTCCTAACTCTTTTTTACTTATTTTCTGGATTCACCTGTAAAAGCCTTCTGGTCCTGGACTTTTCATTTGTTGGGATTTATTTTATTGATTCAGTTGTATTACTTCTAATTTGTCTGTTCAAGTTTTCTAATTTTTCCTGTTTCAGTTTTTATAGTTTATATGTTTCTAGGAATTTATCCATTTCTTTTAGGTTTCCCAATCTTTGGGCATACAATTTTTCATATATTCCCTTGTAATTCATTGTATTTCTGTGGTGTCAGTTGTAATTTCTCCTCTTTCGTTTGTGATTTCATTTGAGTCCTCTTTTTTTATGATTAGTCTGCTAAAGGTTTTTGTTTTTTGTTTTTTTTTTTTAACTTTTTTGATCTTTTAAAAAACACAGCTCCTAATCTGCCTGTCTGCTTTCCTTGCTCCCTTAACTTCCTTCCTTTGCTCTCTCCTTCCCTCTCCCTCCCTCCTTCCTTTCTTCCTTTCCTTTCCTTTCCTTTCTTTCCCTTCCATTCATTTCCTTTTCTTTCCTTCCTTCCCTCCCTCCCTCTCTTCTTTCCTTTCTTCATAATTTATTTATTTCTGTTTTATTTTTGCTCTAATCTTTATTATTTCCTTCCACAGAGTTTGAGTTTTACTTATTCTTCCCTTTTTGGTTTCCTTACATGGAATGTTAGGTTGTTTGAGATTGTTCTCACTTCTGAGGTAGGCCTGTATTGATCTAACTTTCCCTCTTAGATCTACTTTTGCTGCATCTCAAAATTTGAAACAGTGTTTTCATTTTCATTTGCTTTCTTGTATTTTTTGATTTCCTGTTTTATATCTTGGTTGTACTATTTATTGTTTAATAGCATGTTATTTAACCTCCATGTATTTATGTTCTTTCTAGGTTTTTTCTTGTGGTTGATTTCTAATTTCATAACATTGTGATCAGAAGTGA
The DNA here is from genome assembly GCF_009829155.1 of Mustela erminea. Taxonomy (NCBI): domain Eukaryota; kingdom Metazoa; phylum Chordata; class Mammalia; order Carnivora; family Mustelidae; genus Mustela; species Mustela erminea. The sequence continues at coordinate 90,942,403 of NC_045619.1, read as the reverse complement.
TGCATGTCATGATGTCAATCTTTCTGAATATATTAATATCTGTTTTCTGGGCTAAAATGTGATCTACTCTGGAGAATATTCAATGTGTTCTTGAAGACAATGTGTATTTTGTTTTGGAATCTTCTGAATACACCTGTTAAAAATCACCGAGTGATTTGGGTAGTCCCTGGTACAACTTATCATCAAAGCTAGTGTTTCTTTGTTGATTTTCTGTCACTGAACTTTCTGTTGATGTAAATGGGTTGTGAAAGTCCCCAACTGTTATTATCTTACTACTGATTAGTTTGTTTATATTTCTTATTAAGTGCTTTATGTATCAGGTGCTCCCATATTGAGTGCATAAATATTTGCAGTTGTTATTGTTTCTTGTCCGATTGTTACCTTTAGAATTAAATCGTGTCCTTTGTCTCCTTTTCCAGTCTTTTCTAAAAGTCTATTTTGTCTGATATAAATATTGCTATCCCAGATTTCTTTTCACATATTTGCATGATAATATTTCTCCATCCCCTCACTTTCAATCTGTATGTGTCTTTAGGTCTGAAAGGAATCGTCTCCTAAGGACAGCATATAGATGGGACTTGCTTTTTTTTAATCCATTCCATTACTCTATATTTTTGTTTTGAGAGTTTAGTCCATTTATACTTAAAATATTGATAGGTATGCACTTATTTCATTTTTACTTGCTGATGGTTGTATTTGTAGTTCTTCTCTGTTCCGTTCTTCTCTTATTCTCTTTTCTCATGGTCTGCTTGATTTCTTTAGTGATATACTTGGATTCCTTCCTCTTTATTTTTTGCATATCTATTACTGGCTTTTGATTTGTGGTTACCATTAGGTCTGCATATAACATCTTCTGCATATAACTCTCTGTATTAAGCTGATGGCTGCTTAAGTTTGAACATTCTTTTCTCTTGCTGCTTTTAACTTTCTTTATCACTACTTTTTACAATTTTATTTAGTATGTGTCTTGGTGTAGACCTCCTTAGGTTGATTTTGTTGGGGCATCTCTGTGCCACCTGGGTACGGACTTCTGTTTCCTGCCCCAGATTCAGTAGTTTCAGGATTTCAGCTATTATTTCATCAAATAAATTTTCTGTCCCCCTTTCTCTCTTCTCCTTTTGAGTTTCCTATACTGTGAATGTGACTGCAATTCATGAAGTAACTGAGTTCTCTAAGTCTTTTGTCATTTTGCATATTTTCTTCTCCCATCTGCTCAGCTTGATTACTTTCTGTTACTCTGTCCTTCAGGTTGCCAGTTTGTTGTTGCACTTCATCTTGTCTATTTATTCCATCTCATGTGTTTAAACTTTATTTATTGTGTTCTTCATCCCCAATTGTTTCCTTTTAATCTTTTTGTCAAGGATTTCACTGAGGTTCTCCACTCTTTTCTCAGGTTCAGTGAGGATATTTATGATCATAAATTGAAAATCTATATCATTTCACTGAGGTCTCTTACTGGGGTTTTGTCTTGGTATTTCCTCTGGGATATATTCTTCTGCCTTATTATTTTTTCTAACTCTCTCTCTCTCTCTCTTTTTTATTTTTTTTTTTTTTGGTGTTAGGAAAATCAACTATGTCTCCTGCTTCTGTAAGTAATAGCTTAATGAAGAAGAGATCCTGTATACCCTGCGGAGGAGTGTCCCTTATTCACCAGAACCTGGCACTTAAGGGGTGTCCCTTATGTGTGCTCTGTGTGCCTTGCTATTGTATATTGGCCACTTTTTTCTTCATTATGATCATCTTAGTGGCTTTCTTTGCCTTTTGTGGGCAGTGTTGTGTCCCTGTGGTATTAGCGGATCAATCTGGGGGTGCCTTAGACTGAGTTTAGTCAGACCAGGTGTTTTCCAGAGATGCAGTAGCACCAGACTGCACGGTGCTTCTCTTCTCCCATGTTGTCCCCTGAGAAGCTTTCATTGGTGGGTGGTGGTGCAATCAGTCCAACTGTCTTCCCCCAGCGCACTGCTAGAGCTGCAGTCTGACTGGAGTGTAGTTATCTTACCCTCACCCCAGGGGCACTTTGGAGTGGTGCTGACTCCTGTCAGGGCTGCTTGCACCCTGCCAGGCTTGTGCCTGATGTGAATGGGCTCTGGTCAAGAACATATCGGAGGAAGAGGGCACAGAATGCCTGGTAAGTTTGCATGCTAGTGAGAGGGAACATGTTGCCATCACTGGGGCTGGGTTGGTGAGGGAGGGTTTTGGCAAGGTCTGTGCAAGTCTTTCATGGGACTGGGCCCAGCAGCACCAGTAGGACTGCCCTGCAAATTGCAAAGATCTATTGATGCAGTGTTGGCAGGGTTTGTAGTGGTACTCTGGGGAAGGGCACTTGCAGCACCAGGACTGAGGCAACTGTGACTGAAAAGAGCAGATCTACTGAAGATGGAAGGATGGTCAGTGTGGGCACAGTGTAAGCGAGTTACATAGTGAATGTTGACACTGCACTGGTTCCCACAGGTAGAGTATGTTTATGCTGCAGGGTACGGGAGACAAATGGTGCCTGATGAGGGAGCAGGAGTCTGGCTGAAGACCAAGCAAAAGCTGGCGCCTTGCACCCCCTCTCCACCCACTCCCCTCCGTAATATGTGTAGCATTCCTCAGGCACCCCTGACTGCCATAAAATGATAAATAGTTAACTTGCAGAGATCACAATCCTGCAGGAAAGGAATCTCTCTTGCTCTACAGATGTCCCAGAGATCTACAAACAGGGAGGTAACCTTATAAATACCACAAATTTCCAAAGGCAAATAACTCTCAGTTCCTGAAGCCCTAATGTCTCCCTCCCCACCATAACCTGGAAGAGGCTGAGGTAGAAGGGAATGTAAATGATAGCAGGATCCTAACACACCACCAAGAATCTCCCAACTATCTTGATGTTAATGCCTGACCTAAAGACATTGATCAGGCCATAAGGGCAAGGCCTCCCCCTGGCACCTTGTAGGCCCTCTTTAACATGAAAACTCTGTTGAAACCTCCTGTCTCTTCCCCTCACCTTCCCCCAACCACAAGGTATATAACCTGCCATCCCTCTCAACCTGGGGCAGCAGCTCTTCCTGCCCACGGGTCCTGTCCCCGTGCTTTAATAAACCACCATTTTGCACCAAAGATGTCTCAAGAATTCTTTCTTGGTCATCGGCTCCAGAACTCAGCCCACCGAACCTCACCTAGGTTCTAGAACTTCATCATATGGTGCCCAACGTGGGGCTGTGAGTCTTTACATTTGGACTCTGAGCTTCGGCGCAAAATTGGTGAGTAATTTCTCTTTTTCCTTTACTCTCATTTCAGGGCTTTTCAAGGAGTATAGTCTTATTGGAACAGTTGCATGTCAATTGCTCAGGCTGTAATCCTCTAGCCCGTGGCTAGTCTATGGGAAGGAGAACGTTTGCCTTTTGGCTGTAAGTTAGTACCCTGGCCGGAATGGCAATAAGACCCAGAAACTTGATGGCCTCTCTTTATTCCTGTTCTTATAGAAAGTTGTCTCTCTTGGACATGGGACAGCCACCTAAGTCACCATGATGGCTGCCAATCTTAAGACTCCCGTGTGAGGTTTCCTCCTGATTGATCTAATGTGATCCCCTCCACACCCCTGGCCTAGCCACTTCTGGCCACGAGACCTCTACTGGGAGCCAGCCAAAACCAGTATCCGATGAATTAAAAGGCAACCGGGGACCGTTTCCTAGGGAAGTTGGCTGCAAGGACCACATGTGTTGGAATGTCGCATAGACCATGATGGATTTCAGTCTTTACTGTTTCTTGTCAGTGTCTTCTACAAACTGCCTAAAGCTATGAAATTGGGTAATTTCCTTTTACCAAACTTTTCTAGTATTTCCATGGGTTAATATGGCAAAACAGTATGCAGTCTTCAGGACAGACAATGGCATGGCACAGTTTCCTAGTCATTCACCAGGCACCCATCTGTAGCCTAGGATGCGATGGGGAAGTGGAGGGACACTGACACCCCTCCAGGGCCTTTTAAGGCAGGATGGTGATCAATAGCGATATCTTGAGGGACGCCTCCGGTTGCTTTCGACACCTAAAACCTCTGACATACCTTGTGTGGGACGCCACCCAGGAGTCAGAGGATTTGGTAATGGACCTTCATTACTTTTCTGGAAGCATGGCCTCAGTAGGCTTCTTCAGTTCCCAAGGACTCTACCTTGGGGTGCCTTTTAACCCACTGGAAATAATTTGGATTGCAAAACTTAGGAAAGTACTGAGCTCCTGTAACACTGCATGGCCTCAGTGGGATCTATCATTTAAATCTCCTCTGCAGGAAACAGGGCACATGAACCTAGGGTGCCTGCATTGCTCATACCTAGGCCTTCATTGCGCTACACCAGGACCCCAGACTAAGGGGCTTTTTGTGGAATGTGTTTGCCCAAATGAGTCAGCTAGTAAACTTTCTCCTGACATATTGGATGGTAATTATGTAAATAAGCCGCCTTCTAGTAAACCCAGGTTGCTGGGCCATCCCTAGCAAAGGGGACTTTGAATTTATTTCTCTCTGTTTCTCCTAATAGTTGTGGGGGCTTCTCTTTCACTCACCTCCCGTGTTAATGGCTATAACTGGAGCCAACTGGGGTTAGTCTAACTCGAGACAGAGACCATAAGGAATATTCCCAAGCAGCTGCCGAAACTCTCTTTGTTTCAGGGAAGTTTCCCTGTCTTCTCTGGCCTGACTTGGACTGCTTAACCCCTCCCCCCTTGCTGGTGGAAAAGCATGGCGTCTGCTCCTCTGTTGGGGCTTATGAGCTCTAAAACCGGGAATCTTTTCTCTGCCTCCTGGCAGCACTTTGTTTCTTCTGTTTCCCCCTTCTCCTGTTTCTGCACCAATGTGCATGAAGCCTGCATGACTAGACTCTAGATCATGAACCATGGCTCCTCTCTTCACTGTCAAGGAGCAAGAAGAGCACCCCCTGGACCTAACATCCCCCACTCCAGATCTTCCCATGCGTGTCTCAGGTAAACATTCAAAGTGGAGTGGGCCCAGGTGAAATGTAAATCAGCATTGGAACTAAGTTAAGTTTGTTGGTTTAAGTAAGATAAGATGTGTCTTTGAAGTTACAGCAGTAAATGTGAAGCTTTTATTCTATCAAAGTTTACTGAAGGTCAAATAAGCTTGTGTTATTTATTAAAATTTGTTAGCAAAGAGATGACTAAACTGATGGTTAATTGTCTGTCTCAAAGTTCTAATGGGCAATTGTTGAAGTAGCTTTCAAAGTCTTTGGTAACCTGAAAATTTAAAGTTTTGATTGGATGACAAATGGAATTAAATTATGAACATCTAGGTCTTGACCAAACAGGATAAAACGCTTAGTCGTTAATTACTGGATGTAGGGTTGGGCTTTTGACTTCTTACTGAAAAGAAACTAAGAATATTTAAATCTGTTGGTAAACTTGTTTTCCACTTAACTGATTCATAAATTGCCACCTGAAGAATTCTGTTGTAACTGTTCACAATTGGTTAATAACTAAAGGTGTTTCTAAGAATACAAAGTTCTGCTTAGTGTAACTAAGACTGATGGAAATGAGGGAAACTCTGTATGTAGGAAAGTAGGAGTTATGTAAGAAAGATTTAAGGAATGGGAGTACATTTTCTTGAGGGTAAGCTAAGGTAATTTTGTCCTAAATGAGATAGTTGTTTAGAAGGAAATGGCTTGGGACAAAACCTGAATGCAAAGGAAAGTTGTAGAATGTTTGTGAAGGGAAATCTTCAGAAAAGGAATTTTAGCTATGGTCAAGATGGACTAAATGAATGGGTTTTAAAGGTACATTGGTACAAACTGAAATTCTCTGTTCAAAGGACAAAGTTTTTCTTAGGTCAATTTATCTGCTGTTAAGAAAATGTAAATGGTTTTCTCTTTGCCTGCCCAGAAATTTCAGTTTCTATGTTTTGTTTTATTAGGTGTTTAACATCCCTAATTATACCTAGGCATGTGCTTTAAACTTTGTAAGATTTTAGCAAAATGTTGACAAGATTTTTTTTTTTTTATTTATTTATTTATTTATTTATTTATTTCCAGCATAACAGCATGAATGTTGACAAGATTTAAGTTGTAAATCTCTTTAACTCAGGCTTTTCCTTGGTATGTGAAGTTGCTCATGAAGTACTACTGAACCAATGATAAACCTTGGGTTACATTTGGGAAAATGCTGTAACTATTCTAGAGATTCTACGCATTTCCTAAAGTTTTAATGTTTTGAGAGATCATTGCTTGATATTGTAATTATGGAAATGTTATGTGTCACAGAAGTAACCTGATTTCCTTGCAGCTAAATTGTAAACTCCCGTCTCTTCAGCTCTAACCATATCCATTCTGAGTTTTTGTCATTTATAATTGTTTTAATTCTCTTATAAAATGAGTTTTATCTTCAAGGAGATTCATATAAAGGACTTTCAGGACAAATACAGATATTTGATATACTTGAAAATCCTAAAACTGAAATGGGTAAGAATTTCCAGAACTAACTAAAGCTGCATTCACCAGATTTAGTAACATGGGACTAAATGAACTAAAATATTATAGTGTTGTGTCTCTTAATGTTTTGTCTTACTTTAAACATTGCTGGTTCTCTCTAATGTTTGCTCTTCCAGACTAAGGATACTTCCTCCTAGTTATCTGTAATTATAGAGATGTAAAAGTGCTCATTTGTAAACAAATCAAGGCATTCAACTTTTCTCTCTATCTGAACCCTCTGAAACCAAAAGGTCTCAGTAAGTATTCTTTCTTCCATGGCAATCAGTCATTTGCGTAAGTTCAATAAGAATCTGTTCTCCTTCTAACAGGACACCATTGGAAATGGGTTATTTTACCAAGGCTTTGACTGGGATGTCATATTTGAAAAGACTCAGATATGACCAGACAGCTTTAAGGAACTAAGGTTGACTTTATGAAACTTGGAGCCATAAAGCCCCTTGGGAATGTTGGCCTGATACCTTGCTTACAGAGTTCCCAGCAGCTTCACCAGGTGAGTAAAGAATGTCACTCCTTGGTAGGTGCAGTCTCAGGAAGAGGAATTCGCCCAAAGGTATTGCAGGCATGCCTGATGGCAAGTATAGGGCTTGGCTTCTGGCCCAGAGAGGCTACTAGAAGTTAAACCTAGAGATTCCTTACAAAAAGTTCCAGCAAAGCAGATTCTAAAAGACCTATTTGATCACACTCAGCTGTTTTTGCTGAGCTTATGTAAATAATAGACCAAGTTTGTTAAAACTGGACTTGTTTCTCAAGTGAATTATTCCTGATTTGGCTATCTCTGGAAATGAGGGTTATTTTAGAGAGAAAAATTCTGTTTTAGTAACACGCCTTTATGGATGTTAAATTCTAGATTTTGTTGTCTTTAAATGTTTGTTTACCTAAGCTAAACAATTTGAGGTAAACTTCAGAGAAGTTGTACAATAGCTTCTTTAGTCGATCTTATTTTGTTGGGATATTAGCAAACCCCACGGCACATGATTAAACAACTGGAATAATGAAATTACCTAAAAGCCAGCATACCACACTCTGTAGGTTTAACTATGGACTTGTGGAGACAATGGATGACCCCAGTTTCTTTATGATTGGATCAGATGATGCATGGGGAACTCCCCTTATCTCTTGACAAGTTTTCTCACTTGCCAGTGATCCTCTGTTATCAGGATATTGTTAAGGCTGGACCACTCAAAGTTCTTCTTATTGGTTTCATCCCTTAGTCATATTTATCCTAGAGGCCACTTCCGTTGAGGTGCAATTGCAAACACATGCTTTAGCAAAACCTAGAAGAGCCCTCCTCGTAAAAAAGAGCCTTAAAGCTCACTATGGGACAGTCCCTGACTGTAATGACTTCACATCAGGTCCAGATTTGTCTTAAAGCCAAAGGCCACCAATAGATGATGGAGGCTGACTAATTAAATATTGGGCCATAATTACAGATATGCCAGAAATAATACTTAAAACTTGTCAAACTTTAAACCTAGTTACCTTTATGCCTGAACCTGATCACTGTACTTCTTTCTCTATAGAGCAAAAATGTTCAGAGGTTATTGATCTTGCTTACTCTACATGGCCAGATTTAAGATGCCCCTGTTAAAAATACGAATGACAGTTGGTTTATTGATGACAGTAGTTTTCATTCAAAAAAATAAGATAAGATAGTGCTCACTAGCACTTTGCAATTGCCAAAGCCTAAGAATTAACATTTATAATGACTCCAAATATGCCTTCCTGGTACTACATGCCTATGGAGCTATTTGGAAGGAAAGGGGATGGCTATCAAGCCATAACTCCCCAGTCAAATATGGGCCTAACTTACAAAACCTCCTTATCGCTATACTGAAGATGCCATATATCAGATCTGGGATACATATTTGTGGCTTACACCCACGACTGAAAGGCTCAGTCAAAAGGCAGTTTTATGCTGGGAACAAAAGAATCATACATATGATACTTGGGCAAATAACACATGACATCTCGGATGGCTATCATTAGAAATGTTTTCCCAAGTAATAGTACTCCAGGCTACTGACTGGTTTGCTACTGATTGGATAAGGCGACCTGGCATTAGATGGCCAGCTCCAAACGGAACCCACTGTATGTGTAGAACTAACCTGTGGCCCTGGCTTTTCCTCCAGGGTGTATAGGTCACTCTACCTTAGGATTTGCCTGGATTCATGGGCACATTACTAAAACCATCACCACTCCAGCTAATCTCCCCAATTTAAAGCAAAGATGGACATGATCTGTTTTTAAATGGGATGGTCACTTAGCATCCATTTTTGTTCCATCTGCGGGACTAGAGGATGTCATGTGGCATGTAGAAGCCCTTAATAAATATACTACAAAGGCACTCAATGATTCACTAAACAGCATCTCCCTACTTAACACCGAAGTCTCACAAATACGCAAGGCAGTCCTACAAAATAGGATGGCCTTAGATGTCCTGACAGCAGCCCAGGGTGGCACATGTGCAATTATCAAGACAGAATGTTGCATATACATCCCAGACTATCACAAAAATGTCACAGGATTAATAAAAGATATGAATGCCCAGATTAAGGCTCTACAAGATCCTTCTCTCTCTCAGTGATTGGTTAAGTTCCTGGCTTGGAGGAGGGCTAATGCCAAATCTCCTTTTTGGGCTTCTCACTCTTATCGCCTTATTAACCTTAATATGTTGCTTTGTTTGATGTTTCTCTACTTGGTGCCGAGACTCCATTGCTGCAATGACTTCACCACAACAGATGATCCTTACCAGACGCAGGACACCTCTTCACTGTCAGCGCTGGATTCAGCTGCCTCCACCTTTCGTAACTCCCTTATACGTTCCTACCCTGATCAATGTTGACCCGAGCAGGTAGGGAAAGCTCTATGCCCATATTCAGCAGGAAGAAGTTACAGAAGATGAGACCTTCCACCTTCAACCACCTTAAAGATTTAAGGGTCAAAATTGTTCAGGGGGGAATGATGAGGGAGCAGGAGGCTGGCTGAAGACAAAGCAAAAGCTGGCGCCTTGCACCCCCTCTCCACCCACTCCCCTCCGTAATATGTGTAGCATTCCTCAGGCACCCCTGTCTGCCATAAAACGATAAATAGTTAACTTGAAGAGATCACAATCCTGCAGGAAAGGAATCTCCCTTGCTCTACAGATGTCCCAGAGATCTACAAACAGGGAGGTTACCTTATCAATACCACAAATTTCCAGAGGCAAATAACTCTCAGTTCCTGAAGCCCTAATGTCTCCTTCCCCACCATAAACTGGAGGAGGCTGAGGTAGAAGGGAATGTAAATGATAGCAGGATCCTAACACCCCACCAAGAATCTCCCAACTATCTTGATGTTAATGCCTGACCTAAAGACGACATTGATCAGGCCATAAGGGCAAGACCTCCCCCTGGCACCTTGTAGGCCCTCTTTAACATATGAAAACTCTGTTGAAACCTCCTGTCTCTTCCCCTCACCTTCCCCCAACCACAAGGTATATAACCTGCCATCCCTCTCAACCTGGGGCAGCAGCTCTTCCTGCCCACGGGTCCTGTCCCCGTGCTTTAATAAACCACCATTTTGCACCAAAGATGTCTCAAGAATTCTTTCTTGGTCATCAGCTCCAGACCTCAGCCTACCGAACCTCACCTAGGTTCTAGAACTTCATCAGTGCCTGTCACTTCCTTTGCTCCTGGAGAGTCTCCTAGGGATCTCTATTCCTCCAGGATATGCTCTCAGGTACATTTCTTATAAGCAGTATCAATGGGTCTTTTTTTTTTTTAATCCCTTCTGATACCCTACATCTTTTGATTGGAGCATTAATCCATTTTCAATTAGTAATTACTGAAAGATATGAGTGAATGCCATTGTATGACTTATAAAGTCTCTCTTTCTTAGATTGTCTCTGTTCCTTTCTAGCCTTTGTAATTTTTGGTCTCTCTTTCTGCTCAAACATTCCCTTTTAATCTTTCTTGAAGGGCTGGTTTAGTGGTCATGATGTCCTTTAGTTTTTGTTTTTCTTGGCAGCTCTTTATTTCTCCTATTCTGATGGACAGTCTTGCTTGATAAAATACTCTTGGCTGCTTATTTTTTTTTTTTTAATTTAGCATGTTGAGTATATTATTCCTTACCTTTCTGGTCTGCCAGGTTTCTGTGGACAGGTCTGCTGCCACCTTTATATGCCTATCCTTAGAGATTAAGGACATTCTCTCCCACACTGCTTTCAAAATTCTCTGTTTATCTTTGTATTTTGCATGTTTCACTATGTTATGCCACTGATTGACCTGTTCTTGTTTATTTTGAGGGGAATTCTCTGTGCCTGGACTTGAATGCCTATTTCCTTTTCCAGATTAGGGAAGTTCTCAGGTATAATTTGTTCAAATAAACTTTCTGCCCCTTTTTCACTGTACTTTTTCTGGTACTCCTATGCTATGTGATGAAGTTCTAGAGCCTAGGTGAGGTTTGGGGGGCTGAGGTCTGGAGCCGATGACCAAGAAAGAATTCTTAAGACATCTTTGGTGCAAAATGGTGGTTTATTAAAGCAGGGGGATAGGACCGGTGGGCAGGAAAAGCTGCTGCTCTGGGTTGTGAGGTATGGCAGGTTATGTACCTTGTGGTTGGGGGAAGGAGAGGGGAAGGGAGGTTTCAATGGAGTTTTCATATGCTAAAGAGGGCCTACAAGGTGCCAGGATATCAGAGGCCTTCCAGAGGCCTTGCCCTTGGGGCTTGATCAATGTTGTCTTTAGACCAGCCATTAACATTAAGATAGTTGGGAGACTTTTTGGTGGGATGTCATAATCCTGCTATCAATCGTCTTTTTTAGTGAGATTTAGGACATTTGTAAGCCAAGGGAGACTCCTGTCTTGCAGGATTGTGATCTCTGCAAGTTAACTATTTGCTTATTGTTCATAGCAGTCAGGGCTGCCTGAGGAATGCTACATTTATGACTGAGGGGGAGCAGATGGAGAGGGGGGTGCAAGGCACCAGCTTTTGCTTTGTCTTCAGCCAGCCTTCTGCTCCCTCATCATATGGATATATTATTTTGGTTCATGGAATTGCTGAGCTTCCTAAGCCTACTGTTGTGGTCTAATAGCTTTCTTTCCCCTTCTTTTTGGTTTTATTATTTTCCATACTTTTATCTTCTACATCACCTAGGCTTTCCTCTGCTTCTTCAGTTTTCATAGTGATTATATCCACTCTGTTCGAATCTCTGTTTTAGCATTTTTTAATTTCAGCCTGACTAGTTTTTAGGAATTTTTCCTCTGCATCAAGGGTTTCTCTGGTGTCTTCAGTGTTTCTTTTTTCAAGTCCAGCTAGTAGTCTTAGAACTGTTGATCTAAATTCTTGTTCAGATATATTGCTTATATCTGCTTTGAGCAAGTCCCTGGCTGTGATATCTTCCTGATCTTTCTTTTGGGGAGAATTCCTCCATCTTGTCATCTTGGCCAAGTTTCTATATTTTGCATATTATGAAAATTTGTTATATTTCCTGTACCTCAGGGTACTGCTAAATTAAGAAGAGGCCATAGAGTGTTCAGAGCCTGGCACTTCAGGAAGTGTTTCTGGTGTATGCTGTGTACTCAGCTGTTGCATTTTGGCTGTTCTTTCCCAAGGTCACTCCTCTGCAGAGTTCCTCCATGCTGGCAGTGGGGATTGCTTGGAACTTTATGCAGATGAACTTTGATTTGTTCATTGAACAAAGCCTAGAAAAAAAGGAAAAAAAAAAAAAAGAGAAGGAAGGGGGGAGGTTCTGAGAACAAAAGCCTGCTCCAAAAATAGAGGGACATGAATAATAACAAAAAGAACAATTAAAAGAAAAAGAATCCTACGGCTCAATTCCAGAGAAAAAGGGAAAAAAAAAAAGAAGAAAAAAGGTGTGATTTTAAAAAGATAAAAAATATTAAAAAGAGAAAAGGAAATGAAAAAAAATGAGCAAACAATCAAAAATTTTAAACCTGATTGTAAAGGGGGGGGGGAGAAGAATAAGGAAAAAAAAAAAAAAAAAAGAAAGAAAGGAAGAAAGGAAGGAAGAAAGAAAGAAAAGTAATTCTGCCTGTCCTATTTCCACAAGAACTGAAGGGGATCTTGTGGGACACTGTAGATCACCAAAGTGTGAATGCAGCTTCCTGCCTGTACTGCTCTTTTGGCTGAGAGGCCTACCATGCTGTCAATCCTGCTCCAGTAGAGAAAGGACTTAATCAAGCACAGGACAGCAGGGTTTGATGTAAGTGGCTTCCACCTCCAGTGGGGACTGCTGTGTTGCTCTCTGATGTATGACAGTGTGGTAGTGATGAAGTCCCAGAACCTAGGTCAGGTTCGGTGGGGTGAGGTTTGGAGCCGACGGCTAAAGAAAGAATTATCAAGACGTCGCTGGTGCAAAAGGTGGTTTATTAGAGCACGGGGACAGGACCCATGGGCAGGCAGAGATGCAGCTGCCCCGGGTTGAGAGGGATGACAGGTTATATACCTTGAGATTGGGGGGGTGGTGAAGGGATGGGAGGTTTCAACAGAGTTTTCACCTGTTAAAGAGGGCCTACAAGGTGCCTGGGGGAGACCTTGCCGTTATGGCCTGATCAATGTCGTCTTTAGGTCAGGCATTAACATCAAGATAGTTGGGAGATTCTTGGTGGGGTATTATGATCCTGCTATCATTTACATTACCTTCTACCTCAGCCTCTTCCAGTTTATGGTGGGGAGGGAGACATTAGGGCTTCAGGAACTGAGAGTTATTTGCCTCTGGAAATTTGTGCCATTGATAAGATAACCTCCCTGTTTAGATCTCTAGGACATCTGTAGAGCAAGGGAGATTCCTGTTCTGCAGGATTGTGATCTCTGCAAGTTAACTATTTATCATTTTATGGCAGTCAGGGGTGCCTGAGGCATGCTACACATATGGAGGGGAGCAGGTGGAGAGGGGGTGCAAGGCGCCAGCTTTTGCTCTGTCCTCAGCCAGCCTCCTACTCCCTCATCATTAGCAGGGTTAAAATGGTAACATTCCATTGTCTAGTTCTGGACAGGGGCTCTTAAATCCCCTCTGTTCAGGATGCCCTCATAATAAAGCAAGGGCCATCTTGTCCAAAGATACAGCTCTCCTGCATTTGTCTCGTGTGGATGGGCTTCAAAATTCCAAATCCCATCCACTCCCTCCTCTGTATTAGAGGGTCACTGCACTGTTTTCCCAGAAAACCAGTCCCCTCGTTGGTGAGTTCACAGATTCTATGCTGTAACTCCTCAAAAATCAACAAGCAGGTTATCCCCCCTCAGCACATCTTAGTCCCGTACACTTGGAAGTCCATTTGCTGGCACCTGAAGGATCTTTGTCCTTGGAGAGGATATATACCCTCTTCCAAATGCACTCTGGGAAGGGGAATGATCTCTCCCAGTGAAACCCTTGAGATCCCTACACCACTTTGTGCATGTGCACTCTCCTTGGCCAAAGCAGTCCTTTTTTCCAAGAACAGAAGATACAACTCTGCTCTTGTAAAAGCCTAGCACTTCTAGAAACTCAAAATTTGAGCTATGCTCACTGTTTGCAAACAAAACAAAACAAAAACAAAAAACAAAGCAAACAAAAAAACACTGTGTCTCTCAGTTCCCCCAGCTCCCAATCTGTGGTCTGAGGGTTTATTCTTGTGAAACCACAATGCTGCACTCTCTCAACACCCCCCCCCTTTTCTCTTCCTATGGAAAGTGTTCCCTCCCCTCTGTAGCAGGACAGGTTTCCTCTCCCCCAATTCATTCCCACTCACCTCATGCCTGCCATGCTATTTCCCTCCAAATATGGAAATCTTTCTTTCAATCTTCAAATCATTTTCATGAGGGTTCCAAGTGATCTGACTTCAATATAGCTGTGTTCCAGGGATGAGAAAAGCCCAGATCTCCCTACTTCTCTGCCATCCGAACTCCTGAACAGCCCCCACCCCAACCCTGGCATTTTTCAAACTGCTACTAAACTGTGGGGCTAATTGTTGTGCTGTCTCTTTAAGGATAGGAACTTAGCTTTCTATTGCCCTCCAGGCTCTCCCACCACCTAGCCACTGATTTTTAAAATTCCAGGTTGTAAGAACTCATGAAATTCAGTCCCTCTGGTTTTCATATCCAAATATTGTAGGGATTTCATCTTCTCCTTCCACGTGCCCTAGTGTGATAGTCTATTTCTCTCCTTTCTCCCCACCTATGGGTCCCAGGGTCTGTTTAGCTCCCCACCTGTCTTTGCCCTTCCTACTCTCTTCCATATGGTCTCTTCTCTACCTTTAGTTGTGGAGTTTGTTCTGCCAGATTTGGGGTCATTCTGGATTATTTATATGATGCCAGTGTTATCTAGTTGTATTCATGGAATGAGATGAGTTTAGAATCCTCCCACTCTGGCATCTTTCTTGCCTTTTGAACCACATTGTCATAATAACATTTTTTTTCCTTATTCTAGGTAATTTCTCCTAATATCCAATCAAATATATGTCAGAGCATCTCATATGTACATTGTTTTGTGAACTCTTTCTTATTTATATTATCTTGCTTTTCTACACTGAATTCAAAACAATTCATTTAGAAGTATTTTCCTGTTGACACATTAATCCCTTGAATACATCAATCAGTGGTTTAAACTATAAATAAAATTGAATTTCAATTATTTTAAATCTCATTTCATAAGTCCCATTTTTCCAAAATGTTTTCTTAAAAAAAAAAAGTTTCAGGGATGCCTGGGTGGCTCAGTTGGTTAAGTGTCTGTCTACCTTGGCTCAGGTCATGATTCCAGGGTCCTGGAATCCAATTCTGCATCTGGCTCCTTATTCAGTGGAGAGCCTCCTTCTCCCTCTGCCTGCCTTCCCCCTGCTTGCAGTCTCTCTTTCTCTCCCTGGTAAATAAATAAATAAATAAATAAATAAATAAATAAATAAATAAATGTTTTTTTAAAAAAGAAGTTTCGTGTCTTTGGAAAGCTAAGAGTTTGAAAGATACAGGTTTACTGAGTTGTGTTTTAAACCGATGAAAGAGGGTTGAGGAGAGCATGGATAGTAAAAAAGTAAGGATGGTAATAATAGCTAAATGTAGGCAAAAATTGATGCTTTTTCAAATTCAGATTAAGAAACAAGCAAGGAAACATTTAGTAGGAATAGCATATTTTTAGGAATTTTATCTCAATGGAAACACTAGTCCAACTTTTAGTCAATAATATCATGAACAATTTAAAAGGCCTAATAAATAAGAGTGCATTTGCTACTACAATTATCATGACCAGCTAATTAAAAATAAATAAATAGAGATTTGTTAGACAACCTGAAAATCTGATTATGCCGTACTTTGAAAAAGAGAGCACTAAAAATGAGAAATGGAGTTTCTAATTAGGAAATTCCTTTTGAGATATTTAGAAAAAAAAAATTCTGCAAAGAACTTACTATTATAGGAGAACTATCTGTACCCTTTAGAGACTCTAATCATAGGTTAATGCCATAATCACTTAACCTAAAATAATGTTGAACTTAATAATATGGATGTCATATTCATAGTACAACAATGATAAACATTTTTAGTGGAGAAAGGATTTTATACTATTTTTTAATTGACCAAAAGTTGAGATGTTTCTTGAGACAAAGCATGGGAGTTTCCATGGATTCTTTTGAATAACAAATAAAAACCTTTTAGTCATGGGAATTTTATTTATATTCTGGAAGACTAAATTGATAAATGAACACAAGTAAGACTAAGACCATAATCAGATAATGAACTCCATACTATTACAATTTATTTTGGAAAAACTAATTTAAACCTACTAAATTCATGGGCAAACCAACTGGTAAGTCTGGCACAACCTTAGTAATTTTAAGCCAAGAAGATATTAAAAAACAGAATATTACAGGAACTTTAGGTAAGGATGATTATAAGCAGGGGTAAAATAGTACTGTTAGTACTCTTATTTTGTATTCATAGTGCTCAAAATGTAAACCAACATCTCAGGAGTGTCCAGAGATTAGGCTTAAAACATAGGCTTAGAAGATATTAAGATTACTCATTGGAGTAATGAATACTAATGCTTCCTGAGTTTACATTTTCACTAATCTTTTTAGCTATACATCTCTCAAACTGATTTTAGCTTCATTGCCCTAGCTCTTCTACTGCACCTAATGCATAATAATATTAATATCTTCTATGGTAAATAACTACTAGTAGTTATATAATTAAAGTGTGGTTTCCCAATGGCGCATAGGAGAAGGGGCACAAACAAGTCAGTTGCAAGAGAATGGGAGCTGGGGATGACAGTAGAAAAAACTGTCACCCCAAACAACTCCTCAGTCTCATATTTATTAGAAAGTGGATAACAACCAACAAAGAAGCCAGAGTAGATTACACATTGACCATGAATCTTGTAAATATGTAAGAAGAAAGTCCAAATATGTCTTGTTACATAGTACATGACCTACAGTGAGCAAGCTCAGATTAAAAGATTGTCTGACTAACTGCTGATGCTCTCTGGGGCAGGGGACATAACAGAAAAATGAAGTAGGTGGCATTCTGTGCTAGGGGCCAGGCATTCCCAACTGCTAGGCTTCCATGAAGCAGGCTTGATCTGACCTGAGTGAGCCATGCATCCCAGCTGCTGGGCTTCAAGGATGGATATTGTCCTCTCTCCCAGAAGCCTGTTGTCAGTACGTTTTTGTTAAGGATATATCTAAGCATGCTTGGTAACTAGTATAATTTATCATAGATTATATTTTAAGCAGTACTTTGTTCTGAGGGATGGTGACCCTAAAGCGTCTTAGGATGGCTTAATGATAAAGTAATGGCTTAACTTGGAAGTATGTTTAAAGCAAAGTCATTCGGGTTGACTCATAGCAGGATTGGAAAACAACAATAACAACAACAAACACTTTGAGAGCCTTAGGTTTTAATCTTATTAAGTTGTCTCAATATATGTATCTTGTATTCTTTTCTGTGTATTTTTTAATTTCTAAAATTAGATAATGTTCCTGGATCATTAGATTTATTTTCTCAAAATATAAAAGGTACACATAAAAAGGATCATGGAAAAATGTAATCAGTGGTTTATCTGTTATTCCTGAAATCATTCATGATTCAAATATCTTTTAAGATCTAGTCCATTAATGAACTATAAAGAGTATTTAGATAATAATTTTCAAACATATTCAAGACCCATAGTTAAGATAAAAAGAAATTAAAAAATGGCCTAATATACATATATTTTTATTAAAAATGAAATATAATATAGATGTATGAAGATGTTTTTATTATACTTAATATTATAATACTCTGTTCATGACATAGAAAGTTTTTGAAAATCCTAGATTGAAATCCTAGATTATGATCTATGGTTCAAAAATCCATAAGTAAATATTTATTTTAATTCTACTATTTTGGTTTTACTGGGGTAGCTACATATGTGTATATTTTTGTCTCTTCAAAAACTGATGTTGGGAAAACTGGTCAGCTATTTGCAGAAGAATGAAATTACACCACACACAAAATTAAACTCAAAATAGATTAAAGATCTATATGTGAGACCTGAAAGTATAAAAATCCTAGAAGAGAGCACAGACAGTAATCTCTCTGAAACTGGCCAAAGAAACATTTTTCTAGATATGTCTCCAGAGGCAAAGGAAATATGTTTCTGCAACAATCGTTATCATGTCTATAATTTAGATATTCAGACACTATTCTCCAGTTTCCAGGATTGTGTGCTCTTAGGGCTGAAATGCATAATTCTGATTTTTAAGATTGATATCATTTACAGACTTCATTTTCTTCCTAGATTTTGGTGGAAGCTGATGACCCAGTCACTATTCCTGAGCTTAATAAGAGCTATGATTATTGCTATTCTTAATATATATTCTTTTAAATGTGGTCAGAAGAAATAAATGTGTTTCCTGTCTTAGAAATATAAGACTAGAATTGCCTTGGTTGTAAATAAATGCAAAGTTCTTGTTTTATGGGAAAGAAAACAGAAGCCAGAGATACTAATATTCACATAGATAAATCTATATCAATATATAATTTGTACAGCATGCTGGTCCATTTAGATCATTTTTATATTTCTTATTTAAAATAGCAATTGCTTTTTTTTTTTTCTTTTCTTTTTCTACTATGTTCACCTTGCTTTTTTACTCTCAAATTTCCCTGAGGACAAGAAGGAATTCATAAAGGAGATTTTTAAAAAGATTTTATTTATTTACTTGAGGGAAAGAGATAGAGAGAGAGAGAGCACGAGCAGGGGAAGTAGTGAGGGGGAGAAGCTGTCTCCATGATGAGCTGAAAGCCCCACCCAGGGCAAGATCTCAGGACCCCAGGATCATGTCCAGAGCTGAAAACAGATGTTTAACCATCTGTGCCATCTAGGTGCCCTATACTAAGGGAGGGTTTTGATGACAAAATATCTCAATATCTTCTTTCTAAAAGACTAAAATGTTATGCCTCAATAATGGGTCCATGATTAAAGGAGTGAGACTGATATAAAGCTAAGGTCAAGCAAAGCTTTATTTCGTGCCAAGCATCAAGAATCTAACTGAACGTTCAGGCCGCACCTCTTATCAGAGAGGGTGACCCTTCCCTGTTTCACAGACTAGCTTTTAAGGGCAAAGGCCATGCAGTCAGGCCTGGCCACGCACAGGTGACTAATGAGATTGTAACACACACAGGAAACTCCACAGTGATGCTCGGTGACCAATTGAATTACAATTTACCCTAGTAGATATTTGAACCAGCCTATTACACCTTGATTAGGATTGGCCCCAAAAAGTGTTCCCAAAGGGTAGGGGCCCCTACTCCTTGGTAGCTAGGGAGACAGTATGCAACCCCCTGCTCATCAGATGTCTCCACTTGGCCTGACCCAACCTTGTGTCTGGGCTTTGTTACTTGAGGCTGGTTTTCAGAACTTGTTTTTAAGTAAATCCCCTGGGGGGAAGGGGGAGCAGGGACAGTTTAACAGTTAAACAAGGTTTTGTTTAACTTTAATGAAAGCCTCTGGCTAAAATATAAAAATATAAAATAGGTCCTTACATAAAACATAGAATCAATAAAAATTCTCTCTAAAATTAACTGTGTAAAAACTGTTGGGCTGGCAGAAAGGGCTACTTAAGATGGCGAAAGTTCCCGCCACAAAACCTGAGCTCAGACAGGAGAACAAAGACCCAAGCAGGAATCTGAAAACCCTCCCACCCCGGGCTGTCATGGACCAATGGGACCCTGACGAGCAGGCGAAATATCCAAATAAGGGAAACTTGCCAAAAGACCCCTGAGCTCCCCCTCAAGACCCCTTAAAAGCCCCCTCCTCCCTGCCTTGGGCGCGACTTCCACCACTCCTTTCCAGAGTCCGGGAACCTCCTCCGGGCTCAACTTTCCCAGCTCCCCCTCTACTGAGCCCTGAAACTTCGCCGGAGAGTGTTTTTAATAAATCTTGCCTTGAACCCACTTTGCCTGGTGTTGTGTTTATCTCGCCTAAAAAACTTTACAAAAACCACAAATTGTTAAATGTAATCTATATGACATTTATCCATCATGTTCTTTCTTCATTTTTAGCAACAGCATTTTGTCTATGCCATAAGTTCTTAATAATATTTGCTGTATTATTTTCTTCCTGTGGGATGAACTTGGCAAGTAGGTATGGACTAAGTGTCAATCTTGCATTGTAACTCTTTTTTTCTTCTATATTTTTCTGACAATCAACATTCTTTTCATTTAGGAATAGAAACATATTTATTAGACACCATCAAAACTGGCAGATCAAAAGGCAGAGATTATTAGTGTATTTTAACAATGACTGAAATGTTAAATTATAAAATTAGTGATCCTAAATATACTGATGTGATAACTTGGAGACCTCTGTAATTTATTTCAACAAAATAGCCTTTGAATGGGGGAGAGAGAAACACATTCATTGACAATATGAAACATACTTTCTTTTTGCTATTTTAATGATTGAAGTCATAAATATAACCTCAGATTTTCTTAATTTACTTAAAATGTGAGAGGCAGTGAACTAATAATCTACTTCAGGAGGCTTTTGTCATGAGTTTACTCTTTCCTCTATCATGTAAAAGCCTCTCACACTGAGTAAATGCAGGTTTGATTGCACAGGAGCTTTCTATAGCCTCTGCTCTAAGCAAAGGAATTTCTTTTCATCACTCTTATGTTTCCATATTACCATAAACATTGTTCTGAACTAAACTCCAAGAAGTACTTTTGTAAACCTGTGAATTCTAAGAGATTTCCCAGGGTTAAAACCCTATGACTGGAAGGTAAAACACTTCACAGCTCCCTGAATAAGACAAAGATTGAATACTATTCAAAGACAAAATAATTTTACCTTCTCTGGTCATGGTATAAATCCCTGAGAGACCAGAGTAAAGAAAGGAAAAAGTGCAAAGAGAGATAAACTCAAGAAGCATAGTGATGCCATAACAGGTATCTTTCCAGACAGCTAACAATATAGTGAAGTAAAAGCAGAAGTGTATTTACCAGCAACCCAATCAACACGGTTTCTCTTTGTCTGTACTTATTTTTCCTGATATGACCATGGAGTTCAGTCTACACTCAGGAGATAGTTTATTCTCAGTTCCTTTGGGACTGGTTAAATACAGGGCTGAGCTGCACAGTAGTGGGCCCTCCACCAAAGGTAGTGCCCAGGCTTTTTAAATTTATACGTCTCCATCATTATAAAATAGAGTGAAAAAATAAACAATTCATTTTTGTTGTGTATTTTTAGTATTATCTTTAAAGTGAAAACAGATCTTTGAAATGAAAATGTCCCAAACAGTTATCAAATTTATTGCCCCAAAAAACAAAAAACAAAAAAAAAACATTTTCAAGCTTCAGTGTTAGGCTGTTGTTCTTTCTTTCTTTCTTTCTTTCTTTCTTTCTTTCTTTCTTTCTTTCTTTCTTTCTTTTGTGGTAATTTTTCTTTTCTTTTTTTTTTCTTTCTTTTTAAAAAAATTTTATTTGTTTTTAAAATTTCTTTTCAGTGTTCCAGAACTCATTGTTTATGTACCACACCCAGTGCTCCATGCAATAGGTGCCTTCCACAATACCCACCACCAGGGTCACCCAACCTCCCACCCCCTCCCCTACAAAACCCTCGGTTAGTTCCTCAGAGTCCATGGTCTCTCATGGTTCTTCTTTCCCTCCAATTTACCCCAACTCCCTTCTCTCTATCTCTCCATGTCCTCCATGTTATTCCTTATGCTCCACAAATAGGTGAAACCATATGATAATTGACTCTCTCCGCTTGACTTATTTCACTCGGCAAAATCTCTTCCAGTCCTTTCCATGTTGATACAAAAGTATTCATCCTTTCTGATGGAGGCATAATACTCCATAGTATATATGGGCCACATCTTCTTTATCCATTCATCTGTTGAAGGGCATCTTGGTTCTTTCCACAGGAGACTATGGCCATTGCTGTTATGAACATTGGGGTACAGATGGCCCTTTTTTTCACTACATCAGTATCATTGGGGTAAATACCCAGTAGCGCAATTGCAGGGTCATAGGAAAGCTCTATTTTTAATTTCTTAAGGAATCTCCATGCTGTTTTCCAAAGTGGCTGCACCAACTTGCATTCCCACCAACACTGTAAGAGGGTTCCCCTTTCTCCACATCCTCTCCAACACATGTTGTTTACTGTCTTGTTAATTTTGGTCATTCTAACTGGTGTCGAATGGCTAACAGATGCATGAAAAAATGTTCATCATCACTAGCCATCAGGGAGTTTCAAATCAAAACCACATTGAGATACCATCTTAGAACTCTTGTCCACTTTCTTTCAAAAACCATTCAGGATTAAATCCTCTGCCAGATCTAAAAGTCTCATTAGAAATCCTTTATCTTGTCAACTCTCAGCCCCAACCTACTTATTATATCCACACTCCATGTGACCAAATCTGGATCTCATTATTCCCTTGCAAAATACCTGCTCTGTACTCAACAAACTTACCTATGCTTTCTTTTTTAAGTTACTATTTTTTTTTTAATGAATAGAGTTGACACACAATGCTATGTTAGCTTGAGGTGTACCACTTAATGATATGACAAGTTTATACATTATGCTATGTTCCCCACAAGTGTAACTACATCTGTCTCGTTACACTGGTATTATAATATCATAGATGGTATTCCTTCTGTTGTGTGTTTTACTCCCATGACTTATTCTTTCGATAACTATATCTTCCTCTCCCTTCACCCATTTTACCCAACTCCTCACCCACCTCTCCTCTTGTATCCATCAGTTTGTAATCCATATTTACACATCTGATTCTGCTTTTTTTATTATCTTTTTTAAAGAAATCACTTATGAGGAGAATCATATAGTATTTGTCCTTATCAGAGTTATTTCACTTAGCATAAGATCCTCTTTGTCCTCCCATGTTGTCTCATGTGGGGGGGAAAAAAAAAAAAGACCAAAAAACCAAAACCCTGATCCTTTCTTATTGCTGCATACAATTCATGTACCTATTTTTATCTCACTTCTTCCTTTTCCATCTTTCTACTGATACTGATTTCTATTATAATAATGTTGATTTCTATTATAAATAATGCTGCAGTAAACATTGTGGTGCATATATCTTTTCAATTTAGTGTGTTTGTTTGTTTGTTTGTTTGTTTGTTTTTTCCCATGGGGAGTTTCTAAATACCCTGTATGGAATCATTAGATCATAAGGCATTCCTATTTTTGACTTTTTGAGGAAATTCTATAATGTTTCCCACAGTGGCTGTACCAATTTACATTCTCACCAAGTACATTTGGGTCCTTTTTCTCCACATGCTTGTCAACGTGTGTTACTTTTCAACATTTTGACTTTAGCCATTTTAACTTGTATAAGGTAATATCCCAGCATGGTTTTGATTTTTATTTCCCTGATAATGAGTGATGTTGAGCATCTTTTCATATGTCTGTTGGCCATCTATATGTCTTCTTTGGAGTGATGTCTATCAGATTCTCTGCCCATTCAATGAGATTGTTTGGGTTTTTTGGTGTACAGTTGAGTAAGTTCTTTATATATTTTGGATATTAACCCCTTATGAGGTATATCATTTGCAAATACCTTCCCCCCTTTCAGTAAATATTATTTTTGTTATACTGTGCAACAACTTTTTATTTTGATGTAGTCCCAATAGTTTATTTTTGCTTTTGTTTGCCTTGCCTTAGGGGACATATCTAGAAAATGTTATTATAGTTGATGTCAGACAAATTACTGCCTGTGATGTCTTCTAGGATTATTCATGGTTCCAGAATTAGGTTTTTAATCCATTTTGAGTTTGCCTTTTTGTTTTGATTTTTTCACATTTTTTTTAGATTGGTTGTGTGGTGTTAGTGGTCCAACTTCATTGTTTTACATGTAACTGTCCAGGTTCCTAGCACTGCTGTTTGAAAATATTGTTTTTCCCCATTGTATTTTCTTGTCTCCATTGTCATAAGTTAATTGACCATGGAATCATAGCTTCTACTTCTGGGGTCTCTATTTCTTTGTATTGATCTATGTTTCTAGTTTTGTCCCAGTACCATACTGTTTTGATTACTATACCTTTGTAGTATATCTTGAAATCTGGGATTGTGATGCCTCCACTTTGATTTTTCTCAGGATTTCTTTGGCTATTTGGGGTCTTCTGTGGGTCCCTACACATATTAGGATTATTTGTTTTTGTGGAAAATGCTTTGATATTTTCATAAGGACTGCTCATTGAGGTCTCAAGCCACTGGACCAAGATCCTACTCTAGTTTCCGCTTTTTGGATAGATGGGGAGAGAGGGTACCTGCAGCTCTTCAGGTCAGAGGAATCTATTCCCAGTCCTTCAGTAGTATCCCTCTTCACTTATGTTTCCACTAAAGGAAACATAAGTGAAGAGGGATTGACACATTTGGAGAGGGAGACACATTTGTTACTGTGTCTCCCTGTTTATTCTGTGCTCTTGCCTTTGTCTTTGTCTTTGGTTGTTCAGAAGCTGTTCAGTCAGCCCTAGTTCTTCAGGAGGAATTGTACTACTAATAGGCATAATTTGGTGTGGTCTGTGGAGGAGGTGTGTTCAGGGTCTTCCTATCTCACCATCTTCTCCATTCAAAAGAACATTTTAACATCTTGAAAAACCCTCAAGAGCACTTGAAACTTTAGCATTTCATTTTTAATTTAAGGATAATATATGCCTAATGTAATGAGAAAATAATGTCAAAGAATGAAGTATCAATAGTATTTGGGAAATATAGAATGGCCCTTTGATTTTTGACCAATCCTCACTCACATTTTCAGTATAACTGGGATTAAACATTTATAGTATATTCTACCAAAGTTTTCTTTGTGCCAGGTGTTTTTTATATATATTCACACAGTCACATTCATACACTCAGACTTGTCTTTTCCTTATATAATATGGTAATACATATTTACTATAGAAAATATTCTGTAAGTTTCCTTTTTTTAGTTAACAAAGTGTAGTAGATACCATTCATGGTCAAATTATCATCCATTTATAATTGCATAGAATAACAGAGGAGATTTCTGTATAATTTAGTGGTTTCATTGTTGGTTATATTTGAGGAAATCAGGTTGGTACCAATGCACATTATTAGCTGCAGTGTTAAAGGCATTTGTATGCATTCACTTGCAAGTATATAAGTATTTCTACAGCATTTATGTGAGGACTGAATTTTTTTTAAGTATATTATTTATTTATTTTCAGAAAAAGAATAAGAGAGTGAGATTACAAAGAGGGGGAGCAGCTCACAGATGGAGAAGCAGGTTCCCCACTGAGCAAGGATCCTGAATCCCAGGATGCTGTAATCATGACCTGAGCTGAAGCCAGATGCTTAATCACTGAGCCACACAGGTATCCCTGTGAATATTAAATTTTGATAGATATTTCAGAATTTCTCTTCCACAACAAGAATAAAGACATTTCATTGATGTTAACCATCATGGATATTGAAGATCATTTACACATTTTAAAAATGGAAAAGCAAAAATGATGTCATAGTTCACCTAATAATAAAGATAGCATTGTAAAGAACAGATCACATTGCTGAGATTTTGAGGTTAATGAGATCCAATACCTTTGTAAACTTGCAAAACTTATCCAACCTGTCTCAGCATCAATTACTCTTCTCATAAAAATGAGACCAACCATCTTCCCTCTTAGGATATTGTAAAGATTAAAGGAGATAATGAATGAAAGCACTTACAGACTAGTTAGGATACAGGAAGTTCTTAGTAGATGAATGTTAAATACTCTTTTAAATTTCATATTCTCCAATTATTAGAGAGGTTGGATTTTTTT
Source organism: Mustela erminea (assembly GCF_009829155.1). Taxonomy (NCBI): domain Eukaryota; kingdom Metazoa; phylum Chordata; class Mammalia; order Carnivora; family Mustelidae; genus Mustela; species Mustela erminea. Next base: position 90,916,679 of record NC_045619.1, on the reverse strand, counting down.
TTAACCTAATGTAGTTTTAATGAGTTAAGCACAGGGTTATTCCATATGCTCCAATACATATGTTTAGAAACACATATATTTTAACAAAAGAAGATTTTTCTTGAAAGGTGGATCAAATAGTGTCATTTCAATGACTTAAGCATAAGGCAATCTCCATATGCTTCTTACACTTAAGTTTACAAATACTTATAGCTTAATAAAAGATGTTGCTTGAAAGAAAAATTATGAACAGTAGAGTTTCAATGAGTTAAGCACAGAGATATTCCCATTTACTTCTATACTTAAGTTTACAACACTTTTATCTTTCTAAAAAAGTTTTTATTTCAATTCCAGTTAGTTAACACAGTGTAGTGTTAGTTTCAGGTGTACACTATAGTGATTTAAAACTTCTGTACAAAACCGAGAGCTCATCACAAGTGCACTCCTTAATCCACATCACCTATTCACCTCGTCCCCCTACCCATCCACCTCTCCTCTGGTAACCATGTTTGTTCTGTATTATAAGAGTCTGTTCCTTGGTTTGTTTCTCTCTCCCTCTTTTTTTCCCTTTGCTCATTTTTTCCCTTAAATTTCACATATGAGTAAAATTATATAGTATTTTTCTTTCTGACACACTTATTTCAGTTTGCATAATATTTAGAGAGATTGAACATTTTAATAATTGTATTTCTCATCCATGAATTGCTTATTTGTAACTCTGTTCACTTTGGGGGGTTATGTCTTCTCATTTACTAGTTGGAGATATTTATGTACTTGAATATAAACTCATGGTGAATTTCTTTTGTTGAATCAAGTTTTCAGAACCTCTCCATAACTTATTTATGAAGTGCTTCCACTCAAAAAATCGTATCATGAGTTCATGGTGCCCTATTCTTTTTAGAGCACTTTTTTACACCTACTTCAAAATCATGTAAACATTCATTCAGTTTACTATTTCTATGGTTTTTCTCTTCCCATTTGTCTCTTTAATCCACCCAGAATTTTTTCTTATATAAGATATGAATTTGTTTTTGTTTCTTTTAAACAAATAATCAACTTCTCTAATATCATTAGGCTAGAGACAACATGACAGTTTGGACAGTGAGTCACTTAGAGCACCAAAGCCATGGGAGATGCCATCTCCCATCTGGCAACTATCAAGTAGTTCTCTGTATTGATGGGTCTGTTTCTGCTTTGTTTGCTGGTTTACTTGCTCATTTTGCTTCTTTGATTCTACTATAAGTGAAAGCATATGGTATTTGTCTTTCTCTATCTGGTATATTTCACTTGGCATAGTATCCTCCATGTTCAACAAAGTTGTAAATGGCAAGATCTCATCCTTTCTATAGCCAAGTAGTATTCCATTTTGTGTTTGTGTGTGTGTGTGTGTGTATACATATATACATTTATATATATGTATCCTCTTCTTTATTAATCTATCAACATATACTTGGATTGCTTCCATACCTTGGGTGTTACAAATAATGCTGCAAAAAAATGTAGGGGGGGTGCATATATCTTTTGGAATTAGTGTTTTTGAAAAAAATTTTTATTATTACAATGGTAAGCAAAGTGATTTGTGTTCCAAAACCACTGGTTTTATATCCACTGTTATAAGTCATTAACATAGAACTGACAGTTTTAAAGGAAAATACAACTCAGCCACTCTCGTGTATTTTCCATTTCTTACAGGATACCCAGTTTGTTGGCATATAATTTTTCATAGTGTTCTCTTATATTTGTTGTTCTGTGGTGTTGGTTGTGATCTCTCATTTATTATTCACAATTTTATCTATTTGGATCATTTCTCTTTTCTTTTTGTTAAGTCTGGCTAGCAGTTTTTCAATTTTATCAAGTCTTTCGAAGAACCAGCTCTTAGTTTCATTTGTTTGTTTTTATATCATTTAGTTCTGCTCTAATCTTTATCTCTATTCTGCTACTGTTAGGCATTATTTGCTGTTCCTTTTTTAGTTCCTTTATGTGTAAGGTTATATCATATATTTGAGACTTTTCTTGCTTCTCAAGGTAAGTGTATATTGCAATACACTTCCCTCTTAGAACTGATTTTAATACATCCTAAAGGTTTTGGGCTTTCATACCTTTAATTTCATTTTCTTTCATGTATTTTTTTTAAAGATTCATTTATTTATTTCAAGGGGGGTCAGGCAGAGTGAGAGGGAGGGAATCCTCAAGCAGACTCCCTGCTGAGTGTGGAACCTGACTTGGGTTTTGATCCCAGGATCCTGAGATCATAACCTGAGCCAAAATCAAGAGTTGAATGCTCAACTGACTGAACCACTCAGGTGTCCTCTGTGTATTTTGTTAATTCATCTTCAATTTCCAGGTTAACCCATTCATTTCTTGGTAGGATGTTCTTTAATTTCCTTGTAATTGAGTTCTTCTTGAATTTTTTCTTGCACTTGACTTCCAGTTTCATAGTGCTGTGGTCTGAAAATATGCATGGTATGATTTCAGTCTTTTTGTTCTTGTTGAGGGCTGATTTGTTAGCCAGTATGTGACGTATTCTGGAGAATGTTCTATGTGTATTCAAGAAGAATGTGTACTCTGCTGCTTTAAGGTGGAATGTTCTGAATATATCTGTTACGACCATCTTGTCCAGTGTGTCATTCAGAGCCATTGTTTCCATGTTGATTTGCTGCTTACATGATCCATCCCTTGTTTTAAGTGGGGTGTTAAAGTCCCCTATTATTTTTGTATTATCACCAATGAGGTTCTTTATGTTTGTTATTAATATATTCAGGTGCTTCCAAGCTGGGAGCATAGATTTTTACAATTGTGAGATGATGGTTAGACCCCTTAATTTGGATATAATGCCCTTCTTCATCTATTATTATGGTTTTATTTTAAGATCTAGTTTGTCTGATATAAGCATGGTTACTCCAGCTATCTCCTGACAACCATCTGCATTGTAGGTGGTTTTCCATCCCCTCACTTTCAATTTGCAGGTGTCTTTAGGTCTAAAATGAATCTTTTGTAGGAAGTATAAAAATGGATTTTTTTTAATCCATTCTTATACCCTATGTCTTTTGATTGGAGCATTTAGTCCATTTACATTCAGAGTGATTATTGAGAGATATGAATTTAGTACCATTGTGTAACCTGTAAAATTGGTATTCCTGGTGATGTTTTTAAGTCCTTTCTAGTCTTTGTTGTTTTTGGTATTTTTTTCTCCATTCAAAGAATTTCCCTTAAAATTTCTTGTAAGACAGGTGTGTTTAAGAATGCCTTTAGTTCTAGCCTAGAAAACTCTTTATTTCTCCTTCTATTCTGAATGAAAGCCTTGCTGTATAAAGAATTCTTAGCTGCAGGGTTTTCCCATTTAGCACATTGCATATTTCCTTCCATTGTTTTCTGGCCTGCCAAATGTCTGTGGACAGATCTGCTGACAACCTGGTCTGTCTCCCATTGTAGGATAAGAACATTTTTTTCCTTGTCCTTTCCAGGTTTCTTTCCTTATCTATGTATTTTGTGAATTTGCTTATGATATGCCTTGATGACGGCTGGCTTTTGTTGAGCTTAATAGAATTCATCTGTATTTGGATTTTGATGTCTGTGTCCTTTCCCAGATTAGTGAAGTTTTCAGCAATAATTTCTTCAAAAAAAGCTTCTGCCACTTTCTCTCTCTCTTCATCTTCTGTGAGTCTATGATATGAATGTTATTATGTTTCACTAATTCACTGTATTCCCTAAGTCTACCTTCATAGTCCATTATCTTTCTTTCCCTCTTCTTTTTTGTTTCATTATTTTCCATACTTTTATCTTCTATACCACTGAGTTGCTCTTCTGCTTCATCAATTCTCCTTTTCTTGCCCTCCATTTGTGCTTACATTGCAGTTATTACATTATTAATTTTGGCCTGACTACACTTTAGTTGTTTTATCTCTGTAGTTAGGGATTCTCTAGTGTCTTCTGAGCTTTTTTTGAGCCCAGTTTGTATCCTTACACTTGCTGTGGTACCTCTGTAGGCAGGCTGTCTCCCTGCCACTGCAACACATGTCTTAAACTTTCTTGAACCATTCTCCAGGACTTCAACATGAGATCTTTGGTGTTTATTTCCTCAACATTCTCTCTGGTGCTCAAACTTTTCCTTCCTTATGTCTTTTGTTATTTTTAAAAGCTATAATTCTTTCATTATCTCCTTTCTTTCCAGAGTCCTTACAGAAATCCTGTGTTCACTTGAAGCCTGAGTGATGTAAGACCCATGCTGTAAGAATTTGCAAATTTATGATTTCTTATAATTACAAAATTTTGTGATTCCATATATAACTGACAGTATAACTTTAAACCAAACATGTTGGTTCATGAGAGGTTAGCAAAGACGGGAGGTAAGACAGTGTATTATTCCTCAGGAACTGTTTGCAGGTATAAACCCCAAAAGATCAGATAGTAGCTACTAGCACGAAGGACAAAAGTAGGTTGAGTCTAGCAACATGGCGCATCAAAAAGGAGAGTGGCAGATGTTAATTACAAAGGAGGAGGGTGGGAGTTTGGGTGAGCCTGGTGGTTGGTATTAAGGAGGATGAATATTGCATGGAGTACTGGGTGTGGTACATAAACAATAAATCTTGGAACACTGAAAAAAATTAAATTAAATTTAAAGAAAAGGAAGTTGGGATGAGATGCCAAAAAGAGCAACAAAATGGTGAATGGTGTTCCTCTTCATATATCCTTCTTACTTTTCTCTAAAGACAGTTCCTGTAATTCTGTAATTCCGACTGCCATGGAGAATAGGAATTGAGGAGTAGAGTCACCAAGGCATAGGGGACAAACCTCCCTGCCCCAATTAATTTTCCTTTGGCAGACACTTATTTTAGAAGGATAATTTGGGAGGATACAGGCTTTTAGGGATTGGCATTTCAGAATATGGTGTGTACTTGATATTACACTGATCAAATCAAATGATTCTGTTTTGTAGAGAGATTCCTCAGAGAACAAAAACACCAGCACGTGGGAATGGGGGAGGGAAAGTTGGTTATGACAAAGGACCCTAGAGATTCTAAATTTCCTAAATCAAATATGCTAAATTTAGATTTGGACAAATTGCATGAGCAAAAATGAAAGAGATTAAGGATGCATACAATAAATTGGGTGAACCTCCAAAATATGGCTGAACAAGAGAAACCAGACTTTAAATCTCACAATTTCTGATTTCTTTTATAAAAAGCTCCAGAAGAGGCAAAAATATTGTATATGGCCCAAGAACATCAATGGATACCTGAATCCAATGGCTGGCATGGGGAGTATAAAGAATGGCTCTGAAGACACGAAGGGAATTATTTAATATGATGGGGATATTCTAAATATACTTTGTCAGTAGTTGTCTAAATATATTGGATTAAAATTATTGCACATGTTTTTATGTAAGGTACAAGGTACATTAATGTATTTCATTACATTGACATAACTATAATGAATCAATAATATTTAATTTATAGATGGTTTAAAGTATGGGAAGATCCCCAAACACAGACATAAATAAATCATACCTTGAATTTCTTCCAAGATTCACTAACATTTGTATAATATAAGTGATTTTGACCAAAGCCTGAGCTTCAATTATTTCTACACAGAACAACTGATAAAATTTATAAATATTATATATTGCAATCAACTTTTTCTAAACTCCTGTTCATATTGACTGTTTTTTACTTCTTCCTATGAATAAAAAAATGTTCTTAGTGACATCTAGAGTGGTAAATCCTTGTGAGAAAATTTTCAATTTACTTTGTCCAGATCTATCAGAGAAATCAGTATCCATAGCATCTCTAGCTTTATGAAATGTATTTCTAAGATTATAAGACTTGAAAGCCAGATTTACCCCTTAATCCACATACCGAATGGTGGTGTTAACAGTCATGGAAAAATATTAATTGTGTGTACATCCCCATTAGAGCTCTGGAATGATCAGGTGCTTGTCAATGAACAACAATATTTTGAAAGGAATCTTTTACTGAAGAATAGGTCTCAACGGTGAGTTTAAAATATTCATAAACCATGTTTGTTTGTAAACAGAGGTACTGCCATTCAGGCCTTGCTATTCCATTTATAAAGCACAGGCAGAATACATTAAGCATAATTTTTAAGAGGCCTAGAACTTACAGAATGGTCAATGAACGTTGGCTTCAATTTAGAACCACAATCTGCAATAGCCTTAACAAGAGTGTCAGCCTAACCTTTGAAGTTTTGAAGCAAGGCATTAACTACTCTTTATCTATAAGTAAGTCCTAGATGCATCTTCATCCACTATAAGTCATTTTTATTTGCATTGAGTGTATGGTTTAGTGTAGTCACCTTCATTAATTACTTTAGCTAGATCTTCTGGAAACTCACTTCAGCTACTACATCAATCCTGCTTTCCTTGTACTTTGTGTTATGTAGATGGTTTCTTTCCTTAAACCTTATAATGTGTGCTTGCTTCAGATTTTTTTTTTTTCTGTAGCTTCTTCACCTCTCTCAGTCTTCATAGAATTGAAGAGAATCAGGGCCTTGCTCTAGATTAGGTTTTGGCTTAAGGAATATTGTGTTTGATTTGATCTATCCAGATCAATAAAAATTTCTCCCTGTCAGCAATAACACTTCACTTTCTTATCACTTATGTCTTTCACTGAAGTAGCACTTTAATTTCCTTCAAGAGATTTTCCCTGTATTCACAACCTAAGTGGTACAAGAGATATAGCTGTTGGCCTATCCTGGCTTTTTACTGTGTCTTCCTCATTAAGCTTGATCATTTCTAGCTTGACTTAAAGCGAGAAACATGATTCTTTCTTTTACATGAACACTTCCAGGTCACTTTAGGGTGATTATTTAGCCTAATTTCAATATTTGTGCATGTCAAGGAATAGAGAGGCCAAAAGAGAGGGAGAGAGAAGAGGGGAGAGCTGGTCAGTGGAGCCGTCAGAACACACATAGCATTTGCTGATTGTAGTTGCTGTCTTATATGGGCAGCGTTCATGGTGTTCCAAAACAAGTACAATAGTAACATCAAAGGTCACAGATCACCATAACAAATATAATGATTAAAAAGCTTGAAATATTGTGAAAATTACTACAGTGCAACACAAATGCTGTTGGGAAGATGGCACCAATAGATTTGATTGATGCAGGATGTCATAAACCTTCAACTTGTAGGAAATGCAGTTATGCAAAGTGCAACAAAGCAAAGCACAATAAAATGAGAATGAATAAAATATACCTGTACCACATTTTGTTTATCCATTCGTCACTTGAAAGTTACTTATGTTTTTCCTACTCTTTGACTCATGCATGATGTGTCTATGAAAATGTGTGTTGAAATTTTTGTGTGAACTTCTTTTCAATTCCTAGAAGTAGAATTTCTGGGTTATATGGTAACTCTATATTTACCTTCTTGATGAGATACCAAACTTTTCCAAATGTCTACACATTTTACATTCTCACCAGCAATGTATGAGGATTCCAAATTCTGTATATCATCACTTGTTATTCTTCTGTACAATAGTACTTCTTACTTTTTGTGATATAAATGACCAACATATATGTACAGACACACACACATACACATACATATATGTAACTGTCCTAGTGGTTGTAAAATGGTATGTCATTGTGGTTTTGACTTATTTTCCTAAATACTATTATTCATTTTTTTAAAACATTTTATTTATTTATCTGACAGACAGAGATCACAAGTGGGCAGAGAGGCAGGCAGAGACAGAGAGAGGGGGAAGCAGGCTCCCTCCTGAGCAGGGAGTTCGATGTGGAGCTGGATCCCAGGACCCTGGGGTCATGACCTGAGCCAAAGGCAGAGGCTTTAACCCACTAGCCACCCAGGTGCCCCAATACTTCTATTCTTTTTTTTTTTTTTTAAGATTTTATTTACTTATTTATTTGACAGACAGAGATCACAAGTAGGCAGAGAGGCAGACAGAGAGAGAGGAGGAAGCAGGCTCCCTGCTGAGCAGAGAGCTGGATGCAGGGCTTGATCCCAGGACCCTGAGATCATGACTTGAGCCCAAGGCAGAGGCTTTAACCCTCTGAGCCACCCAGGAGCCCCCAATACTTCTATTCTTGAGCATTTTTTAAATGTGCTTTTACCCATGTGTCTATCTTCTTTAAGTCCTTTGTCTATATTTTGTTGAGTGTTTGTTTTTTTAGTGTTCAATTGTAGGAGTTATTTTTTGTAAATTTAACCATGGAAGTGCCACATTCTATCCAAGAAAATAACAAAACTCAAAAAAAATTAAAGATGTCCTAAATAAATTTTAAAAATCCCATATTATTTGATAGGAGACCCACCATTGTTAATTAAGATTATAACAGTTTCTAAACTGACCCACAGATTCAATATAATCCTTATTAAATTTTCAAGTGCTCTTTTTGCATAAATAAGCAATCTAATCCTAAAATTCATATGGAATTGCAAGTGTCCCTGAATAGACAAGACAACATTGAAAAAGAGGAACAAAGTCGAAATAGTCATACTTTCCAACTTCAAATTTCATATAAAGTTACACTGATCAAGAAAGACAGAATGATACAGGCAATTGAGCAATAGCTCAAAGGAATAGAACTGAGAGTCTATTATAAACCCATACATTTATGGTCAATTGATTTTTTTTTAATTTCTTTATTTTCAGAAAAACAGTATTCATTATTTTTTCAACCACACCCAGTGCCCCATGCAATCCGTGCCCTCTATAATACCCACCACCTGGTACCCCAACCTCCCAACCCCCACCACTTCAAACCCCTCAGATTGTTTTTCAGAGTCCATAGTCTCTCATGATTCACCTCCCTTTCCAATTCCCCCAACTCCCTTCTCCTAACACCCCTTGTCCTCCATGATATTTATTATGCTCCACAAATAAGTGAAACCATATGATAATTGACTCTCTCTGCTTGACTTATTTCACTCAGAATAATCTCTTCCAGTCCTGTCCATGTTGCTACAAAAGTTGGGTATTCATCCTTTCTGATGGAGGCATAATACTCTATCGTGTATATGGACCACATCTTCCTTATCCATTCGTCCATATAAACATATATTTTTATCCCAAGGGGTACAGGTCTGTGAATCACCAGGTTTACACACTTTACAGCACTCACCAAAGCACATACCCTCCCCAATGTCCATAATCCCACCCCCTTCTCCCAAACACCCTCCCCCCAGCAACCCTCAGTTTGTTTTGTGAGATTAAGAGTCACTTATGGTTTGTCTCCCTCCCAATCCCATCTTGTTTCATTGATTCTTCTCCTACCCACTTAAGCCCCCATGTTGCATCACCACTTCCTCATATCAGGGAGATCATATGATAGTTGTCTTTCTCTGCTTGACTTATTTCGCTAAGCATGATACGCTCTAGTTCCATCCATGTTGTCGCAAAAGGCAAGATTTCATTTCTTTTGATGGCTGCATAGTATTCCATTGTGTATATATACCACATCTTCTTGATCCATTCATCTGTTGATGGACATATAGGTTCTTTCCATAGTTTGGCTATTGTGGACATTGCTGCTATAAACATTCGGGTGCACGTGCCCCTTTGGATCACTACGTTTGTATCTTTAGGGTAAATACCCAATAGTGCAATTGCTGGGTCATAGGGCAGTTCTATTTTCAACATTTTGAGGAACCTCCATGCTGTTTTCCAGAGTGGCTGCACCAGCTTGCATTCCCACCAACAGTGTAGGAGGGTTCCCCTTTCTCCGCATCCTCGCCAGCATCTGTCATTTCCTGACTTGTTGATTTTAGACATTCTGACTGGTGTGAGGTGATGTCTCATTGTGGTTTTGATTTGTATTTCCCTGATGCCGAGTGATATGGAGCACTTTTTCATGTGTCTGTTGGCCATCTGGATGTCTTCCTTGCAGAAATGTCTGTTCATGTCCTCTGCCCATTTCTTGATTGGATTATTTGTTCTTTGGGTGTTGAGTTTGCTAAGTTCTTTATAGATTCTGGACACTAGTCCTTTATCTGATATGTCGTTTGCAAATATCTTCTCCCATTCTGTCAGTTGTCTTTTGATTTTGTTAACTGTTTCCTTTGCTGTGCAAAAGCTTTTGATCTTGATGAAATCCCAATAGTTCATTTTTTCCCTTGCTTCCCTTGCCTTTTGCGTTGTTCCTAGGAAGATGTTGCTGCGGTTGAGGTCGAAGAGGTTGCTGCCTGTGTTCTCCTCAAGGATTTTGATGGATTCCTTTCGCACATTGAGGTCCTTCGTCCATTTTGAGTCTATTTTTGTGTGCGGTGTAAGGAAATGGTCCAATTTCATTTTTCTGCATGTGGCTGTCCAATTTTCCCAGCACCATTTATTGAAGAGGCTGTCTTTTTTCCATTGGACATTCTTTCCTGCTTTGTCGAAGATTAGTTGACCATAGAGTTGAGGGTCTATTTCTGGGCTCTCTATTCTGTTCCATTGATCTATGTGTCTGTTTTTGTGCCAGTACCATGCTGTCTTGATGATCACAGCTTTGTAATAGAGCCTGAAGTCCGGAATTGTGATGCCACCAACGTTGGCTTTCTTTTTCAATATCCCTTTGGCTATTCGAGGTCTTTCCTGGTTCCATATAAATTTTAGAATGACTTGTTCCATTTCTTTGAAAAAGATGGATGGTACTTTGATAGGAATTGCATTAAATGTGTAGATTGCTTTAGGTAGCATAGACATTTTCACAATATCTATTCTTCCAATCCAGGAGCATGGAACATTTTTCCATTTCTTTGTGTCTTCCTCAATTTCTTTCATGAGTACTTTAGGGTTTTCTGAGTATAGATTCTGTGTCTCTTTGGTTAGGTTTATTCCTAGGTATCTTATGGTTTTGGATGCAATTGTAAATGGGATTGACTCCTTAATTTCTCTTTCTTCTGTCTTGCTGTTGGTGTAGAGAAATGCAACTGATTTCTGTGCATTGATTTTATATCCTGACACTTTACTGAATTCCTGTATAAGTTCTAGCAGTTTTGGAGTGGAGTCTTTTGGGTTTTCCACATATAGTATCATATCATCTGCGAAGAGTGATAATTTGACTTCTTCTTTGCCGATTTGGATGCCTTTAATTTCCTTTTGTTGTCTGATTGCTGAGGCTAGGACCTCTAGTACTATGTTGAATAGCAGTGGTGATAATGGACATCCCTGTCGTGTTCCTGACCTTAGCGGAAAAGCTTTCAGTTTTTCTCCATTGAGAATGATATTTGCGGTGGGTTTTTCATAGATGGCTTTGATGATATTGAGGTATGTGCCCTCTATCCCTACACTTTGAAGAGTTTTGATCAGGAAGGGATGCTGTACTTTGTCAAATGCTTTTTCAGCATCTATTGAGAGTATCATATGGTTCTTGTTCTTTCTTTTATTGATGTGTTGTATCACATTGACTGATTTGCGGATGTTGAACCATCCTTGCAGCCCTGGAATAAATCCCACTTGGTCGTGGTGAATAATCTTTTTAATGTACTGTTGAATCCTATTGGCTAGTATTTTGTTGAGTATTTTCGCATCTGTGTTCATCAAGGATATTGGTCTATAGCTCTTTTTTTTGGTGGGATCCTTGTCTGGTTTTGGGATCAAGGTGATGCTGGCCTCATAAAATGAGTTTGGAAGTTTTCCTTCCATTTCTATTTTTTGGAACAGTTTCAGGAGAATAGGCATTAGTTCTTCTTTAAATGTTTGGTAGAATTCCCCCGGGAAGCCATCTGGCCCTGGGCTTTTGTTTGTTTGGAGATTTTTAATGACTGTTTCAATCTCCTTACTGGTTATGGGTCTGTTCAGGCTTTCTATTTCTTCCTCGTTCAGTTGTGGTAGTTTATATGTTTCTAGGAATGCATCCATTTCTTCCAGATTGTCAAATTTATTGGCGTAGAATTGCTCATAGTATGTTCTTATAATAGTTTGTATTTCGTTGGTGTTAGTTGTGATCTCTCCTCTTTCATTCATGATTTTATTTATTTGGGTCCTTTCTCTTTTCTTTTTGATAAGTCAGGCCAGGGGTTTATCAATTTTATTAATTCTTTCAAAGAACCAGCTCCTAGTTTCGTTGATTTGTTCTATTGTTTTTTTGGTTTCTATTTCATTGATTTCTGCTCTGATCTTTATGATTTCTCTTCTCCTGCTGGGCTTAGGGTTTCTTTCTTGTTCTTTCTCCAGCTCCTTTAGGTGTAGGGTTAGGTTGTGTACCTGAGACCTTTCTTGTTTCCTGAGAAAGGCTTGTACCGCTATATATTTTCCTCTCAGGACTGCCTTTGTTGTGTCCCACAGATTTTGAACCGTTGTATTTTCATTATCATTTGTTTCCATTATTTTTTTCAATTCTTCTTTAATTTCCCGGTTGACCCATTCATTCTTTAGAAGGATGCTGTTTAGTCTCCATGTATTTGGGTTCTTTCCAAACTTCCTTTTGTGGTTGAGTTCTAGCTTTAGAGCATTGTGGTCTGAAAATATGCAGGGAATGATCCCAATCTTTTGATACCGGTTGAGTCCTGATTTAGGACCGAGGATGTGATCTATTCTGGAGAATGTTCCATGTGCACTAGAGAAGAATGTGTATTCTGTTGCTTTGGGATGAAATGTTCTGAATATATCTGTGATGTCCATCTGGTCCAGTGTGTCGTTTAAGGCCTTTATTTCCTTGCTGATCTTTTGCTTGGATGATCTGTCCATTTCAGTGAGGGGAGTGTTAATGTCCCCTACTATTATTGTATTATTGTTTATGTGTTTCTTTGATTTTGTTATTAATTGGTTTATATAGTTGGCTGCTCCCACGTTGGGGGCATAGATATTTAAAATTGTTAAATCTTCTTGTTGGACAGACCCTTTGAGTACGATATAGTGTCCTTCCTCATCTCTTATTATAGTCGTTGGCTTAAAATCTAATTGATCTGATATAAGGATTGCCACTCCTGCTTTCTTCTGATGTCCATTAGCATGGTAAATTCTTTTCCACCCCCTCACTTTAAATCTGGAGGTGTCTTCGGGCTTAAAATGAGTTTCTTGGAGGCAACATATAGATGGGTTTTGTTTTTTTATCCATTCTGATACCCTGTGTCTTTTGACAGGGGCATTTCGCCCATTAACATTCAGGGTAACTATTGAGAGATATGAATTTAGTGCCATTGTATTGCCTGTAAGGTGACTGTTACTATATATGGTCTATGTTCCTTTCTGATCTACCACTTGTCGGCTCTCTCTTTGCTTAGAGGACCCCTTTCAATATTTCCTGTAGAGCTGGTTTGGCGTTTGCAAATTCTTTCAGTTTTTGTTTGTCCTGGAAGCTTTTAATCTCTCCTTCTATTTTCAATGATAGCCTAGCTGGATATAGTATTCTTGGCTGCATGTTTTTCTCGTTTAGTGCTCTGAAAATATCATGCCAGCTCTTTCTGGCCTGCCAGGTCTCTGTGGATAAGTCAGCTGCCAATCTAATATTTTTACCATTGTATGTTACAGACTTCTTTTCCCGGGCTGCTTTCAGGATTTTCTCTTTGTCACTAAGACTTGTAAATTTTACTATTAGGTGACGGGGTGTGGGCCTATTCTTATTGATTTTGAGGTGCATTCTCTGAACCTCCTGAATTTTGATGCTTGTTCCCTTTGCCATATTGGGGAAATTCTCCCCAATAATTCTCTCCAGTATACCTTCTGCTCCCCTCTCTCTTTCTTCTTCTTCTGGAATCCCAATTATTCTAATGTTGTTTCGTCTTATGGTGTCACTTATCTCTCGAATTCTCCCCTCGTGGTCCAGTAGCTGTTTGTCCCTCTTTTGCTCAGCTTCTTTATTCTCTGTCATTTGGTCTTCTATATCACTAATTCTTTCTTCTGCCTCATTTATCCTAGCAGTGAGAGCCTCTATTTTTGATTGCACCTCATTAATAGCTTTTTTGATTTCATCTTGGTTAGATTTTAGTTCTTTTATTTCTCCAGAAAGGGCTTTTATATCTCTTGAGAGGGTTTCTCTAATATCTTCCATGCCTTTTTCGAGCCCGGCTAGAACCTTGAGAATTGTCATTCTGAACTCTAGATCTGACATATTACCAATGTCTGTATTGATTAGGTCCCTAGCCTTCGGTACTGCCTCTTGTTCTTTTTTTTTCTGTTGAATTTTTCCGTCTTGTCATTTTGTCCAGATAAGAGTATATGAAGGGGCAAGTAAAATACTAAAAGGGTGGCAACAACCCCAGGAAAATATGCTTTAACTAAATTAGAAGAGATCCAAAATCGTGAGGGGGGGAGAAAGGGGATAAAAAGAGGTTCAAAAAGGAAGAAAGAAAAAAGAAAAGAAAAAAAAAAGAAAAGAAAAGAATTAAAAAAAAAAGAAAACACCTAAGAAAAATGTAAAAAAGAAAAAATATATATATTAGATAAACTAGTAAAAAATCGTTAAAAAAGAAAAAGGTAACTGTTAAAAAAAAAATTTTACCTGAAGGCGAGAAAAAAAGAAAAAAAAAACCAAAAAAAAACAAAAAATGAAAAAGAAAAAAATTAAATTAACTGCAAGACTAAAAAAAAATCACAGGGAAAAAGCCATGAGTTCCGTGCTTGGCTTTCTCCTCCTCTGGAATTCTGCTGCTCTCCTTGGTATTGAAACCGCACTCCTTGGTAGGTGAACTTGGTCTCGGCTGGATTTCTTGTTGATCTTCTGGGGGAGGGGCCTGTTGTAGTGATTCTCAAGTGTCTTTGCCCCAGGCGGAATTACAGTGCCCTTATCAGGTGCCGGGGTGAGTAATCTGCTCGGGTTTGCTTTCAGGAGCTTTTGTTCCCTGAGCGCTTTCCCTTAGAGTTCCGGAGGACGGGAAAACAAATGGCGGCCTCCTGGTCTCCGGCCCGGAGGAGCCGAGAGTCCAGGGCCACACTCCTCAGTGCGCCCTCAGAGAACAGCGCCCAGTTACTCCTGTCTGCCTGACCTCCGGGCCGCGCTCCGAGCTCACCGAGCCTGCGACCAGTTCAAGGTAACACCGAGCTGCGAGCTCACTGTCGGCTCTGTCTTTGTAGCCGGCTTTCCCGTTCCAATACCCGCAAGCTCTGCGACACTCAGACACCCCCGATCCTTCTGTGACCCTGCGGGACCTGAGGCCACGCTGACCCTGCGTGGGCTTCGCTCCGGTTTAGCCTCTGGAGCAATGTCCCTCAGCGGAACAGACTTTTAAAAGTCCTGATTTTTTTTTGCGGTTGCTCCGCCGCTTGCCGGGAGCCGGCCCCTCCCCACCAGGGTCTATCTTCCTGTCGCTTTGGATTCACTTCTCCACCGGTCCTACCTTTCAGAAAGTGGTTGTTTTTCTGTTTCCAGAATTGCTGTTCTTCTTCTCTTCGATCTGCCGATGGATTTTCAGGTGTTTGCAGTCTTTAGATAAGCTATCTAGCTGATCTGGCTAGCTGAAGTAGTCTCAGCCTGCTACTTCTCCGCCATCTTGACTCCTCTATGGTCAATTGATTTTTAACTACAGTGCCAAGATTGTTCAAAGGGGAAATAATAGCTTTTTCAACAAATCATGTTGTGGTAACTATTTTCATGCAAAAGTTGACTTTAATCTCTACCTCAAACCATACACAAACATTAACTCAATAGAAATCAAAGACCTAAAAGTAAGATATAAAACTATAAAGTTCGTAGAATAAACAGCAAGTATACATCCTTGCAACTTTGAATTAAGCAATGATGTTTTAAATATGACACCAGAAGCACAAGCAAGGAAATACAAAATAAATTTAAAAATTATTCATCTTTGGGGTGCATGGGTGATTCAATGGGTTAAAGCTTCTGCCTTTGGCTCAGGTCATTATCCCAGGTAGGATCGAACCCCACTTCAGGCTCTCCGTTCAGCAAGGAGCCTGTGTCCCCCCACCCCCTGCCTATCTCTCTGCCTACCTGTGATCTCTGTCAAATAAATAAATAAAAATCTCTAAAAAAATTTACTTTATCAAAATTAAACATTTTATGAACAAAGGACACTATCAGGAAACTGAAATGACAACCCAAAGAATGAGAAAAATAAAAACCAAATCTAATAAGGGTCAATAATTTTTAAAGTGCTTATTGGACAGCTTTGAGGGCCTTGAATATAATAACAAGAACTTATTCCCTTGTTATTGCTTTAGAAAGGAAGATGGTTAACAATGTTGGCTTAAAAGGTGTCTGGGTGGCTCAGCGGTTAAGTGTCTGCCTTTGGCTCAGGGATCTAACCCCACAGGAGCCTTCTTATCCTTTTCCTTCTACTGCTTTCTCTCTCTCTCTCTCTCTCTCTCTCCATCATATAAATAAATAAATAAATAAATAAATAAATAAATAAATAAAATCTTTAAAAACAAAAAACAGTGCTGGCTTAAAATAGTAAAACAAATCAGAACACAAACCTGAGCTTAAATTGTTTTCTTCTCAGGGCCACATGGATAGGATTACAGCATTAAGTATTTTTTTTCACTCATTTTTCTCTGATGGCACATGATATCCAATACCAAACACATTATATTTCATGGATTTCTTTACATGTCCATTTTTATTTTTATTTTTTTATCTGACAGGATATCGGTAATACTCACATCTTCAAAAACATTTTATGTATGAGTGAGTACGTGCAGGAGTGGGCAGAAGGGAAGGCGAAGGGAGACCCAAATCATTTTTTTAATATTTTTTCCATGATCCCATATAACCAAATGTCCAACCATTCCTCTTTTTTTTTTTTTTTTTCTAAATATCTCTGGAACCATTTCCTGGAACTTCAGATTCATTGACATTATTACATTTCAACTCTCAAATAACCTATTTAGTTTAAAATATTAGCCTTCTAACTTGCCTCCCAGATTCCAATATCCAAAAACCCATCTTCAACACATTTAACATAGTGTCTTTATAAGGTAAAAATCTGCTTGCATAGGTTTTTATATTAAAAAAGAAAACTCTCAAGGTGCCACCTGCATTAGAATCACCTACTATCCATGTTTCTATATCGTACTCCAGGTAAATTAAAAAGACATTTTAAGAATGAGAATGTTGACTTGTGTGGTTGATAAACAAATCATGTGTGTGATTCTTAGGCATTTCACATTTTCAGGTCTCTAAACCTACCAGATAATGTCCTGCTGCATTTTAGAGCATACAAGCTTTTTATGACTTGAAGCCTCCCTTTTTTTCTTTCCATGTTGAAACAGGTGAGTCACATTTGAAGAACTTCCTAGAGTTCCAGTAGTGTATATTGTTATATTGATGTCTGTATTATTCTTTAAAATTCTAATGATGAATGTTTATTTAAAATCATTTTTTGAGGAAGTCAGTACCATTTTTTGTAAAATAAAAGAAATTTCACATTTGTATTGATAACTCAAGATAATAATCTACTATAGCACAGAAAGGAATGCATCTAATCATAAAGAGAAGTAGGAAGGAAAAGATGCACTGTGCTGAAATGTTTGGTTAAAATGTTCTGAGGTGAAAAAACATTATGTGGTGAACTAATTGAAGGACAGAATAAGTAAACTTATAAGATGGGTCAAAATGTTTATTTATTTTCTTCTCCAAGGTTTTAAAATTACATTTCCTCTTCATTTTTTGAAAAAAGAGAATCTTTTGGAGTGTGTCCTTGAAAGTTTATTTCACTTGCTGGTTTCTGAGAGTATAAATGAAAGGGTTTAATAAAGGGGCAACTGAGGTATAAGTAACACTTACACCTTTGGATAAAGTCACCCTTTGCTGTTGGCTTTATGTAATTAAAGATACAGCTACCATAAGTAAGGGAGACTACAATCATATGAGAAGAACAAGTAGAAAAAGCCTTTGTTCTTTTCTGAGCAGAGGGTATTTTTAGAATGGTCTTGATAATATATGTGTAAGAAAGAACCAGTAACAGCAACGTGACTAGGGTATTTATAAGAGGTAAGACAAATGAAAGTAATTCCAGTAAATGAGTGTCAGTGCAGGAAAGCTGCAAGACAGGGGAAATGTCACACATGAAATCATTAATTACTTTGGAAGCACAAAAATCCAGTGTCAGTCCTGAGGCCAATGGTGGAAATGAAAGCAGAAAGCCAACTGTTCATGAAACGAATAGAAGTTGGTAACACACTTTGTTGTTCGTTATGATGGGGTAATTGAGGGGTTTGGAGATTGCTACATATTGGTCAAAACACATGGCAGCCAGCAGGTAAGATTCTGTAATTTCTAACAAGAGGAAAAAGAATAACTGAGATGCACAACTATTGTAGGAAATTATTTTATTTTAGTCATGATGCTTATCAGGTATCTGGGAACAAAGAATGTTGTCAATGAAGCTTCCAAGAAGGAGAAATTTTGGAGGAAAAAATACATGGGAGTCTTGAGGCGGGGATCTAGCAAAGTAAGAAGGATGATGGTTAAGTTCCCAATCACACTCAACACATAGTTTATGAAGAAAAATATAATAATTACAATTGGCAATTGTAGGAGATTGAATGAATTCAATCTCTCTTGACTGATTCCTCATTTCAGACCTAAGTACTATTAAATAGAGATAGGAAGACAACTTCAGAATTGGAAAAAAGAGGATTTTTATAAAAGCTACTGGCAGGAAAAAAAAATGTAGTCAGAAATGTAAAGAAGTTTAAAAAATTGATCTGATTTAATAGGATAGATGATACTTAAAACTGTTATCAGCCTAGGTCAATCTTACTGATTGCTGCATTTAAGTGACAGTTATGATAAGAACACTACTAAACTTTTCCTTTTTCCCTTTTTGAACTTGAAAGATCATTTAAATTTTAGCTGATTATTTCCAAATGAGGTAAATTCTCTTTCAAGCTAAATAGAACAAAAGCTTGACCTTTAGTGTATTTTTTATGTATAGCTTAAAAATCATTGAAAAATTTCTCATAACATCCAGAAAATTAATACCAAAATCTATATGTAATTTGTTCTTCAAAAATTCCTAGCTCATTAAAACACTTAAAAATTTGTGAAATATGGAAATAATGACAGTTACATACTATTTCTATGATTGAAATATTCAGATATATATCATTATTTTGTCCTGATGCAGTACTTCCCCATTGTTCTTTTATCTCATTTTACTTAATTATTATTTTTCGTTCATGTCAAATACACCAGGCTTCTTAGAGGTTGCATTTAATCATGAAGTTTGACTGTAACATCTACATAAAAATAGAAAAAAGTAAATGACAGTTCAAAAGTCAATGGATATTACCTGACTTTTATTTGTGGCAATGCTTTCATTTATGATCTAGATATTGACTTCAAATTATAAGTGATTTACCATATCTAGAATACACTGATATAATTTTCCCCTTATGGGAATATGGTAGAAACAGGGGTCAAAAGTAAATGACGAATATTCTATCTCTAATAACATTACAAAAAATTCAATAGTTTAAGAGGAAAGTTAATTCCAAAGCATTTCTGCAGAAAGATTCTAAAAACATATATGCATTCTGGAAATTATATTAATCTGTTAATAACTTTCACTCTCACTGATGGTCATTAAAATGTCACGACCCAGATATTACAAATAATTAGAATCCTCTTTCAGGCTGGATGAGATGGATTTTCTGTCTTTTTTCTTATATATTAAGATGAAGGTAAATGTCTATAAAAATACTAAGTGAAAATATAATGCTCTAAATGAAAAGTGATTTGGGGAAATCCCTCATATGAAGGGAACGCAAATTTTGTAACAAAGAATTCTTGCTTCAAATTGTGCACTAACAAAAGTAGCAGTTTTATTATTTTGCTCATAGGATACACAGGGGATTAATTAAAAAAAAAAAAAGAGGAAGAAGAAGAAAAAGAAAAGAAAAAGAAATGCCCCCTGGAGACTCATATTAGGAGTATCAGTTACGTGAAAAGTAAGACAACAACAACAACAAAAAACAAACAAAACAACAAAAAAGGAAGGCAATAAAAACTACTGTGAATTGATTTAAGCACAAAACTGAATTTCTTTAACTACAAAACAAAACATATTCTCTCAAAAGAGAACTAGAAGTAATTTAAACTCTATACTTAATGCCAACAAGAATTTCAGATATTCCAGTACCCTGGGACAGTATGACCATTTCTACACATTAAGAGGGTTTAGCCCAAATGGAAACCGTTCTCTTGCTTCCCCAGTCAATAGTAGGATTTCATTAACTAGTGAATTAACTATGCCCCAATGGGAGGTGTAGGGCAGTACTTAATATTTTGCTATTTTTAAAATTTTGATATAAAATATAAAGAAGAAAACCAACAAATAACCATGAAGATCATTTATTCCCAGATCATTTGTTGATCCATCTGCTATTCGATATAATAGTATGTGTTTATAACAAAAAAGAATATTCTACTAGATAAGCATAATATAGCCATTAGTGTCAAGGCATTAACATTCATAGATTATTAATGTACTTCTCCAATGCTATTTAAGTTTCACCAGTGACTAAAAGTTTTTTTTAATAGAAAATAATACAATTTAGATTTATATTTTAATTTAATTACCATAATGTTTTAGTTTCCTTTAATTTTGAAAATTCTGTAGTCTTTCCTTAACTTCAAGAATATTGATTGAAAATTTTTCTTTTTTTTCTTTTTTAAATTAACTCTAAGTACATTTTTAAAAATTTTGAATCCAGTATAGTCTACCTACAGTTTTATATTAGTTTCAGGTGTACAATGGAGTGATTCATTACTTCTGTATATTATGCAGTGCTCTTCAAGGTAAGTCTGATCTTAATCCCCTTCTGTACATGCACACTCGAGCTGCTTCTATATTTTGGCCATTGTAAATAGTGTTTCAAAGGCAGAGTGCACAAATCATTTTAATTACAATTTTCATATTCTTTGGGTAAATGCCCAGTCAGGGAATTAATGGATCATAGAGTAGCTTTATTTTTAGGTTTTTAGGAAGCCTCATATTGTCTTCAACAGTGGCTATACCAATTCACATTTCCACCAATAATGCACAAAGTTTCCTTCTGAATTTGTTTTTGTGTTTGATATAAGAAAGTGGTCCAGTTTCTTTCTTTTGCATGTAGCTTTCCAGTTTTTCCAACTCCATTGGTGAAAAAGACTGTCTTCCCATTGCTTATTTTGCCTTCTTTGTCAAAGAGTAATTGTACCATGGGTTTATTTCTGAACTTTTTATTCTGTTCCATTGATCTGTGTCTACTTTCCTGCCAATGTCATACTGTTTTAATTACTATAGCTTTGTAATATAACTTGAAGTCCAGAATTGTGATAACTCCAATTTTGTTCTTTTTCAACTTGCTTTGGTTATTTGGGTTTGTGATTTTGGTGGCACCCCTATCTAAAACAAATTTTAGAGTTGCTTGTTTTAGTTTTGTGAAACGTGCTCTTAGTATTTTGATAGGGATTGCAGTAAATGTTTAGATTGCTTTGGGTAGTATAAGCATTTTAACAATATTTGTTCTTCCAGCCCATGAGCATGGAATACCTTGCCATATGGTTGTATCATCTTCAGTTCCTTTCATGGGTGTTTTACAGGTTTTAGAGTATAGGTCTATGATCTCCTTGGTGAGGTGTTTTTTTTTTTTTTTTCCCTTAAGTATTTTATTGTTTTTGATGTAATTGTAATTGAGCTTGTTTCTGTTGGTATGATTTATCCATTCATGTAAATAGGGTGTAAAAGTCGCTTACTATTATTGTATTATTATTGATTAGTACCTTTATGTTTGTTATTAACTGCTTTGTGTATTTGGTGCTCCCATGTTGGGTACATAAATGCTTAAAATTATTATTATTTTTTGTTGGATTGTTCCTGCTATAATTAATTAGCACCATTTGGCTCCTTTTACAATATTGGTATTAAAGTTGATTTTATCTATGTATTGTTACCTCAGCTTTCTTTTCACATCCATTTGCATGATAAATGAACAATATATATTTCTTTGAGTATAGAGAGTGAGAAAGGAGCAATATATAAAGAAAAAAATCAACAAGGAAACAATAGCATTGATGACACATTGGACAGACCAGATAAATTTAGCAGCTGTATTCAGAATATTCCAGCCTAAAACAACAGAATACACATTCTTTTCAAGTGCACACTGACTACTCTCTGGTATATATTACAAGTTAGGCCACAAAAGAAGTCTCAACAAATTAAAAAAGATCAAAGTCATAACACAATGTTGTGAAACTAGACCACAACACTATGAAACTACAAATCAACCACAAGAAAAAAAAGTGGAAAGAACAGGAATACATGGAGGTTAAATAACGTGTTACTAAACAATAAATGGGTCAACAAAGATAGCACACAGAAATTAAAAAAAAAAAAAATGGAGACAGTGAAAATGAAAACCCAATGGTTTAAACTTTGAGGAGTAGCAAAGGTGAATCTAAGAGGAAAAAAAAAAATCAGAAGGTGTTTTAAAACTGTCTGGTATGGTTTCTACACAGATTTTATGTAGAATAAGCTACTTATTGTTTTATATGTTCTCTCTGCTTCTGGATCACTGGAAATATTTCAGTGAATCAAAATAGCTAGAGCAGGACTACTCATACAACACTAAAATATACAAAATCATGTACTGAATTTGAAAAGGAATCTTGGGGACAGTGTCCAATGAGACAGGAAAACAACAACAACAACAACAACAACAACAAGCAAACAACCACACTAGGTAAAGTTTGCTTCCCTTGACAGTATTTTTCAGAGATTAACAACCAAACATCTAGTTCCTAATGCATATCTCTACTGAATGTGCTACTCCCCCATACCAATGTTTAAAAACTGATAATCTACTATATAGTACTAAGTCTATTCTTGTTTTTAATTTAAATTCAATTAGCCAACATATCGTAGTGCATCAATAGTTTTAAGGTAATGTTCAATGATTCATTATTTGCGTATAACACCCAGTGCTCATCCATCACATGCACACTTTAATGCCCATCCTCCAGTTATCCCATCCTCCCATCCCCCTCCCTTCTACAACCCACAGTTTGTTTCCTAGAGTTAAGAGCCTTCAGAAAGGATGAATATCTACCATTTGCATGACATGGATGGAACTAAAGGGTATTATGCTAAGTGAAATAAGTCAGTCAGAGAAAGAGAATTATCATATGTGGTTCCATTGTTTACTTAATATTTTAAATCTGTCTTCCAATAGGAAAGTTTGGTACTATAAAACTGCTAATACTTCATACATTTTTTCCTTCCCACTCTGTTGCTCACCAGAAATGGACCTTGAAGAGCTTCTTGTTTTGTTTGATTAGAATTTTAATGTATCTGTCAATTATAATATTAGGAATTAGTACCTTCCCCGAGTAGACTATAGTAATATAATCATGCCCAAATGATATAATGTGAATGTAAAACACCAATAAAATTGTGCAGGTCCTAAGTAAAAGCTACAGATTTTTTCAGGTTCCCACAGTTTTAAATAGGCATGAAATAAGCGCAACTTTTTGTCTCTGTTTTGTTTTACAAACCAGTTACCACATTGGCTGTTATACCTCGAGATATAAGGCAAATTACTCAACCTATCCAAGCATCACTTTGCACACCAATAACAGAGATAATCATCTATGTTACTATATAGCTGTGAAGATTAAATGTGATATTATTTAGGATATACCTAGTTAATTGTTCTCTAGAGAAGAGATATTATTATATACGAAATTCCTATCAAACACTCATGTGGCATAGGTGTAATGGTGACTGCCTACATCTCCATCTATTACATATTTAAACAAATAATACAGATTTGGGAGGCCTGGTGTCTCCATTGATTAAGCATCTGACTTCAGTTCAGGTGATGATCTCAGTGTCCTAGAATTGAAACCCATATCAAACTCCCCACTCAGCAGGGTATCTGCTTATCCCTTTCCCTCAGACCCTCTTCTTCTCCTGTTCATGCTCTCTCTCTCAAATAAAAATTAAAATATTTATTTTTTATTATTTTTAAAGCTTTTATTTATATATTTGACACAAAGAGAACACAAGCACAGGGAGCAGCAGGCAGAGAAGCAGACTTCCTGCTGAGCAAGGTCTGATGCTAGGCTTGATCCCAGGACCCTGGCATCATGACCTGAGCTGAAGGCAGCAACTTAACCAACTGAGTCACCCAGGAGCCCCTAAAATCTTAAATAATAAAAATAATACAGTTAAAAAGGGTAGTACATAAAAAAGACATAACACATGCCCAGAGCATAGCTAGAAAGGAAAAGATGTATGACTTTTAAATAATTTATAAGCAGTAAAATAAACACTCAACTGAGCATGAAGAACTGGACAGATACTGCAGTTTGTGTGCACAAAATATGATTGTTGGATAATTTATTTCGTGCTTTTTATAGCTTTAAGAAAGAAAATGTAAGAAAAAGAAAGAAATGTGATATTAGTAATGGAACTCAAGATTTTAGAATAAATCCATGAAAAGAGTGTTTACTCAAGTCTTTACAGTAAAAATAAGTATTTATATTATTTGGAACAATCAGGAAAATGATTATTGTTGTATAGCCACTGATGTCCTATTTAGTCTTACAAATCAGTGAGGAAATGGAATCTATAGAGGGTTTGAAAGAAAGACACAACAAAGTTACTTTAGGTTGAAAAGAAAGCTTAAGGAAATGAGCACATCATAGCAAGTATTTGGGAGATGGATATTAGAAGATACTCTAGAAGTTGAAATTTTATTTGCCCTTTATTGGATCTTCACAATGACATCCATTCATATTAACACATATTTTCATTTGTTTCTAGAAAGCAGCACTTTATGAAGCAAGTTTCTGAAAGCCTGTTTTACTTGCTGATTCCTCAGGGTATAAATAAAAGGGTTCAACATGGGGGCAATTGAGGTGTTGAGAATAGCTACTCCTTTGGTCAGTGATGCTCTTTCTTTTGCTGAAGGCTTGACATACACGAATATACAGCTCGCATAAGAGATGGAAAGGACAATCAAGTGAGAGGAACACGTGGAGAAAGCCTTTTTCCTCTGACTAGCAGATGGGATTCTCAGGATGGTGCTAAGGATGCACAGGTAGGAGAGAATCACTAATGGCAAAGTGAAGACCAGAGTGACAAAAGCAAAGTAAAAGCCAGTCCTCTCCAAAAGCCACGTATCTGAGCTTGAGAATTGTAAGATGGGGAAACAGTCACAAGAGAAATGATCAATTACACTGAAAGCACAGAAATCTAGCTGGAGGATGAGCATGAGTGGTGGGAAAATGGTAAGAAATTCTACTAGCCAGGACCCAAAGACAAGCAGGGTGCAGATTTTTTTGCTTATGCTGGTGGTGTAATGAAGAGACTTGCAGATGGCAACGTAACCATCAAAAGACATGGCAGTGAGAAGAAAAAATTCAGAAAGACCTATGAAGATGAAGAAAAATAGTTGAACTAAACAATTGTTATAGGAAATGGTCTTGATGTTGGTAATGATTGCCCCCCAAAATCTTGAGATAGAGACACTGGTGAATGTGATTTCTAAGAAGGAGAAATTCTGCAGGAAGTAATACATAGGAGTCTTGAGATGACAATCAAGATGAGGAAGATGATGGTTAGGTTTTCAGTGACACTTAATACATAAGCCATAAATAAAAAGATAAAGATTACAACCTGAAGCTGTGGGTCATCTGAGATGCCCAAGAGAATGAACTCTGTAATCATTGTATGGTTTCTCATACTGCTTTTTATTTTCTTTAAGCAAAATCTGTTGAGAAACAAGACAGAAAGAAAGAGTGTGTGAACAGTAAAGGAATTGAAAATTTGAGAGTTCCTACTATTAGCTCCAATGAAATGAAGCAATGGAACTTTTTTCCTTTGTGCAGTTTTGCAGGATCCACTCAGCCTGTTAAAGCACAAATATTTTACACATCCTCTCCTGAAAAGGAATACCATATTCACATTTCTATGTTAAAAGCCCCCTCATGAGTGACTTTACATAACGCCTGTACCTGTTACCAAATTGTCTACATGTGCAATATATCTCTTAATTTTATTTATTTATTTTTAGTTTAATTTCAGTATAGTTAACACACAGTGTTATATTCATTTCATATAGTGAGTCAACTCACAATATGTATTTGAGTATATATACTCACTATTCATATAGTGAGTCAACAATTGCATACATCATGCAGTACTCATCAGGATATGTGTACTCCTTAATCCCCATACCCTATTTCTCCTTTTCCCCCACAAACCTCCCCTCTGGTAATCATCAGTTTGTTCTCTACAGTTAAGAGTTCCTTGGTTCCTTGGTTCCATAACTACCCATTGGATACCCCAATGGGAAAAAAAGCAGTCTCCTCAACAGATGGTTTTGTAAACTGATCAACTACTTGCAGAAGAAGGCAACGACACCACTCTCTTACACTAAACTTAAAATGGATTAAAGTTCTAAAAGTTGAGAACTGAAAGCATAAAAATTCTAGAAGAGGGCACAGATGGTAATCTTTCTGAAATTGTCCATAACAACATTTTTCTAGATATGTCTCCAGAGGAAAGAACAATATGTTTCTGCAAGAATCATTATCATGTCTGTAATTTAGATATTGAGACACTGTTTTCTAGTTTCCAAGATTGTGTGCTCCTAGAACTGAAATGCCTAATTCTGAGTTTTAACTCTGATGCCATTTTCAAACTTTATTGTCTTCTAAGATTTTGGTGGAAGCTGAAGACCCAGTCACAATTTCTGAGCTTAAGAAGAGCTATGATTATTGTTATTTTTAATATATATTCTTTCAAATGTGACCAGAAGAAATAAATGTGTTTCCTGTCTTAGAAATATAATATTAGAATTGCCTTGGTTATAAATGAGAGTATAATTCTTTGTGTGAAAGAAATCAGAAGCCATAGATATTTAATACATAGGTGAAGCCATTCGAATAACATAATTTTTACAGCAAACTGGTACATTTATGTCATCTTCATGTTCCTTATTTAAATTAACAATTGACATACTTTTCTATGTTTTTTTTTTTTTCTTTTTAAACTATGCTCACTTTGTCTTTTTGCTCTCCAAATTTGTCTGAGGACAAGAGGAGTTCATAAGGGAATTTTGTGATGACAAGTATTTCCTTGTTTTTTCTCCAGAAGAGTAAATAAGTAGAATCAATAAAATTCTTTGTAAAATTTATTTTTCGAGACCACAAATTATTAAAATGTAATCGGTATGACTTTTATCCATCACATTCTCTCTTTATTCTTAGGAACCAGCATTTTATCTATGCCATAAATTCTTGATAGTATTATCAAGTATTATTTTTTTTTCTATGGGATGAACTGGGTAAATCTGTAGGGCATAAGTGTCAAGTTTGTATTGTGCCTTTTTTTCTTTTAATTTTTCTTGACAATCACAATCTCTTCTTTTAGGAATAGACACATATTTGTTATAATATACCAGCAAAG
Organism: Mustela erminea; assembly: GCF_009829155.1. Classification (NCBI taxonomy): domain Eukaryota; kingdom Metazoa; phylum Chordata; class Mammalia; order Carnivora; family Mustelidae; genus Mustela; species Mustela erminea. The sequence continues at coordinate 90,889,375 of NC_045619.1, read as the reverse complement.
TTGGCAGATCAAAAGGCAGAGATTGTTCCTGTGTTTTGAACAATGACTGGAAATGTTAAATTATACAATTAGTAGCTGTACATATACTAGTTTGATAACTTGGGGATCCCTGCAATTTGTTTCAACAAAATAACCTCTGGAATGGAAGAGAAATAAACACATTCATTGACAAGTGTAGAATGTACTTATTTTTTTGATATTTTTTTCTTAATTTTCTTAATTTCTTAATTAGATTTTCTTAATTTTTTAAATTTCTTAATTTTCTTAAATTTCTTAATTTTTTTTCTTAATTTTCTTAAATTTCTTAAATTTTCTTAATTTTCTTAAAATGTGAGAGGCAGTGCATTCATAATCTATTTCAGGTTTTTGTCATGAGTTCATCCTCGCCTCTGTCATGTAAAAGCCTCTCACACTGAGAAAGTGCAGGCTTGATTGCATGCAAGATTCCTATAGTTTCTGCTCTAAGCAAAGAAATTTCTTTTTATTACTTTAATCTTTCCATATTACCATAAACAATGTTCTGACCTGAACATCAAGAATTACTATTGTAAGCCTGTGAGTTCTTTAAAAGATTTTCAGGTAATAGAGCCCCCTGACTGGAAGGTAAAATATTTCACAGATCCCTGGATAAGATGAAGATTGATTGAATACTATCCAAACACAAAACAATTTTACCTTTTCTGGTCATTGTATAAATCCCTGAGAGACCAGAGTGGAGAAAGGAAAAGGAGAGATAACCTAAGAAGTATAGTGATGCCATGACATGCATCTATCCAGACAGCTAACAATATAGTGACATAAAAGCAAAAGTGTACGTACCAGCTGATCCAATCAATATGGTTTCCCTTTGTCTGTACTTACTTTTTCTCATAATCCCATGGAACTCAGTTGACACTCAGGATATAATTTATTCTCCGTTTCTTTGGAACTAGTTAAATATAGTGCTGAGCTGCACAGTAGTGGACCATTCAGTGAAGGTAGCAGCCAGACTATTAACTTATACATCTCCACCTATATAAAGTAGAATGAATAAATAAACAATTTATTTTTGTTGTGTACTTTTATTACTAACCTTAAAACGAAATAGAGCTCTGAAATAAAAATGTCTGAACAGTTACCAGATTTGTTAAAAACAAAAAACCCCAAAACATTTTCAGACATCAGTGTTAGGCTCTTGTCCATCTTCTTCCAAAAACCATTCAGGATTAAATCCTCTGCCAGATCTAAAAACCTGTCCAGGGCGGCACCTGGGTGGCTCAGTGGGTTAAAGCCTCTGCCTTCAGCTCAGGTCATGATCCCAGGGTCCTGGGATTGAGCCCCGCATCAGGCTCTCTGCTCAGCAGGGAGCCTGCTTCCTCCTCTCTCTGCCTGCCTCTCTGCCTATTTGTGATCTCTCTCTGTCAAATAAATAAATAAAATCTTTAAAAAAATAAATAAATAAAAAATAAAAACCTCTCCAGAAAGCACTTATCCTTTCAACTCTCAGCCCCAACCTGCTTATTATATTCACAACCCACGTGACTAATTTTGATCTCATTATTCCCTTGAAAATGCCTGCTCTATGCTCAACAAATTTACCTATGCTTTCTTTTTTAAGTTATTACTTTTTTAAAAAAAAAAGTGAATATAGTTTACACACAATGTTATGTTAGTTTCAAGTATACACTTAGTGATTTGACAAGTTTATACATTATGCTATGTTCGCCACAAGTCTAGCTACCATCTTCCCCCTTACACTGGTTTTATAATATCATTGCTTGTATTCCTTCTGTTGTGTTTTACTCCCATGACTTATTCATTCCATAACTGAAAGTCAGTATCTCCCTCTCCCTTTCACCCCTTTTACAACCCCTCACCTCTCCTCTCACAACCATCATTTTTTTCTCCATATTTAAACATCTGAATCTGATTATTGTTTGTTTATAAAATTTTAAAAATAAGTCACTTATGAAGAGAATCATATGGTATTTGTCTTTCTCAATCTGAGCTATTGCACTTATGATAATACCCTCTATATCTATCCATGCTGCCTCAAAGGGCAGAATCTCACCCTTTTTTATGGCTGTGTATTTTTCATTACATATATTATATATACATACACATACTAAGGTATATATGTTTGCATATATATACATATATATCTTAATATACATATATATATTAAGGTATATATGTATACATATACATATACATGTACATATATGTGTGTATAGATATAGATATATCACCTCTTCCCTATCCATTCATCTATTGTCAGACACTTAGGTTGCCTTCATATCTTGGTGATTATAAATAATGTAAAATAATGTCAGTAAGCATATGGGTGTGTATATTATTCAAATTGGTGGGTTTTAAGGGGGGGTGGAAAATATCCAATAATAAAATCATTAGGTCCTAAGGTATTTCTATTCTTAATTTTCTGAGGAACCTCCATAATATTTTCTACAGTGGGTGTAATAATTTACATTCTTACAAGCAGCGTATATAGGGTCCTTTTCCCCCCACATCTTCCCGTGTTATTTTTTTGTCATTTTGCTTTTAGCTATGCTAAACTGGTGGAAGGTAACATCTCAGTGTAGTTTTGATTTGTATTTCCTTATTTATTTGTGATGTGGAGCATCTTTTCAAGTGTCTGTTGGCCATCTATATGTCTTGTGATTCAGGTCATCTGCTCATTTTAAAATCAGATTGATTATTTTTTGGTGTTGAGTAGCATAAGTTCTTTATATATTTTGGAATTAAACCCTTATCAGATATACTGTTTGCAAATATCTTCTCCCATTCGGTAGGTAGACTTATTATTTTGTTGATTGTTTTATTTGTTGTGCAAAACTTTTTGTTTTGCTGTAGTCCCACTAGTTTATTTTTGCTTTTATCACCACTGCCTAAGGGAACATATCTAGAAAATTGTTGCGATAGTCCCTGTCAGAGAAATTACTGCCTGTGATTTTTTTCTAGGATTATTTATGGTTCCAGATCTCACATTTAGTTTTTTAATTCATTGAGTTTATTTATTTTTTATTATTATTATTTTTTTAATATGAGTACACTGGGTTGGAAAGTAGCAGGTTTCATTCTTTTATATGTAACTCTCCAGTTTTACTAGCACTTTTTATTGAAAATACTGTTCTTTCCCCATTGCATTTTCTTAATTCCTTTTCATAGATTAAGTGACAATATGATCATAAGTTTATTTCTTGGGTCTGTAGTCTGTTCTACTGATGTGAGTGTCTGTTTTTGTGCCAGTACCATACTATTTTCATTACTATACCTTTGTAGTATAACTTGAAATCTAGGATTGGAATACCTTGAACTTTATTATTCTTTCTCAAGTTTGCTTTGGCTATTTGGGGTCTTCTGTAGTTCCGTACACATTTTACGATTATCTGTTCTTGTGAAAAATGCTATTGGTATTTTGATAGGGATTGCTCATTGAGGTCTCAGGCCACTGGGTGCAGATCCTAGTCCAGTCTGGGCTTTTAGGGTATATGGGGAGACAGCATCCCTGCAGCTCTTTGGTGCTTTTAAACTGCAGCTTTTCCTTCTGTGCCCAAGGACAGAGGAATCTATTCCCAGTCCCTCAGTACTAACCTTGTTCCCAGCAAGGGGGTGGAGGCTCACTTTGTTACTGTGTCTCCTGTTTATTTTGTGCTCTTGACTTTGTCTTTGTCTTTGGTTGTTCAGAAGCTGTTCATTCAACCCTAGTCCTTCAGGAGGAATTGTATTACTAATAGGTATAATTTGGTGTAGTCTGTGAAGAAGGTGTATTCAGGGTCTTTTCGCCACACCATCTTCTCTTATCAAAGATGCATATTAATATCTTGAAAAATCAGAAGAATATTTGAAACTTTAGCTTTTAATTTTCAATTATAGGAGTAAATTGCATAGAATACCAGAGGAGACTTGCATGTAATTTAGCAGTTGTTTTGTTGGTTAAGTTTTAGGAAATCAGGCTGCTACCAATATCACATCATTAGCTATAGTGCTAAATCCATTTGTAGCATTCCTTTGCATATATACAAATACTTGTAGAATATTTATGTGAGTCTAAATTTTGATAAATATTTCAAAATTTCCCTGCTACAGACAAAAATAAAAACCATTGCATGTTAACAATCACAGATATTAGAAATCACTTACATATTTTATAAATGGAAAGACAAAATGAAGCCACATTTCACTTAGTAATAAAGATAGTCTCATAAAGACCAAATCACAGTGTCCAGATGTTGAGGTTAAAGAGACCCAATATCTTCGTAAACTTGCCATCTGTCACCATACAACAGGATTACAATAGCATTGACTACATTCCCTCTGCTGTACCTTTTATTCCTGTGCCTTATTTATTCCATAACTAGAAATCTGTACCTCCTACTCCTCTTCACCTATTGTGTTCATCACCCCCAACACCTTCCATATGGCATTTGTGATTTTGCCCTAATGTATGTTCTCCATATTGTCCTCTGCCTTGATGGGTCTGTTTCTGCTTTGTTTCCTGGTTTACTTGTTCATTTTGCTTTTTAGATTCTACATATAAGTGAAAACATCTGGCATTTGTCTTTCTCTATCTGGCATATTTCAATTGGCATAGTATCCTCTGTGTCTATCAATGTTAATGGCAAGAACACACCCTTCTTTATAGCTGAGTAATATTCCATTACACACACACACACACACACACACACACACAACCACTTCTTTCTCTATTCATCTCTCAACGTACACTTAGGCTGTTTCCATATCTTGACGATTGTGAATAATGCCACAGAAAATGTGAGGGTGCATAAATCTTTTGGAATTAATGTTTTTGATAAAATATTTTTATTATTTATAATACTAAGCAAATGATTTATGTTGCATAACTACAGGTTTATATTCACAATTATAAGTCATTCATGTGGAACATACAGATACTTTTTTTTTCTTTATTTTTTATTTTTTATAAACATATATTTTTATCCCCAGGGGTACAGGTCTGTGAATCATACAGATACTTTAAAGGAGGACACAACTCAGCCACTTTCGTGATACATAGAGTGTTTAGGAAATGAGCTCAGAATTTCCTAGAGCTGTAACATGGATGTGGGAAGATAGCAGATTAGAAGTTTAAAATCTTTTTCTCTTGTTAAATCTTCATGATAACGTTAGTTCATATTAATCAGAATTTTTCAATTTCTTTGTAAGAGACAGTACTTCAAGGACCAAACCTTTGAAGGTTTGTGTCTTTCTGGTTCCATAGAGAGCAAATGAAGGAGTTCAGCATGGGGCCAACAGAGTTATTGAGAATGGCTACTTCTTTGGTCAATGAAGCCCTTTTCCCCCCTGCTGAGTAATTAGCATATGTGGAAATGACAATGACAATCATGTGAGAAATATTAGTGAACTGAGCATTTTTTTTCTTTCACTAGCAGATATGATGTATATTGGAAAATATCATAAATGCCAAAGTAAATAGCAAAGTAACCAAAACAAAGGAAAAGCCAATTACTTCTACGAGCCATGCATCTGAGAAGATAGTTGTACAAGCAAAATATAGGCACAGACAAAGTTATGACATTGGATGCACATTTATCCAGCTGGAACAGAAGCATAAGGTGTAGGGAAATGGTCAGAACTTACACAGCCATGCATAGACTACAAACAGGATGTATAGTTTTTTGTTTATGACAGTGATGTAATGAAGGGGTTTACAAATGATAAGAGAGTGGTCAGAGGACAAAGCAGTTAGAATGGGAAATTCATTTACCTCCATGAAGATAAAGAAAAATTGTTGGACTAATATAACTGTTATGTGAAAGGATTTTGTCCTTGGTGATGATTTTCCCCAGAAATCTACAAATACGTAGAGTGGTAAATGAGATTTCTAAGATAGAGTAGTTTCATCTAAGAAACACATAGGTGTCTGTAGATGGAAGTCTATGAAGTTTAGAGTAATGACAGCCAGGTTGCCAGTGGCACGTAATATGGATGTGATAAATAAAGAGAGTAAAATCACAAGCAGAAGATCAGGATCATCAGAAAAGCTGGGTAGAACAAACTCTGATCATTGTATGGTTGTTCATCCCCCCGCCTCTTTTTTTTTCTTTTTCTTTTTTTAAAGATATGTGACAGCATTGATGAGTCTGGGGGAGTTTAGGTTAAGTGAAATAAGTCAGTCACAGGAGAAGAAAAATTGCAAGATTCCACTTATATGAGGTGTTATAATTAGTCTAACTCATGGAAATGGAGAGTAGAAAATGGGTTACTTTGGGATGGATCAGGGTGGGCAATGGGGAATTGCTGTTAACTGGCAGGAGTTCAGTTCTTTATGGTATATAAGTAGCAAAGGTTTTGAAAATGAATATTGTTGAAAAACATTGCTTTTTGTACTACATTTTGCTTAAAGTTAACAGTACTCATTGTAGATAGTCCAAGATGGTGAATGAGTAGGAGATGTTAGTTTTTGTCTGGCCCCAGGAATTCAGCTAGATAGCTTTTGAGGCATCCTGAACACATGTGAACTCAATGGAGATCTAAGAAAAGAAGAGTTGCAACTCTACAAATAGTAAAGTGACCAATTTCTGCAAGGTAAGAGATGTGGAGAAGTGAAGCTGAGGTGATCTATGGATTGATAAACTGCAGAGGGAAGGAGACTTCATCAGCCAGCTACAGGAAAAAAAATATAGCAGAGAGCCTAAAATCAGAACTTTTAGAAGTCTGCTCCATTGAGGGCCATCCCTGTCTGAAAGGTAATCAGGTGGTAGAAACAGGGTAGGATACTTGGTGGCACAGTGTGGTCTCAGGATACCCAGAGTCACAAGAAGACCAGGAGTGCCTGAATGTGGCAGAGTTCCTAGACATCAGAGCAGGGAAGCTGGCTGCAATCACTGAGCCCAGAAATGGGCTCTCAGGTTGAGTTGCAATATACCATGAAGAGCAGCATGGCTGACCCACTGCCCTTCAAGCAGGGGCCCAGCAAGAGGCAGAACTGTTGTGAGACCCCCTTTCTACCCATGGAAGGAGTAGCATGAGTGTGAACTACAGGAGTCTGCAGGGTTTGGAGACTCCAAATGGGGTTACATGTCTGGGATAGAAATGTACTCTCACAGGTTGGGTGGGCACTAAGAATGGATGGAGACCAGAAAGATGGGAGTGGTTGACTACTTTTACCTGAGAGCAAGCTGAGGAGTGTGGCCCTTTTCTTTAATCTCTGGGGATGGAGACTGGGGGGCTGCCATTTTCATTCATATCCTCTAAAGAGGCAGGGAAAGCCTTCAGGGAACAAAAGCCACAGGGAGCAATCAGAGCAGATTACTTAGCCTGATCCCTTGGCAAGGGCAGTGCCAGTCTGTCTGGAGCAAAGACACTTGAGTATCAGTGATCTCAGGAAGATCAGCAAGAACATCTGGCGAAGACCAGGTTTACAGATCATAGGAAATGGCAAAACTCTAGTGCTAGGTCAAAACAGTATATAGAATTCATGGTTTTTTCCCCACAATTCTTTTATCTTTCAATTTTAATTTTTTTCTCCTTCCTATTCAACCACTTTCTTATTTTATCACCTCTTTTATTTTAAAGGGTTTTATTTATTTATTTGACAGACAAAGATCGCAAGTAGGCAGAGAGAGGGAGGAAGCAGGCTCCCTGCCAAGCAGAGAGGCTGATGTGGGGCTCAATCCCAGGACCCTGATCATGACCTGAGCCAAAGGCAGAGGCTTAACCCACTGAGCCACCCAGGAACCCTTATCAACTCTTTTTAAAAAATCTTTATAATGTTCATTTTCACACTTACATTCTATCCTTTCATTATATTTAATTTTATTTTTGTGTATTTTATATATATATATATATATATATATATATATATATACACACACACACACACATATATGTATGTGTATATATATATTTCTTTTTTATAATTTTGGGATGCAATTTCTTCTAAGAAACAGGCAACAAACAGATACACCAAGAATCTAGTATATAGCAATATAAGCCTTTCTCAAGAAACAAGAAAGGTCTCAAATATACATTTGAACCTTACACCTAAAGTTGCTGGGAAAAGAACTGAAAATAAAGCCTAAACCCAGGAGGAGAATAAAATTAATAAAGATTACAGCAGAAATCAATGAAGTAGAAACCAAAAGAGCAGTACAATAGATCAGCAAAACTTGTACCTGGTTCTTTGAAAAGATTAATAAGATTGATAAGCCCCTGACCAGACTTATCAAAAAGAAGGAGAAAGGACCTAAATAAATAAAATCATGAATGAAAGAGAGACATCTCAACCAGTACTGAAGAAATGCAATTATAAAAACAGTTTAGGTGAAACTATATGCCAATAAATTAGGCAATGTGGGAGAAATAGATGCATTCCTAGAAATGTATATCCTATTAAAACTGGAACAGGAAGAAACTGAACAGACCCATAACCAGCAAGGTAATTGAAGCAGTAATCAAAAACCTCACAACAAACAAGGGTCCAGAACTGGATCGTTTTCCAGGGGAATTCTACTGAACACTTGAAGAAATACTAAGGCTTATTCTTCTGATTCTTGTTAAAAAAATAGAAATGGAAGGAACACTTACAAACTCTTTCTATAAAGCCAGGATTACCTTGATCCCAAAATCAGAGAAAGACCCTACTAAAAAGGAGAATTACAGACCGATATCCCTGATAAACACAGATGCAATAATTCTCACCAAGTTACTAGCCAATAGCACCCAAAAGTGCATTAAAAGGGTAATTCACCTCAACAAAGTGAGATTTATTCCTGAGCTGCAAGTATGCTTCAACATCCACAAATCAATCAACATGATATACTACATTAATAAAAGAAAGGACAAGAACTATATGAGCCTCTTAATAGATGCAAAGAAAGTATTTGATAAAGTACAGAATGCTTTCTTGATTAAAACTCTTCACAGTATAGGGATAGAGGGAACATACCTCAATATCATAGAAGCCATATACAGAAAGCCCAGATAAATATCATTCTCAAGGGGGGAAAACTGACAGCTTTTCCCCTAGGGTCAGGAACATGGCAGAGATGACCTCTCTCAGCACTATTGTTCAATGTAGTTGATCATATCTGAATACCTGGTCATATTTTATGATGTTTCAGCCTACATGTAATTATTATGATCTGTATACCTATAGAGATATTTATACTATTTCATATTCTCTATTTAAAATCATATAAATTGCTGCTATTAGTATGGAAGAATTTCCCTAAATTAAAGAGGTAGGAAAGCACTCTCCTAGAAAACTTGGGTGAATAGTTTAATTTCTTTACTTGTATGTGTTTTCAGAGTAGTAGGTTTTAATTTCTTTTTTATTTTCATTTTTGTTTTTCATTATTATTACTTATTAAAGATTTTATTTCTTTATTTGACAGAGAGCGAGTACAGTGGGCAGAGCAGAAGGCAGAAGGGGAGGGAGAAGCAGGCTCTCTGCTGAGCTGGAAGCCCCATGCGGGGCTCGACCCCAAGACCGTGAAATCATGACCTGAGCTGAAGGCAGCCGCTTTAACCATCTAAGCCACACAGGTGCCCAATAATTTCTCTTTTAAAAAATATTAAATGATATAACCATAGTTATTTTCATAAGGAAGAGTGAAGATATCTGGGTTCAAATCCAAACCACTTAACTGGTCTGAAACCATGTATTCTTTGTACAGCATGAACTGGACTGGTCAGTGGGTGACAAGTGTCAAAGCTTGTATTGTACCTTAATTTCAGTCTCTTTTTTTTTTCTGACAATCAGATTTGTCTTCCCCTAAAATAAGACATATTTCTGTGACATATTTCAGCAAAATTTGCATATCAGAAGGCAGTCTATTACAATATTTTGAACAAACTGAAATACTGAAATGTTAAAATATTAAATTAGAAATAGTAAGTATGTTAAAGTGATAATTTGGGGATTCCTGCAATGTATTCCAACAATAACTTTTTGAATGAGAGAAAGATAAAAATATATTTATTGATGAATAAGAACGTACTTAATTTTGGATATGTCTAATGGTTCCAGACAGAAGTATAATCCCAGATTTTCTTAATTTACTTAAAATGTGAGAGGCAATGCATTCATAAGCTACTTCTGGAGACTTTTTGTCAGGAATTCACCTTCCTCTCTTATGTAAGTGCATCTCACACAGAGTAAATGCAGGCTTAATTACATACAAGTTTTCTACATCCTCTAAGTATAGAAATTTTTCTTTATCTCTTTCATTTTTTCATATAAACATAAACATTATTCTGACTTAAATTTTAAAAAGCTACTATTGTAACTCTGAGAGTTCTTTAAGTAAATTTCCAGGGAGTACTGCTTTGTGACTAAAATGTAAACCGTTTTAAAGCTCTCTGGATAAGATGAGGATTGAATATTATCCAAAGATGAAACAAATTTACCTTCTCTAGTCACTATATAATGAATGAAAGACCAGAATAAAGAAAAGCCAGATGCAGGAGAGATGGGCCTAAGAGGTATAGTGATGTCATGAAGTACATCTTTCAGAAAACTAAGCAATATAGCGAGATAGAAACAAAAGTATGCCTACCAGCATATCCAATTAACTTAGTTTCTCCTTGGTTGTATTTAATTTTTCTCATGTGCACATGACACTTGGTCTTCACACAGGAGATAGTTTATTCTCAACTCTTTTGGGTTCATCAAATACAGAGCTGAGCTCAACTCTTCATTGATCGTAGCACTCAGGTTTTATTCATTTATACATCTCTACCAGCATAAAAAAGAATGTATCAAGAATAAATTGCAATAATTCAAAAATCAGAAGGGTATTTGAAACTCAGTTTTTAATATTTTAATTTTAAGAGTGTATATACTTAATATCATGAGAAATAAATGTCAGTGAATTAATTATAAATCAATAATATATAATGAGAGATGGAATGGCACTTATGTTTCTAACTGATCCTCCATTTGCCCTCAAATCTTCAAATTAACCAGTATTAAATATTTACAGTCTATTATATCAGAAATTTTGTTCACGAAGACAGTCATATTCACACACTCAGAGAGCATATTTTTAATATGTAATATGTAATGCAATTTTACTACAGAAATATTCAGCAACTTTTTTCCAGTTAACAGTATGTACGAGATATCATTCTTTGTCAACTTACAGAGCTGGGAATCATCCTTTTATAACAAATTCATAGACTACCAGAGGAAACTTTTAATAATTTAGTAGTTTAATTATTTATTGAGATTCAAGGAATTAGCTTGCTATCAATTTCACATCACTAGCTAAAATGCTAAGTCTATTTTTATGCATTCATTTGCATATATGCAACTACTAGAATAAAATATTTATAAGTACCACATTTTGATAAATACTTCAAAATTGTCCTCCTACCAACGAAGAATGAGCCCTTTTCATTGGATCCTAGCCATCACAGATATTAGAAATCATTTCCATATTTTATAAACAGATACAAAAATGAAGCCACAATTCACATTTTTTTTGAATTTTTTTTTCATTTTTTATTTTTTATAAACATATATTTTTATCCCCAGGGGTACAGGTCTGTGAATCACCAGGTTTACACACTTCACAATTCACATTATAAGGATCAGATCACAATTCTTAGATTTTGAGGTTAAAGAAACCCAATGATTTTGTAAAGTTGCAAAATTTATTTAACTTGCAAAATCTATTTAACCTTTCTATCAATTTCTGTACTCATAAAATGAGAGGGCTGGTACTCTTAACTCATAGTTTATTATAAAGATTAAGTGAAAGAAATCATGAGTGGAAGTCATTCACTCTCACATGTGTTGTGTTCCCTGCTGGAAGTGGTTTCTTAGGCATCTCAATTCATTTCTAATCATTCATCAATGCTAATTTATTTGTTCTTTTTTGTTTATATTGAGTATAGCTGACACACAACTATTAGTTACATTAGTACATTAGTAATATTGTTATATTATGATCAGATGGAAAGCATAATGAATTGACAAGTTTATACATTATGATATGTTCACCACAAGTATAGCTATGACCTGTTACCAAAGAAACTGGACCACTTTCTCACACAATACACAAAAATAAATTCAAAATGGATTAAAGACCTACATGTGAGACCTGAAACCATAAAAGTTCTGGAAGAAAGAATAGTCAGTAAGCTTTTTGACATTAGCTATAGCAACATTTTTCTATATATATCTCCTGAGGCATGGGAAACAAAAGACAAAATCTACTATTGGGACTACACCAAAATAAAAAGCTTCTGCACAACAAAAGAAACAGCCAACAAAACTATAAGGCAATCTATGGAATGAGAGAAGATATTTGTAAGTGCCTTATCCAAGAAAGGGTTAATATCCAAGATATATAGAGAACTTATAAAACTCAAAACACCAAAAAGGAAAAATCCAATAAAATAATGTGCAGAAGACATGAATAGACACTTTTCCAAAGAAGGCATCCAGATGGCTAACAGACACATGAAAAGAAGCTCAACATCACTCATCGTTAGGGAAATACAAATCAAAACTACAGTGAGATATCATTTCACACCTGTCAGAGTGGCTAAAATAAATAATACAAGAAAAAACAAGTGTCCATAAGGATGTGGAAAATGGGGATCCCTCCTGCACTTTTGTGCCAAATGCAAATTGGTGCAGCCACTCTGGAAGACAGTATGGCAGTTCCTCAAAAAGTTAAAAATAGAACTACCCTATCATCCAGCAATTGCACTACTCGATATTTACCCAAAGAAGACAAAAAATTCTAACTCAAAGGGCTCCATGGACCTGTATTTGTAGGAGCACTAGCTGTGATAGCCAAATTCTAGAAAGAGTCCAAATTTCAACCAAATGCTGAATGGATAAAGACATGTTATATAAACACAATGGAATATTACTCAGTCATAAAAAAAGAATGAAACATTCCCATTTGAAATGACATGGATGGAACGAGAGAATATTATGTTACATGACATAAGTCATTCAGGGGAAAACAAATACCATATGATTACACTCGTATGTGGGATTTAAGAAACAAAACAAATAAACAAGGGGGAAAACAGATGGGGGGAAGCAAACCAAGGAACAGACCCTCAACTGTAGAGAACAAAGTGCTGGTTACCAGAAGGGAAGTGAGTTGGGGGATGGGTGAAATAGGTGATGGGGATTAAAGAGTGCACTTATGATTAACAACAGTTACTGTATGAAAGTGTTGAGTCACTGGGTCATACACCTGAAACTTATATTAAGATATATGTTAACTAACTGGAACTTAAATACAGAATTAAAAAGAAAAACAAATAAACATAAATACAAAAAATAATTGATTTATTAATGAATAAATGAACAACAGTTCTTCACAATCTAGGATTTACTAAGATAATTCATTTTCTAAATTATTGTAGTGGTCTTATTCTCCTTGGACATTCTAGAGCTTAAAATATATTTTTGTTAAAAGATTTTATTTATTTGACAGAGAGAGCACACAAGTAGGGGGAGCAGCAGGCAGAGGGAGAGGGAGAAGCAGGCTCCCCACTGAGCAGGGAGCCTGATGCAGGGCTTGATCCCAGGACCTAATCTCATGACCTGAGCCAAAGGCAGATACCTAAGTGATTGAGCTACCCAGGCACCCCCAGAGCTTAAAATTTACACCTGTGCTAGCCTCATGGAAAATTATACTACATTAGTAATAATATAATTTATTACCCTATTTTTATCACTTTACTGCTCAGTCTTCCTTTAACAGAAACACATCTATTCTACCCTGTAGAGATGTAATTTTCAACCAGATTGCCAAATGTATTGGAAATAATATGAGTGGATAACATGCATTTAAGCATTTATAATGTCAAAATCTTGGCATAGTGCCCTATGCCATATAGTGCTTATGTAGTGGAGGTAAATTGAACAAGGAGATGTAAAGTCTCTCTTTCTCTTTTTTCCCTAAAGACTTTATTTATTTATTTATAGAGGGAGAGAGAGTTGGACAGAGTGGGGTTAGGGACAGAAGAAGAGAATCTTCAAGCAGACTCTCCACTGAGTGTTGATCCTGACATGGGACTCAATTCCACAATGCATGAGATCATGACTTGAGTTGAAACTCTTGGTCCCTAGCCACCTATAGACCATGAATCTCATCTCTACTAAGCTGCTCCCAATACTGATATAGCACTTCAGGTAGAGCCAGTGAAAAAAGAAATAATTGGCAATAGAAGGACTTGACTTTGGTTGTTTTCAAAGCATTTGCATTGAGCTAACTCTTGCCAACTCAACATCACATAATACAATCTTAGTTGCTCTCTCAGTGCTGTAGAGAAACTGGGATGCTATTTCTGAAGGTTCCCTTCCCTGTATGGTCTTAATTTATGATTTGTCAGTGATAGGACTTTGTGCAAAATTTGGAAGTTGGAAGGGAAGTGGAGAATATTGCTCTACAGTTTGAAGCCAGGCTGGTGCTTGCAGGCTAGATCATAGTGGATTTTCAGGAAGTGTCTGAAAACTACCAACTTTATTGCTAATACTATTAGTAGATGCTTTCTCAGAAATAACTGAGACTCGCTGTGATTTCCCATTAAGCTTTCTTGAAGCATTCTTACAAGGCTTCAACATGAGATCTTTGGTGTTAGTTTCCTCAATATTCTCCTTGGTTCAAACCTTTCCTTCCATAGCTATCTCTTTCATTATTTTTAAAAGCTATAATTCCTCCATTTTTTCCTTTCTTTATAGAAATCCTACCTTCACCTGAATCCTGACTGATATAGGACCCATGCTGTAAGAATTTGCAAATTTATGATTTCTTATAGTTACAACATTTTGTGATTCTATGTGTAACTGGCATTATAGCCTTAAACCAAATATGCTGATTCATGAAAGGTTAACAAAGATGAGAGGTAAGACAGTGTACTATTCTATAGCAAGTCTTTGGATATAAAGCTCAAAAGATCAAATAGATAGTAGCACAAAGGAGAAAAGTAGGTTGTCTTGCAACATGCTGCATCTAAAAAGAGAGTAGAAGATGTTAATTAAGGAGTTGGGATGAGATATCAAACACAGCAACAAAATGGTGAATGGTGTTTCTTTTCATGTATCCTTACTTCTTACATGTATCTTTTCCTCTAAAGACAATTGGTGTAATTCTGTAATTCCAACTGCCATGGAGAATGGTAATTGAGGAGTAGAGTCAACAAGGAATAGGGGAATAACCCTCACGCCCAATTAATTTTCCTTTGACACTTATTTCAGAAGGACATTATGGGAGGATATATGCTTTTAGGGACTGGTATTTCAGAATGTAGTGTGTACTTGATTATGGTACTAATTGAAACAAATCATTGAGTCTTGTGGAGAGATTCCACAGAGAAAAAGAATACCAACGTGTGGGTGGGGAGGGAAGACTGGCTATAAAAAAAGGATGCCAGAGATTCTGAATTTGTTAAATCAAATATGGTAAATTTAGATTTGCCAAATAGCATTAGCAAAAAGGAAAGAATTTAAGCATGCATAAAATAAAATGGGTGATCCTCCAATTGTGAAATTAAATTTCCCAATTTGTGATTTCTTTTTTAAGAAATTCCAGAAAAAGTAAAAGTAATTGAAGTGGCCAAAAGACATCTGTGTATATCTGAATCCAATAGCAGGCATGGAGAGTAAAGGGAATGACTCTGAAGAGGCCAGGGAAATTATTAAGCGTGATACAGATATTCTATATATGCTTTGTCAATTGTTGTCCAAATTTATGGGATTAAAATGATTATATATGCTTTTATGTAAGATACATTAATAAATTTCATTACATTGACACAAATAGAATGAATTGGTAATTTTTCATTTGTAAATGGTTTAAAATATGGGAAGATTCCCCAAACAGAGAAATAAATAAATCATACTTTGAATTTCTTCCAAGATTCACTCTCATTGGTATAATAGAAACAGTTCTGATGAAAATCCGGGGTTCAATTTTTTCTACACAGAAAAATAACTGATATTTATAAACACTACATGTTGCAATCCACTTCTTCTAAACTCCTGGTCATGTCGACTCTTTTGGCCCCTTGCTATGAATCTTGAATGTTCTTAGTGGCATCTAGAGTGGTAAAGCCTTTCCAGAAAATTTTCCATTTATTTTGTCTGGATCCATTAGAGAAATCAGTATCCATGGCATCTCTAGCCTTATGAAGTGTATTTCTAAAATTATAAGACTTGAAAAACAGAATTACCCCTTGATCCATAGGCTTCAGAATGATTGTTATGTTAGCAGTCATGAAAACAACATTAACCATATCATACCTCTCCATCAGAACTCGAATGGCCAGGTGCATTGTCAATGAGCAGCAATATTTTGAAATGAATCTTTTACTGAGGAGCAGGTCTCAACAGTGGATTAAAATATTTAGTAAACCATGTTGTAAACAAAGGTGCTGTCATCCAGACTTTGTTATTCCATTTATAGAGCACAGGCAGAGTAGTGTTAGCATAATTCTTAGGCATAGGTCCTTCAGAATGATCAATGAACATTGGCTTCAATTTAGAGTCGCTGGCTGCCTTAACCTTAACAAGAGAGTCAGCCTAGACTTTGAAGCTTTGAAGTCACTCATTAGCTCCTCTTTTCTATCTATAAACAACCTAGATGGCATCTTCATCAACTATAAGTCTTTTTCATCTGATTTGAAAGTGTGTGGTTTAGTATTGTCACCGTTATTAATTATCTTAGCTAGGTCTTCTGGATAACTCACTTCAGGTACTGCATCAGTCCTTGCTGCTTCACTGTATACTTTAATGTTATGGAGATGGCTTCTTTCCCTAAACCTCATGAGCCAATCTCTCCTTGCTTCAGACTTCTTTTTCCCTGTAGCTTCCTCACCTCTTCCTGCCTTCACAGAATTGAAGAAAATTAGGGTCTTCCTCTGTGGTAGGCTTTGGTTTAAGGGAATATTGTGGCTGGTTTGGTATTCTATTCATACCAATAAAACTTTCTCCACCATAATAAATATAATCATAATGAAAAAGCTTGAAATTTTGTGAGAATTACCAAAATGTGATACTGAAAGGAACAAATACTGTTGGAAAAATGGCACCATTATAATTGTTTGATGCAGGATTGTCACAAATGTTCAGCTTGTGAGAAATGTAGTATATGCAAAATACAACAAAGCAAAGCACAATGAAGTGAAATATACCTGTCCACATTTTGTTTATCCATTCATCACTTAAATGTTACTTGTGTTGTTTCTGCTTTTTGGCTCTTATGCATGATCCTCTGTGAAAATGTGTGTTGAAATTTTTGCATGAACATATGTTTTCAATTCTTAGAATTTCTAGGTTATATGGTAACTCTGCGTTTACCTTCTTGATGAGCTACTAAACTTTTCCAAGTGGCTGTGTGTTTTACATTCCAACCAGCAGCATATGGGGTTCTTAATTCTGTACATTGTCACTTGTTATTATATACAATAACACTTGTTGTTTTTTGTGTTATATATAACCAACATATATGTACTCACACCCACATTGTCACACATACACGTACTTAACTGTCCTAGTAGCTGTGAAGTGGTATGTCATTGAATTACATTTTCCTAAAGACCACCATTCTCGAGCATCTTTTCAAGTGCTTTTTGTCTGTTTGTTTATCTTCTTCAAGCCCTTTGTCTATATTTTCTTGAGTGTTGATCTTTTTTATTGTTCAGTTGTAGGAGTTATTTTATGTAAATTTAACTGTGAAAGTACAACACTTGTACCAAAAAACCCCACAACTTAAAAAAAAAAACAAACCGAAGTCCTAAATAAATAAAGACATCCCATGTTATTGGATAGTATACTTGACATTGTTAATTAAGATGCTAACAGTTCCCAAAGTGATCCGATTCAATGTAATCCTTATTAAATTTTCAACTGTTCTTTTTGCATCAATAAACAATCTAATCCTAAAATTCATATGGAATTGCAAGGGACCTTGATAGCCAAAACAATATTGAAAAAGAGGAGCAAAATTGAAAGAGTCATACTTTCCAATTTCAAAAATTAATATAAAGGTACAGTGATCAGGACGATGTGATACTGGTATAGCAACTAAGTTTTACCTCAAAGTAATAGACTTGTGCATTAATGGTCAATTGATTTTTAACAAGGGTGTTGTTTAATGGGGAAATAATAGCCTTTACAACAAATCATGTTGTGATAACTATTTACATGCAAATTGTGACTTGAATCTTTACCTCAAACCATACACAAGCATTAACCCAGTAGAATCCAAAGACCTAAATGTAAGCATAAAACTATAAATTTCTTAGAATAAATGGTAGGTATACATCTTTGCAACTTTGGATTAAGCAATGGTTCTTTTACATATGCCTCTAAAAACACAAGCAACC
The DNA here is from genome assembly GCF_009829155.1 of Mustela erminea. Classification (NCBI taxonomy): domain Eukaryota; kingdom Metazoa; phylum Chordata; class Mammalia; order Carnivora; family Mustelidae; genus Mustela; species Mustela erminea. The sequence continues at coordinate 90,871,033 of NC_045619.1, read as the reverse complement.
AAATAAAAAATAGAAAAACTTGACTTCATCAGAATTAAAATTTTGTGACCAAAAGACACTACCAGAAAAGTGAAATGACAACCCCCAAAATAAGAAAAATACTCATAATCCAAATATAATAAGCATCTAGTAGTTTTTAAAGGGCATAATGGAAGGCTTTGAGGGCCTTGAATATAATAACATGAACTTATTTCCTTGTAATTGCCATCGGAAAAAAAGATGGTTAACAGTGCTGACTTAAAGTAGTAATATAAATCAGAATACAAACCTGAACTTAATTTTTTTTTTCCTTAGGGCCACATGGATAGAAGCTACTGTATTAAATACCATAATGATTTTTTCCACTCATATTTATCTGATGGCATATTGTATCAATATGGAACTCATTATATTTCATGGATTTCATTGTAGGCTTATATTTTGTTTTTATCTGAGGGCATAACAGTAACACCCCCTTCTTTAATAGCATAAAAACATGAGTGAGTCCACACGGGAGTAGGCAGAAAGGAAGTTGAAAGGCGATATAACTCATTTTTAAAAATCTCTTCCATTTATCTCATATATCCCATATATCCAAATGTTCAACCATTCCTCTCAGTTTATGTTCCTAAATTTCTTTGGAGCCATCACCTGGAGCTTCAAATTCATTCACACTATCACATTTCAACTCTCAATTAAATCACTTAGTTTAAAACATTAGTCCTCTAACTTGTCTCTCAGATTCCAATACCAAAATACCCATCCACAATACATTTAACATAGCAATGTTTATAAAATAAAAATCTGCTCACATAGGTTTTGATATTAAAAAAGGAAACTGTCATGGAAACCACCTATATTACAATTAGCTAGAGTCCATGTTTCTACACTGTACTACAGGTATATTGAAAAGAAATTTTAGGAATGAGAACTCTGACTTTGTTTTGAAATAATCCAAACAGGTGTGTGATTCTTATTCACTCCAAATTTTCAGGTCTATAATAGACCTACCAGATGAAATCCTGCTCCATTTTAGAACCTATGCACTTTTTAGGAAAGAATGTCCAATGGAAAAAAGACAGCCTCTTCAAAAAATGGTATTGCGAAAATTGGACAGCCACATGCAGAAAAATGAAATTGGACCATTTCCTTACACCACACACACAAATAGACTCAAAATGGATGAAGGACCTCAATGTGAGAAAGGAATCCATCAAAATCCTTGAGGAGAACACAAGCAGCACCCTCTTTGACCTCAGCCACAGCAACTTCTTCCTGGGAACATCACCAAAGGCAGAGGAAGCAAGGGCAAAAATGAACTATTGGGATTTCATCAAGATCAAAATCTTTTACACAGCAAAGGAAACAGTTAACGAAACCAAAAGACAACTAACAGAATGGGAGAAAATATTTGCAAATGACATATCAGTAAAGGGCTAGTATCCAAAATCTATAAAGAGATTAGCAAACTCAATACCCAAGGAACAAGTAATCCAATCAAGAAATAGGCAGGGGCGCCTGGGTGGCTCAGTGGCTCAGACTCGGCTCGGGTCATGATCTCAGGGTCCTGGGATCGAGTCCCGCGTCGGGCTCTCTGCTCAGCGGGGAGCCTGCTTCCTCCTCTCTCTCTCTCTGCCTGCCTCTCTGCCTGCTTGTGATCACTGTCTGTCAAATAAAATAAATAAAATCTTAAAAAAAAAAAAAAAAGAAATAGGCAGAGGACATGAACAGACATTTCTGCAAAGAAGACATCCAGATGGCCAACAGACACATGAAAAAGTGCTCCATATCACTCGGCATCAGGGAAATACAATTCAAAACCACCATGAGATACCATCTCACACCAGTCAGAATGGCTAAAATTAAAAAGTTGGGAAATGACAGATGCTGGCGAGGATGTGGAGAAAGGGGAACCATCCTACACTGTTGGTGGGAATGTAAGCTGGTGCAACCACTCTGGAAAACAGCATGGAGGTTCCTCAAAAAGTTGGAAATAGAACTGCCCTATGACCCAGCAATTGCACTACTGGGTATTTACCCTAAAGATACAAACATAGTGATGCGAAGGGGCATGTGCACCCGAATGTTTATAGCAGCAATGTCGACAATAGCCAAACTATGGAAAGAAATTAGATGTCCATCAACAGATGAATGGATAAAGAATAGGTGGTATGTATGTATATATAAACATATATATATGTATATATATACACATACTGCATAGTATTCCATTGTGTATGTATGTGTATATACATACACAATGGAATACTATGCAACCATCAAAAGAAATGAAATCTTGCCATTTGCGACGACAAGGATGGAACTAAAGGGTATTATGCTTAGCGAAATAAGTCAATCAGAGAAAGACAACTATCATATGATCTCCCTGATATGAGGAAGTGGAGATGCATTGTGGGGGTTTAGGGTGTATGAAAAGAATAAATGAAACAAGATCGGATTGGAAGGGAGACAAACCATTAGTGACTCTTAATCTCACAAAACAAACTGAGGGTTGCTGGGGAGAGGGTGGTCAGGAGAAGGGGGTGGGTTATGGACACTGGGAGGGTTTGTGCTATAGTGAGTGCTGTGAAGTGCATAAACCTGGCGATTCATAGACCCGTACCCCTGGGGATAAAAATACATTATATGTTTATAAATAATTTAAAAATTAATTTAAAAAAAGATTATATGTTTTTTATAACTTGAAGCCTGTCTTTTTCCTTCCTTATTGAAAGCAATAGACTTATATTTGAAGTGCTTCCTAGAGTCCCAGTGGTAGTCCATGTTGTTATATTGATGTCTGTAAAATTCTATTAAAATCTTATGATATATATCAATTCAAAAAAAATTTTTTTTTGGGAGGTCAGTACCATGTTCTGGAAAACAAAACAAATTTCATATTTGTGTTGATAACCTAATAGATGACCCATTTTGATCTCTGAATTGAATTATGATAATAAAGAGAAGTAGAAAGGAAAAGATACACTTCACTGAAAAGTTTGGTTAAAATATTGCGAGGTGAAAAAATATTATAAAGTGAACTAATTGAAGGACAGATTAAGAAAACTTGTAAGTCAAAAATTTTATTTACTTTTTTATCTAAGATTTTTTTAAATTAAATTTCCTCTTCATTTTTTGAAAAAAGAGAAAAGTTTTTGGAGTGTGTCCTTGAAGGCTTGTTTCACTTTCTGGTTTCTGAGAGCATAAATGAAAGGTTTTAATAAAGGGGCAACCAAGGTATAAAGTCACCCTTTCCTTTGCTGTTGGGTAAAGTCACCCTTTGGTGACTTTGGGTAAAGTCACCCTTGGCTTTATGTAATTAAAGATACAGCTACCATAAGTAATGGAAACTACAATCATATGAGAAGAACAAGTAGAAAAAGCCTTGTTCTTTTCTGAGCAGAGGGGATTTTTAGAATGGTCTTGATAATATATGTGTAAGAAAGAGTCACTAAAAGCAAAGTGACTATGAGTGTTACAATAGCTAAGACAAATGCAAGCAATTCCAAGAAATGAGCATCAGTGCAGGAAAACTGCAGTACAGGGGAAATGTCACACATTAAATGTTCAATTACTCTGGAAGCACAGAAATCCAGTGTTAGTCCCACAGCCAGTGATGCAAATGAAAGCAGAAAGCCAACTGTCCATGAACTGAATAGAAGTTGGTAACACACTTTGTTGTTCATAATGATGGGGTAATGGAGAGGTTTGCAGATTGCTACATACCAGTCAAGAGACATGGTAGCCAGAAGGTAAAATTGTGTAATTTCTAGTAAGAAGAAAAAGAATAACTGAGATGCACAACCATCATAGGTAATTATTTTGTTTTTAGTCATGATGCTTATCAGGTATCTGGGAATACAGACTGTTGTCTGTATTCCATGAATGAGAAATTTCGGAGGAAAAAATACATGGGAGTCTTGAGGCGGGGATCTAGCAATGTAAGAAGAATGAGGGCTAAGTTTACCATCATACTCAATACATAGTTTATAAAGAGAAATATAAAAATCACAATTTGCAATTGTGGGTCATCCATCAATCCTAGGAGAATGTACTCCATCTCTCTTGACTGATTCCTCATTTCAGATTTGAGTCTTATGAAATACACATAGGAAAACAACTCCAGAAGTGGAAATAAGGATTTTTTTTAAAAAGCTACAGAAAAAAAGAAAAGAAAAAAAAAAAAGCTACAGAAAAGAAAAAAAAAACACAATAAAAATATAAATGAGTTAAAAGGTTGATCCAATTTAGTAATACAGATAATACTTAAAATTATAACATAGATCAACCTAGGCAGCCTCTAACTTATTGTTCCATTTAAGTAACAGCTATGTTAACAACACTATTAAATTTTTTTCTTTTTCTCTATTTGAACTTAAAATATAATGTAAATTTTAGCTGATCATTTCCAAATGAGCTGAGTTCTGTTAAAATGTGCTAAATAGAACATAAGCTTGACTTTAAATGTATTTTCTACATTTATATTCTACATCTATAGATTAATATTTTTTGAAAAGTTCTTGTAACACCTAAAAAAATAAAGCAATGTCAATTCACAATGTTTATTCAAAAATAATGCTTAAATATATGTGAAATATAGAAACAATGAGTTATATATTTCTCTGTGATTGAAATTTCATAATATATACCATTATTTATTTTTCCACAATGCAGCCCCATTGTTTCTTTGTCTCATTTCACTTAATATTATTTTTCTTTGGTTTCTAACACATCAGTGTTCTCATATCAGTTGCATTCGATCATGAAGTTTTGACGATTGAATCTATATAAAAATCGAAAAATACATTACAGTTCAAAAGCCAGTGGGTACTGCCTGACTTGTACTTGAATTATTGCTTTCACTTATGATCCAGATATTTATTGCAAACTATAAGTGACTTACCATATCTAAGGGACATTGGTATAATGTTCCTTCTATGGGAATATGGTAGAAATGGGTCAAAAATAAATGATAAACATTCTCTCTCGTAACATTATAAAAAATTCAATAATTTAAGAGGAAAGTTAATTCCAAAGCTTTTCTCTAGAAGGAGTCTAAAAAAATAATATGCATTCTGGACATGATATGCATCTGATAATATCTTTCACTTTCACTTACACTCATTACAATGATGACCCAGATATTACAAATAATTCAATTAGAATCTTCTTCCTGGTCAGGTAAGATTCATTTTCCATCTTCTTTTCTTATATTTAAAATGAAGGTAACTGTTTCCATAAAAAATTGTGAATGAAAATATAATGCTCTAAATGAAAATGGATTTGGGGAAATCCCTCATATGAAAGGAACCCAAATTTTTTTTTTACTTTTTTAAAAATTTTTTTATTTTTTTTAATAAACATACAATATATTTTGATCCCCAGGGGTACAGGTCTGTGAATCGTCAGGTTTACACACTTCACAGCACTCACTATAGCACATACCCTCCCCAATGTCCATAACCCCATCTCCCTTCTCCCAACCTTCCTCCCCCCAGCAACCCTCAGTTTGTTTTGTGAGATTAAGAGTCACTTATGGTTTGTCTCCCTCCCAATCCCATCTTGTTTTATTTATTCTTCTCCTACCCCCTTAACCCCCCATGTTGCATCACCACTTCCTCATGTCAGGGGGAACCCAAATTTTTAACAAGAAATTCTGGCTTCAAATCATGCACTAACAAAAAGGCACAGTTTTATCATTTTGCACATAAGAGACACAGGGGATTAATTAAAATTTAAAAGAAAGAAAAGAGAAAGAAAAAGAATTGTCCCCTGGAGATTAGTGTCAAGAGGAATACCAGTTATATGAAAAAACAGAACGACAACAACAACAAACCAAAGAAGGAAGGGCATAAAAACTACTATGAATTGCTTTAAACACAAAGTGAATTTCTTTAGCTACAAAACAGATGGTCCCCCAAAGAGAATAAAAAATAATTTTAACTCTATACTTAAGCCCAACAAGAATTTCAGATATTCCAGTACCCTGGGACACTATGACCATTTCTACACATTAAGAGGGTTTATTTAAAAAGGAAACCTCTCTCTTATTTTCTCAGTCAATGTTTGGAGGATTTTATTAACTTGTGGCGTATGCCCCAAATTGGAGGTATAGGGCAGTACTTAAATTTTTTATTATTTTTAAAAATTTGAAACAATATAAAATATAAAAAAGAAAACCAAAAAATAAGCATGAGGATGTTTTGTTGCACCATTTGATGGTCCATCTGCTGTTCAATATAATAGTATGTGTTTATAACAAAAAAAGAATATTCTACTAGATAAGTATGCTATAACCATTAGAGTTAGGACATTAATAATGCTATATTATTAACATGTACTTCCCCAATGCTTTTTATGTTTCACCAGTGACTAAAAATTTCCTTTATATAAAAAAATACTATTTAGAATTACATGTTAATTTAATTACCATAATGTTTTAGTCTCCTTTAATTTGGAAAATTCTGTGATCTTTCCTTAACTTTCAAGAATATTGATTGAAAATTCTTTTTTTCTTTTTTCTTTGTCTCTTCTTTTTCTTCTTTAAATTGACTCTAAGTATTTTTTTTTTTAATTTTAAATCAATGTAGTCTACATAGAGGGCTATATTAGTTTCAGGTGTACGATACAGTGATTCATCAATTGTATACCTTACACAGCGCTCTTGAAGATAAGTATGATCTTAATCCCCTTCACCAATTTCACCCATGCCCTCAGGTTACTGTCACTTTGTTTTTGACAGTTAAGTGTCAATTTTTTGGTATGTCTCTCTCTCTCTCTTTTATTTTTTTGTTGACTCTTTTGTTTGTTTGATTTTGCCTAAATTCCACGTGTGAGTGATAATCAAGTGTTATTTGTTCTCCTCTGACTGACTTATTTTGCTCAGCATTATACATTCTAGATCCAACCTGATTTGCATTTCTGTAATGATGAGTAATATTGAGCATCTTTTCATGTGTCTGATGCCATGTGGATATGGTCTTCGGGGAAATGTCTACTCAGATCTTCTGCCCATTTGTTAATTGCATTGTTTGTTTTTTAAGCGTTGAGTTGTGTAAGTTCTGTGTATACCTTGAATACTAACCCTTTATCAGATATGTCATTTGCAAATATCTTTTCCCTTTTGGTAGTTTGTCTTTAGTTTTGTTGATTGTTTTCTTTGCTGTACATAAACTTTTTATTTTGATGAAGTCCCAATAGTTTTGTTTTGTTTTTGCTTTTGTTTCCTTGCCTCAAGAAACATATCAGGAAAAATGTTGCTATAGCCAATGTCAGAGAAATTACTTCCTGTGCTCTCTTCTAGGATTTTTTTTTATGGTTTCAGGTGTCACATTTAGGTCTAAACTTTTTTTTTTCTTTTTTCTTTTCTTTCTTTCTTTTCTTTTCTTTCTTTCTTTTCTTTTTTGTAGGAAATTCCATTATTTTTGTTTGAATATCCCAATGCGAGAGTGCCCTGCATCTGGGGACCAGCATTAACTCGGAGTCTGGTAGAAAGCACTCAAAAAGAGCAAAGGATCACGGGGGGGGGGGGCAGTCTGTGGGAATCAGGGTGGTTAGGGACAGCTTTATTCCCCAACCCAGGACAGCCACCCCTGGCGCAGAGCCAGAGAGAGTGGGGCAGAGAAACCAGGTCTTGGTCCCTGAGCCACCAGTGCACCTGAGAGCATGTGGGGTCCGGCTCCCGTGAGGCGCTGGGAGCCTCGCAGGCCAGCAGAAGCACAGCCTTATTGCAGTCCCCACGCGAGTGCCCTGCTGTGCTATCAGAGTCTGAGTCGCGCCCCCCCCCCACCGTGCCCTCCCCTGAGAGGGGTGTGCTCAGGCCCAACCCGGTGCTCTGGGACCAGAAAGACCAGGAACTCCCAGCCTGGGCCAGCGGGAAAATCTCAGTGTGCAATCACTGCTTGGAACCTCTCTGGCAGTCTGGAGCTACCCAGACAGCTGCCGCTGCCGTGGTTTTGGGTACAAGCAAAAAATCCTGCATCTCCAGGGACCATGACTCAGAAGCTGCTCTGCCAGCGGCTAAGGGGGAATTTATTTGGGCTCTGCAGCCAGACTGAGGCTTCTCTCTGAGAGGGAGGTCAGGGTGCAGTTTGCTTCCCTCTAAACCTACAAAAACCATCAAAAGCATTCAAAGCGAGAGAGAAAAACAAAAGTGAATAAACATATAAACCTCCAGAGAACAAAAGCCTGAAAAAATCAGTTTCCTCAGAGCCCACCCCCTTGAAGGGGTTGGGAGGACTTAACTCAGAGAACACCATTAACTGAAAACTCACGTGGCAGGCCCCTCCCCCAGAAAACCAACCAGGAAAGAAAAAAAAAAAAAAAAGACAACAAGAGAACAACCACCACTACTTCATAGGACAACATTTATTTTTAATTCGTTCCCACTATTCTGGCTCACTTTTTTTTATATAGATAATTTTTTAACCTTTATAATCACAGTAAGATGTCCAGTACATCAAATTCCATAATAACCTTCTAACCTGAACTTTTTGATACATACACCTGTGTTTTCCTTTTGCATTTCTATTTTTAAATTTCTTTTTTTTATTTTAGTTTAGTTTATTCCTTTTTTATTTTTATTTTCTAATATTCATATAGAGTTAAACTTCAAGGTAATCCCCTTTCTCCAATCAATGCTACCCCTATAGGTAAACCAATTTTTAATCCTCCTTTATCTTAAGAAAGTTGAATCCTTTAATAAAGATATCAAGATACATCCAGGAAAAATGAAAACAAACTTCCTCACCCACACTGAGAATTTATAGCCACTCTCCCATCTTTTACTTCCACCAGTGTTTCTGAGTTTTTGTGTTTGTCCTGATAGTAAATAAATCTTACACTCGGGGTTCTTTTTGACGAGGTTCTTCCTTTATTTGCCTATATATATATATTTTTTTTTCTCTTGTCATATACTTTAATCAATCTTTTTGTTTGTCTATTTTTGTTTGTATACTTCATAAATCTTACCTTGGGGCCCATTTGGCTGAACCTTCTCTTTTATCTTCCCTCTCTTTCCTGTCTCTCTCTCTCCCTTTTTTTTTCTTTTCCTTTTCTTTTTTCTCTCATTTGGGTGGGGAATCCTGATTGCTCAGAAGGATTCCAGGGTGCACCTTGACTGCACCACGGTCGATACATCCAGCTACATCCGTTCAGCCATCTCTCACCAAAATGACTAGGAGGAGGAATGCCCAACAGAAGAAAAAAACAGAGGATGGGCCTTCTGCAGCAGAGCTAATGGCTATTAACATAGACAAAATGTCGGAAAGAGAATTCAGGATAACAATTATCCAGGCAATAGCTAGGTTGGAGAAAGCCATGGATGACTAAACAAAATTGATTAGGGCCAAACTGAAGGCGACCAGAGATGATGTTCACAATGTTAGGGCAGAGCTGAAAGCTACCAGGGATGAGGTTCACAATGCTCTTAATGAGTTCCTATCTAATCTAAATTCTCTCAAAGCTAGGGTAACTGAGACAGAAGATAGAATTAGTGATCTGGAGGACAAACAGATAGAAAGGATCAAGAGAAAGCCTGGAGCAAACAGCTTAGAAGCCATGAAAACAGAATCAGGGAAATAAATGATGCCAAGAAACGTACTAACGTCAGAATTATTGGAATCCCTGAAGGGGAGGAGAAAGAAAGAAGTCTAGAAGATATACTGGAACAAGTTCTTCATGAAAAATTTCCCAAACTCGCGAATGGAACCAGCGTTCATGTATTAGAGGCCAAACAGTCTCCACCCAATATTATAGATTCCAGAAAAACATCAAGGCACATGATAGTCAAATTGAGGAACCATTATTGTGAATATAATCTCTTGAAACCCATTAAGACAAAGAGGCTCCTTACTTACAGAGGAAAGCCCATCAGAATAATGTCAGACCTGTCCACAGAGACCTGGAAAGCCAGAAAAGGCTGGCAAGATATATTCAGAGCACTAAATGAGAAGAACATGCAGCCAAGAATACTTTATCCAGCAAGACTGACATTCAAATGAATGCAGAGTTAAAAAAGAGTTTCCAAGACTGGCAAGGCTTAAAAGACTATGCATCCACCAACCTGACACTGCAGGAAATATTAAGAGGGGTTCTATAAAAGAGGAAAAATCCTAAGAATAGCATTGAACAGAAATATCGAGAAAATCTACAGAAAGAAAGACTTCAAAGGTAACACGATGTCAATAAAAACGTATCTATCAATAATCACTCTCAATGTGAATGGCCTAAATGCGCCCATAAAATGCACAGGGCTGCAGATTGGATAAAATGACAGGACCCATCCATATATTGTCTACAAGAGACCCATTTTGAACCTAAAGATACACCCAGACTGAAAGTGAAGGGATGGAGAAGCATCTTTCATGCCAATGGGCCTCAAAAGAAGGCTGGGGTAGCGATTCTCCTATCAGACAAATTAGATTTTAAACTAAAGACTATAGTCAGAGATACAGAAGGACACTACATAATTCTTAAAGGGACTATCCACCAAGATGATCTAACAATTGTAAATATCTGTGCCCCAAATATGGGAGCCAATTACATAAGAAAACTGTTAATCAAGATAGTCATACTAATATGAATACATCAATAGTAGGAGATTGTAACACGCCTCTCTCAGAAAGACAGATCATCAAAGCAGAAAATCAATAAAGAAACAAGAGCATTGAATGACACATTGGATCAGATGGACATCATAGATATACACAGAACATTCCTCCCTAAACAACAGCATACTCATTCTTCTCAAGTGCAATTGAACCTTCTCAAGAATAGACCATATACTGGGTCACAAATCAGGACTCAACCAACACCAAAGACTGAGATTATTCCCTGCATATTCTCAGATCACAATGCTTTGAAACTGGAGCTCAATCATAAGGAAAGGTTCAGAAGGAACTCCAACACCAGGAAGCTAAAGACCACCTTGCTTAAGAATGCTTGGATCAACCAAAAGATCAAAGAAGAACTGAAACAATTCATGGAAACCAATGAGAATGAAGACACTTCAGGCTAAAACCTATGGGATACAGGAAAGGCGGTCCAAAGGGGAAATACATAGCCATCCAAGCCTCCCTCAAAAAAATAGAAAAATCCATAATACACCAGCTGTCTCTCCACCTTAAAGAACTGGAGAATCAACAACAAATCAAACCAACTCCACACATAAGAAAGGAAATCATCAAGATTAGAGCTGAGATCAATGAGGTAGAAACCAGAGGTACAGTAGAACACATCAATAAAACTAGAAGCTATTTTTTTGAAAGAATCAATAAGATCGATAAACCACTGGCCACACTAATCCAAAAGAAAAAAGAGAAAGCCCAAATTCATAAAATTATGAATGAAAAGGGAGATCACAATGAACACCAAGGAAGTAGAAACAATCATCAGAAGTTATTATCAACAGTTATATGCCAATAAGCTAAGCAACCTAGATGAAATGGATGCATTCCTGGAAAACTATAAACTCCCACAACTGAACCAGGAAGAAATTGACAACCTGAATAGACCCATATCTAGTAATGAGATTGAAGCAGTGATCAAAAACCTCCCAAAAAACAAGAGCCCAGGACCTGATGGATTCCCTGGGTAATTCTACCAAACTTTCAAAGAAGAAATAACACCTATTATCCTGAAGCTGTTTCAAAAAATTGAAGCAGAAGGAAAACTTCCAGACTCTTTCTATGAAGCCAGAATTACCTTGATTCCCAAAACAGACACAGACCCTATCAAAAAGGAGAATTTCAGACCAATTCACTGATGAATATGGATGCTAAGATTCTCAAAGAGTTCCTCGAAAACAGGATCCAATAGCACATTAAAAAGTTTATCCACCATGACCAGGTGGGATTCATTCCTGGGCTACAAGGATGGTTCAACATTTGCAAATCAATCAATGTGATAGAACAAATCATTAAGAGAAGGGAGAAGAACCACATGGTCCCTCTCAATTGATGCAGAAAAAGCATTTGACAAAATCCAGCATCCGTTCGTGATTAAAATGCTTCAAAGTATAGGGATAGAGGGAACATTCCTGAACCTCATCAAATCTATCTATGAAAGACCCACAGCAAATTTCATCCTCAATGGGAAAAAGCTTGCAGCCTTCCTGTTGAGATCAGGAACACAACAAGGATGCCCACTCTCCCCACTCTTGTTCAACATAGTATTAGAAGTCCTAGCAACAGCAATCAGACAACAAAGAGAAATAAAAGGTATCCAAATTGGCAAAAAAGAAGTCAAACTCTCTCTCTTCGCAGATGACATGATCCTTTACATGGAAAACCCAAAAGACTCCACCCCCAAACTACTAGAACTCATACAGCAATTCAGCAATGTGGCAGGATACAAAGTCAATTTACAGAAATCAGTGGCTTTCTTATACACTAACAGTGAAACTACAGAAAGGGAAATTAGAGAATTGATTCCATTTATTATAGCACCAAGAACCATAAGATACCTGGAAGTAAACCTAAACAAAGAGGTAAAGGATCTGTACTCAAGGAACTACAGAACACTCATGAAAGAAATTGAAGAAGACACAAAAAGATGGAAGACCTTTCCATGCTCTTGGATCGGAGGAATAAACATTGTTAAAATGTCTACACTGCCTAAAGCAATCTATACTTTTAATGCCATTCTGATCTAAATCCCACCAGTATTTTTCAAAGAGCTGGAGCAAACAATCCTAAAATTTGTATGGAATAAGAAGAGACCCCGAATCGCTAAGAAAATGTTGAAAAACAAAAATAAAACTGGGGGCATCACATTATCTGATTTCAAGCTTTACTACTAAGCTGTGATTACAAAGACAGCATGGTACTGGCATAAAAACACACATATAGACCAGTGGAACAGAGTAAAGAGCCCAGATATGGACCTTCAACTCTATGGCCAAATAATTTTTGACAAAGCAGGACAAAATATACAGTGGAAAAAAGACAGTCTCTTCAATAAATGGTGCTGGGAAAACTGGACAGCTATAACTAGAAGAATGAAACTCGACCATTCTTTTACACCGTACGCAAAGATAAACTCAAAATGGATAAAAGACCTCAACAGGAGACAGGCATCCATTAGACTCCTAGAGGAGAATATAGGCAGTAACCTCTTCGATATCAACCACAGCAACTTCTTTCAAGATATGTCTCCAAAGGCAAAAAAAACAAAAGCGAAAATGAACTTTTGGGACTTCATCAAGATCAGGAGCTTCTGCAAAGCAAAGGAAACAATCAACAAAGCAGAGGCAACCCACGGAATGGGAGAAGATATTTGCAAATGACAGTACAGACAAAAGGTTGATATCCAGGATCTATAAAGAACTCCTCAAACTCAACACACAGAAAAGAGACAATCATATCAAAAAATGGGCAGAAGATATGAACAGACACATCTTTCATGAAGACATACAAATGGCTATCAGACACATGAAAAAAAGATTAATCATCACTAGCCATCAGGGAGATTCAAATTAAAACCACATTGAGATATCTCCTTACACTAGTTAGAATGGCCAAAATTAGCAAGACAGGAAATAGCATGTGTTGGAGGGGATGTGGAGAAAGGGGAACCCTCTTGCACTGTTGGTGGGAATGCAAGTTGGTGCAGCCACTTCAGAGAACAGTGTGGATATTCCTCAAGAAATTAAAAATAAAGCTTCCCTAGGACCCTGCAATTGCACTACTGGGTTTTTACCCCAAAGATACAGATGTAATGAGAAGAAGGGCCATATGTACCCCCATGTTTATAGCAGCAATGCCACGGTCATCAAACTGTGGAAAGAACCAAGATGCCCTTCAAAGGACGAATGGATAAGGAAGATGTGGTCCATATACACTATGGAGTATTATGCTTCCCTCAGAAAGGATGAATACCCAACTTTTGTAGCAACATGGACAGGACTGGAAGAGATCATGCTGAGTGAAATAAGTCAAGCAGAGAGAGACAGTTATCATATGGTTTCATTTATTTGTGGAGCATAACAAATAGCATGGAGGACATGGGGAGTTAGAGAGGAGAAGGAGTTGAGGGATATTGGAAGGTGAGGTGAACCATGAGAGACTATGGACTCTGAAAAACAATCTGAGGGTTTTGAAGTGGTGGGGTTGTGAGGTTGGGGAAACTAGGTGGTGGGTATTTGAGAGGGCATGGATTGCATGGAGTACTGGGTGTGGTGCAAAAACAATGACTGCTGTTACACTGAAAATAAATTAATAAATTTTAAAAATACATAAAAAAATAAAAGCCAAAAAATAAAATACAAAAATACAAGCAAACAAACAACAAAAAAAGCCTCTGCCTTCTGCTCTGGTCAAGATTCAGTTCCTGGGATTGAGCCCAGCATAAGGCTCTCTGCTTATCAGGGAGCCTGCTTCCTCTCTCTCTCCTCCTGCCTGCCTCTCTTTCTACTTGTGATATCCTCTGTCAAATAGATAAATAAAATCTTTTTTTAAAAAAAAAAGAAGAAAGTCATCCAGTTTCATTCTTTTTCTTATAGTTTTCCAGTTTTCACAACCCCATTGCTAGAAAAGATTGTCTTCCTACTGCATACTTTTGCCTCCTTTTTCAAAGAGTAATTGAATCATGGGTTTATTTCTGGGCCTTTTATTGTCTTCCATTGATCTATGTGTCTACTTTCCTGACAGTGCCATATTGTTTTGATTATTATAGCTTTGGGAAATAACTTAAAGTCTGGAATTGTGATAACTCCAGGTTTTTTTTTTTTCCTTTCCTAGATTCCTTTGGAGATATATATATATATATATATATATATATATATATATATATATATATATATATATATATAGTGGTTTCATTCACATTTTAAGCTTTTTTTCCTAATTTTGTGAAAAATGTGGTTAGTATTTTGATAGAGACTGCTTTAGAGGTGTAGATTGCTTTGGGTAGCATAGAGGTTTTAACAATATTTAGTCTTCCAACCCATCAGGATGGAGTATCTTGCCATTTGTTTGTATTCTCTTCAGTTTCTTTCATCAGGCTTTCAAAGTTTTCTGAGTACAGGTCTTTTATCTCTTTGATTAAGTTTGTTCCTTAGTATCTTATTTTTAGGGTAGTTGTAAATGAGGTTGTTTTCTTAATTTCTCTTTCTGTTGCTTCAATATTGGTATATAGAAATACGACAGATTTCACTACACTGATTTTTTATCCTGTGATCTTAGTGAATTCATTTATCAGTTCTAGTAGCTTTGGAGTTTTTTGCGATTTCTCACCAATTTACCTGATGTTTATTCCTTTTTCTTGTCTGATTGTTGTGGTTAGGACATCTAGTACTATGTAGAATAAATGTGGTGAGTGGATATCCTTGTCATGCTTTTGACCTTTGGGGAAAAGCTCTCAGTTTTTTCCCATTGAGTGTCATGTTAGTATTGGGTTTTTGTATAGGGCCTTTATTTTGTTGAGGTATGTTCCTTCTACATCTATTTTGTTGAGGGTTTTATTATGAATGAGTATTGTACTCTGTCAAGTGCTTTTTTTTGCATCTATTGAAATGACTTTGATTTTTATCTTTTTCCTTGCTCATGTGATGTATGACGTTGATTGCTTTGCAAAAATTGAAACATGCTTCCATCTCAGGAATAAATTCCACTTGACCATGGTGAATACTTTTTTAAAGGTATTTTTGGATTTGATTTGGTAATATGGTGTTGAGGATTTTTGAATCTACATTCATCAGAGATATTGGCCTCTAATATTCTTTTTTGTAGTGTCCGTATCTGATGTTGGTATTGCACGAATACTGGTCTCATAGAACAAATTTGGGAAGCTTTCCTTCCTGTTCTTCTTCTTGGAAAAGTTTGATAAGAATAGGTCTTAACTTTTCACTAAATGTTTGGTAGAATTCACTTGTGAAGCCTTTGGTCCTGAACTTTTGTTTGTTGGGATTTTTCAAATTATTGATTCAATTCTATTGCTCATAATTGGTCTGTTCAAATTTTCTATTTCCTCCTGTTTCAGTTTTCTTAGTGTGTATGTTTCTAGAAATTTATTCATTTCATTTAGGTTGCCCAATTTCTTGGCATATAATTTTTCATAATATTCTTTTAAAATTCTTTGTATTTCTGTGATGTCAGCTTTTTTTTTTTTTAAATTCATGAGTGTGACTAAGGGCTTGTCAATTTAATTGATTATTTCCAAGAACTAGCTACTGGTTTCTATTTTTTTTTCTTTTAGCTTCTGTTTTGTTTATTTCTGCTCAAAACTTTATTTCCTTCCTTCCACTGCACTTATGTTTTACTTATTCTTTTTTTCTGGTTT
Source organism: Mustela erminea (assembly GCF_009829155.1). Classification (NCBI taxonomy): domain Eukaryota; kingdom Metazoa; phylum Chordata; class Mammalia; order Carnivora; family Mustelidae; genus Mustela; species Mustela erminea. The sequence continues at coordinate 90,854,776 of NC_045619.1, read as the reverse complement.
CTTTACAAGTAATGGCAGGTTGTTTGAGATTTTCTTGCTTCTTTATGTTGGCTTGTGCTGGTATAAACTTCCTTTTTAAAACCACTTGTGCTGTATCTCAGAGATTTGAACCATTATATTTCATTCTCATTGTCTCCAAAATTTTTGATTTCTTGTGTGCTATCTTGTTTTCCCCTTTTATTATTTAGTAGCATTTTATTTAACCTCCATGTATTTATGTTATTTCTAGGACGTTTTTGTGGCTGATTTCTAGTTTCATAGCATTATGGCAAAAAAGATGCATGGTATGACTTCAATTTTTTTGAATATGTTGATACTATTTTTCTCACCAAGTTTGTGATCTATTCTGCAGAACAGTCAATGTGCACTTGAAAAGAATGTATATCCTGATGTTTTAGGATGGAATATTATGAATATACCTGTTACAATCATCTAGTCCAATGTGTCATCAAAGCCACTATTTTCTTGTTGACTTTCTGTCACTATGATCTATCCAATAATGTAAATAGGGTGTGAAAGTCCCTTACTGCTATTGTATTACTCTTGATTAGTTCCTGTATGTTTCTTACTTACTCCTTTGTGTTTTGGTTGCTCCCATGTTGGGATTGTAGAATAAATATCTACAATCGTTATATCTTCTAGTTGGATTGTTCCTTTTAGAACTATCTAGTGTCTTTTGTGTCCTGTTACAGTCTTTGTTTTAAAGTCTATTTTGTCTGGTATGAGTATACCCCAGATTTCTTTTCACAACCATTTGCATGATGAATATTTCTCTAAACTCTCACTTTAAATGTGCATGTGCCTTTTTGCCTGAAATGAGTCTCTTAAGGACAGCATATAGATGGGGCTTGCTTTTTAATCCATTCCATCACTCTGTGTATTTGATTGGAGAGTTGAATCCATTTACATTTATTTTAATTATCTATAGATGCACTTTTTGCCATTTTGTTTCTTGTTTTGTGATTGTTTTTGTAGTTCTTCTCTGTTCCTTTCTTATCTTCTCTCCTGTTCTGATGGCCCTCTTTAGTTATCTACTTGGATTCCTTCCTTGTTATTTCTGGCTCATCTATTACTGGTTTTTGGTTTGTGTTTACCATCAGCTTTGTGTGTAACATCTTCTGCATATAGCAGTCTATATTAAGTGATAGTCACTTACGTTTCAATGCATTCTTAACTCCCTCTCACATTTTAGGAATGTGGTGTCATTCATTACATTCTTTCATTTGTGAGTCCCTGACTGATTTTTACAGATACATTTATTTTTACTGCTTTTGCCCTTTTTACTATTTTCCTCTTACTGAAGGTCTTTGTTTTCCACTCAAAGAGTCCCCTTTAACAATTCTTGGACAGCTGGTTGAGTTGTTATAAACTCCTTTAGCTTTTGTCTGGGAAACTCTATCTCCTCTTCTATTCTGAATGTTAGCCTTGATGGATAGAATATTCTTAGTTTGTTTGTTTGTTTGTTTGTTTGTTTGCTTTGTTTTTGTTTTTGTTTTCTTTTAGCCCTGTGAATATATCATGCCACTTTATTCTGGCCTGCAAAATTTCTGCTGAATCATCAGCTCATAGCTTCTTAGGGGTTCTTTCATATATTACTGTCTTCCTTTCTCTTGTTTACTTTAAAATTCTTTCTTAATCACTACTTTTTGCAATCTCAATTAGTATGTATTTTTGTGTGCACCTCCTTGGGTTGATTTTTTGGGGGTATCTCTGTGTCTCCTAAGTGTGGATTTCTGTTTCCTACCCCAGATTCAGGAAGTTTTCAGTTACTATTTCTTCAAATGAATTTTCTTCTCCCTTTTCTCTCTTCTCCTTCTGAGATCCCTATAATGTGAATGTGATTACAGTTGATAGAGTCGCTGAGTTCCCTTAGTCTATTCTTATTTTGTGTGTGTGTGTTTGTGTGTGTATGTGTGTGTGTGTGTGTGTGTGTGTGTGTGTGTGTATTTTTTCCATCTGCTCAGCTTGATAACTTTCCATTACTCTGTCCTTCAGGTCACCAATGTTGGTTGACTTCCTCTAGTCTGTTGCTTATTCCATGCAGTGTTTTTATTTATTTTTTATTTTTTTTAAAGATTTTATTTATTTATTTGACAGAGAGATAGATCACAAGTAGGCAGAGAGAGGCAGAGAGCTCCATGCGGGGCTCGATCCCAGGACCCTGGGATCATGACCTGAGCTGAAGGCAGAGGCCTTAACCCACTGAGCCACCCAGGCGCCCCAGCCATGCAGTGTTTTTAAATTTCATTTATTTTGTTCTTAAACTCTGATTATTTCCTTTTAATGATTTTGTTAAGGATCTCCCTGAGGGTCTCCACTCTTTTCTCAAGTCTAGTAAGTATCTTTATGATCATAACTTGAAATTCTATATCAGGCTTATTACTTATTTCCATTTCATTTAGGTCTCTTGCTGTAGTATTGTTCTGGTCTTTCATCTCAGATATATTCTTCTGCCTCATCATTTTCTCTTATTTTTTGTTTCTTTGTGTTAGGAAAGTCTGCTACTTCTCTTGCTTTTAACAGTAATCTGCATGCCCTGAGGGGATTGTCCCCTATTCACTGGAACCTAGATAAGGGGGGGGGTCTCCTATCTGTGCTCCATGTATATTGCTATTGTATGTTGGCCACTTTTTCCTTCACTCCAATCATCTTAGTGGCTCTCCTTGCCTCTTGTGGGCACTGTTGTCTCCCTGTGGTATTAGTGGATCAATCTGGGGCTACCTTGTGCTGAATTTAGTCAGACCAGGTGTTTGTCAGAGATGCAGTAGCACCAAACTGCTAGGGGATTTCCCTGTGCTGTCCCCTGAGAAGGTTTCATTGGTGGGTGGGGCCTGCAATCAGTCCAACTGTCTTCTCCCAGCCCACTGCTAGGGGTGATTCTGAGGGATGTGTGCTTATATTTCCTTGACTCCAGGGCACTTTGGAGTGATACTGGCCCCTGTCAAGTCTGATTGCACCCTGCCAGGCTTGTGCCTGGTTTGAATGGGCTCTGACCAAGAACATATTGGAGGGAGTGGGGCATGCAATGTCTGCAAAGTTTACATGCTAGTGAAAGAGGACATGTTGCCATTTACACTCAGAGTCATTAATGAATGATATAAATTTAGTGCCTGTAAGTTAGCTGTTCCTATGGATTGTCTCTGTTCCTTTCTAGTCCTTGTTACCTCCTGCCTCTTCTATGATTGGGATATTATTTTGCTTATGGAATCACCGAGTTCCCTATGTCTACCTTAGTGATCAACTAGCTTTCTCCCCCCTCTTCTTTTCAGGTTCATTATTTTCCATATTCTTACCTGCTATATCACATATGTTCTCCTGTGCTTCTTTAATTCTTGTAGTGATTATATCTACTCTGTTTACATCTTTGATGTAGTGTTGTTTTTTTTTTTTTTTAAATTTCAGCCTGACTAGTTTTTAGATCTCTGCAGCAAGGGTTTCTCTCATGTCTTGTATTCTTTTTTCAAGTCCTTCTAGTAGTCTTATGACTGTTGATCTAAATTCTTGTTCAGATATTTTCCTTGTATCTGCTTTGAGCAAGTCTCTGGCTGTGATCTCTTCCTGACCTTTCTTTAGGGGAGAATTCCTCCATTTTGTCATCTTGGCTAAGTTTCTATCTTTTGCATGTTATAAAATGTTGTTACCTCTAAGTAGTGCTAAATTAAAAAAAGGTCATACAAAAAAAAAAAAAAAAAGGTCATAGTGTCCAGGGCCTGGCACTTTGGGAAGTGTTTCTGGTGTATGCTGTGTGCACTCTGCTGCTGTGTTTAGGCTGTTCTCTCCCACTGGTCAATCCTCTGCAGAGTCCCTTCTTGCTTGCAGTGGGGAGTGTTTTGGCCATTTTCTAGGTATGCATTGATTTGTTTGTTGAAAAAGCCTAGGAAAAAAAGCAAAGAAAAAAAATTAAAAAAAAATAGTTTTATGTGTGGAGAAGGCTGATCCAAAAAGAAAACGAAGCAGAACAACACCAACAACAAAAAACAAAAACAACAATAGACACTCAAAAATACTATAGACTGATTCCAAAGAAATAGGAAAAAAGGGAAAACAGAAGAAGAAAAGAAAAAAGCATCCTGAACAAAAGTAAAATAGAACTAAATTAAAATGAAAAAGGAAATAAAAACCAAACAAAAAACTGTAAGCCTGATTCCAGAAGAAAAATAAAAAAAATAAATAAAATAAACAAGACAAAAGAAAAAAAAAAATACTGCCCAGTCCTATTTTCACCAGAAGTGAAGGGGATACATTGGGATAATGTGTTCAGTAGACTTGGTGAATGCAGCATCCTGCCTGTTTTGCTCCTCTGTGTGGGAGGGCGAGAGGACCACTGAGCTGGGTCTATCCAAAAGACACTAGGGGAGCTCCATTCCTTACCTCTACCTACTTCTGGAGGCAACTGGTGTTCTTTGGTTTATGGTCACATTATCAAATCTCTGCCTTTGTGTTTAGATTGCTTTCTCTTATTTCTGTCTCAAATATCTCTCTGCCTCTCTTTTAATAAGGATACTTGTAGTTACATTTAAAACCTATGTGGATAGGGGCGCCTGAGTGGCTCAGTGGGTGAAAGCTTCTGCCTTTGGCTCAGGTCATGATCCCAGGGTCCTGGGATCAAGCCCCACATCATGCTCTCTGCTCAGTGGGGAGCCTGATTCCTCCTCTCTCTCATCCTGCCTCTTTGCCTACTTGTGATCTCTGAGTGTCAAATAAATAAATAAAATCTTAAAACAAAACAAAACAAAAAAACTATGTGGATAAACCAGGATAACCTCTCCATTTTAAGATCTTTAAGTTGATCATATCTGCAATGACTTTTTTTTTAATTGGGTAATATTTGCAGGTTCCAGAGATTAGGTCTTCTTATTTTAGGAGGCCATTATCAGTCTACCACTTTCAGCTACATTATCATCACCATCTCTTCACCAGCAGATTATTATTCTCATTATTCTGGTTACTTACCTGTATGAGTTTGCTAAGAGGACATTGATTATTATGGTGACCAGGGTCATGGACAGAGATGTAAAGTTAAAATTCTTATGATCTTTTTTTTTAGAAGTCAATGTTTTAGAAATAATATATCCTGATTCATAGCATGAAAATTGTTTTATGTAATTCTCCAAGTTTGTTTCTTTAGATTTATATTCCATAGCATGTTAATTAAATTGACAAATTATACTGTACATTGACTACTACTAACTGCTATACACAGTACAAATATCTTCTCACCACGTTAAAACAACTCCATAATATAAGAATGCTCTTACCATCTTCTTTTAGTCAAGTAGGAAATAAATGCTGGAATGATCAACCAAATTGACTGTTACAATATAACTAAGTAGTTTGGAGCTGAGATTGTAAAATGAAGATTTTCAAATAGTCTACTCAGGGCTATCATATGGATTCATATTTTCTTGCAAACTAGTAGTTTTTTAGTAGCATTAATTATAGTTTTTCAAATTATAAGTAGATTATGTGAAATCAGACAAATGTATGACTATGAAAAACAAGGAAGTTGTTGTCACAACATAGAGGTAATTCCTTTCTAGGTGTATCTGTAGCTCAATGAATCACATACAAAACAAGGCCAAAACAAAAAAAAAAAAAAAAAGAAGAAAGAAAGAGAAACTCACCAAACCAAATGAATATATTACAGGATATAGTTTGTTTCTTCTTTTTTTTTTTTAATTTTTTTATTTTTTATAAACATATGTTTTTATCCCCAGGGGTACAGGTCTGTGAATCACCAGGTTTACACACTTCACAGCACTCACCAAAGCACATACCCTTCCCAATGTCCATAATCCCACCCCCTTCGCCCAAACTCCCTCCCCCCAGCAACCCTCAGTTTGTTTTGTGAGATTAAGAGTCACTTATGGTTTGTCTCCCTCCCAATCCCATCTTGTTTCATTTATTCTTCTCCTACCCACTTAAGCCCCCATGTTGCATCACCACTTCCTCATATCAGGGAGATCATATGACAGTTGTCTTTCTCTGCTTGACTTATTTCGCTAAGCATGATACGCTCTAGTTCCATCCATGTTGTCGCAAATGGCAAGATTTCATTTCTTTTGATGGCTGCATAGTATTCCATTGTGTATATAGACCACATCTTCTTGATCCATTCATCTGTTGATGGACATCTAGGTTCTTTCCATAGTTTGGCTATTGTGGACATTGCTGCTATAAACATTCGGGTGCACGTGCCCCTTTGGATCACTATGTTTGTATCTTTAGGGTAAATACCCAGTAGTGCAATTGCTGGGTCATAGGGCAGTTCTATTTTCAACATTTTGAGGAACCTCCATGCTGTTTTCCAGAGTGGCTGCACCAGCTTGCATTCCCACCAACAGTGTAGGAGGGTTCCCCTTTCTCCGCATCCTCGCCAGCATCTGTCATTTCCTGACTTGTTGATTTTAGCCATTCTGACTGGTGTGAGGTGATATCTCATTGTGGTTTTGATTTGTATTTCCCTGATGCCGAGTGATATGGAGCACTTTTTCATGTGTCTGTTGGCCATCTGGATGTCTTCTTTGCAGAAATGTCTGTTCATGTCCTCTGCCCATTTCTTGATTGGATTATTTGTTCTTTGGGTGTTGAGTTTGCTAAGTTCTTTATAGATTCTGGACACTAGTCCTTTATCTGATATGTCGTTTGCAAATATCTTCTCCCATTCTGTCAGTTGTCTTTTGATTTTGTTAACTGTTTCCTTTGCTGTGCAAAAGCTTTTGATCTTGATGAAATCCCAATAGTTCATTTTTGCCCTTGCTTCCCTTGTCTTTGGCGTTGTTCCTAGGAAGATGTTGCTGCGTCTGAGGTCGAAGAGGTTGCTGTCTGTGTTCTCCTCAAGGATTTGGATGGATTCTTTCCGCACATTGAGGTCCTTCATCCATTTTGAGTCTATTTTTGTGTGTGGTGTAAGGAAATGGTCCAATTTCATTTTTCTGCATGTGGCTGTCCAATTTTCCCAGCACCATTTATTGAAGAGGCTGTCTTTTTTCCATTGGACATTCTTTCCTGTTTTGTCGAAGATTAGTTGACTGTAGAGTTGAGGGTCTATTTCTGGGCTCTCTATTCTGTTCCATTGATCTATGTGTCTGTTTTTATGCCAGTACCATGCTGTCTTGATGATGACAGCTTTGTAATAGAGCTTGAAGTCCGGAATTGTGATGCCACCAACGTTGGCTTTCTTTTTCAATATCCCTTTGGCTATTCGAGGTCTTTTCTGGTTCCATATAAATTTTAGAATTATTTGTTCCATTTCTTTGAAAAAGATGGATGGTACTTTCATAGTAATTGCATTAAATGTGTAGATTGCTTTAGGTAGCATAGACATTTTCACAATATTTATTCTTCCAATCCAGGAGCATGGAACATTTTTCCATTTCTTTGTGTCTTCCTCAATTTCTTTCATGAGTATTTTATAGTTTTCTGAGTATAGATTCTGTGCCTCTTTGGTTAGGTTTATTCCTAGGTATCTTATGGTTTTGGGTGCAATTGTAAATGGGATTGACTCCTTAATTTCTCTTTCTTCTGTCTTGTTGTTGGTGTAGAGAAATGCAACTGATTTCTGTGCATTGATTTTATATCCTGACATTTTACTGAATTCCTGTACAAGTTCTAGCAGTTTTGGAGTGGAGTCTTTTGGGTTTTCCACATATAGTATCATATCATCTGTGAAGAGTGATAAGTTGACTTCTTCTTTGCCGATTTGGATGCCTTTAATTTCCTTTTGTTGTCTGATTGCTGAGGCTAGGACCTCTAGTACTATGTTGAATAGCAGTGGTGATAATGGACATCCCTGCCGTGTTCCTGACCTTAGCAGAAAAGCTTTCAGTTTTTCTCCATTGAGAATGATATTTGTGGTGGGTTTTTCATAGATGGCTTTGATGATATTGAGGTATGTGCCCTCTATCCCTACACTTTGAAGAGTTTTGATCAGGAAGGGATGCTGTACTTTGTCAAATGCTTTTTCAGCATCTATTGAGAGTATCATATGGTTCTTGTTCTTTCTTTTATTGATGTGTTGTATCACATTGACTGATTTGCGGATGTTGAACCAACCTTGCAGCCCTGGAATAAATCCCACTAGGTCGTGGTGAATCATCCTTTTAATGTACTGTTGAATCCTATTGGCTAGTATTTTGTTGAGTATTTTCGCATCTGTGTTCATCAAGGATATTGGTCTATAGCTCTCTTTTTTGATGGGATCCTTGTCTGGTTTTGGGATCAAGGTGATGCTGGCCTCATAAAATGAGTTTAGAAGTTTTCCTTCCATTTCTATTTTTTGGAACAGTTTCAGGAGAATAGGAATTAATTCTTCTTTAAATGTTTGGTAGAATTCCCCCCGGGAAGCCGTCTGGCCCTGGGCTTTTGTTTGTTTGGAGATTTTTCATGACTGTTTCAATCTCCTTACTGGTTATGGGTCTGTTCAGGCTATCTATTTCTTCCTGGTTCAGTTGTGGTAGTATATATGTCTCTAGGAATGCATCCATTTCTTCCAGATTGTCAAATTTATTGGCGTAGAGTTGCTCATAGTATGTTCTTATAATAGTTTGTATTTCTTTGGTGTTAGTTGTGATCTTTCCTCTTTCATTCATGATTTTATTTATTTGGGTCCTTTCTCTTTTCTTTTTGATAAGTCGGGCCAGGGGTTTATCAATTTTATTAATTCTTTCAAAGAACCAGCTCCCAGTTTCGTTGATTTGTTCTATTGTTTTTTTTTGGTTTCTATTTCATTGATTTCTGCTCTGATCTTTATGATTTCACTTCTCCTGCTGGGCTTAGGCTTTCTTTCTTGTTCTTTCACCAGCTCCTTTAGGTGTAGGGTTAGGTTGTGTACCTGAGACCTTTCTTGTTTCTTGAGAAAGGCTTGTACCGCTATATATTTTCCTCTCAGGACTGCCTTTGTTGTGTCCCACAGATTTTGAACCGTTGTATTTTCATTATCATTTGTTTCCATGATTTTTTTTCAATTCTTCTTTAATTTCCCGGTTGACCCATTCATTCTTTAGAAGGATGCTGTTTAGTCTCCATGTATTTGGGTTCTTTCCAAACTTCCTTTTATGGTTGAGTTCTAGCTTTAGAGCATTGTGGTCTGAAAAAATGCAGGGAATGATACCAATCTTTTGATACCGGTTGAGTCCTGATTTAGGACCGAGGCTGTGATCTATTCAGGAGAATGTTCCATGTGCACTAGAGAAGAATGTGTATTCTGTTGCTTTGGGATGAAATGTTCTGAATATATCTGTGATGTCCATCTGGACCAGTGTGTCGTTTAAGGCCTTTATTTCCTGCTGATCTTTTGCTTGGATGATCTGTCCATTTCAGTGAGGGGAGTGTTAAAGTCCCCTACTATTATTGTATTATTGTTGATGTGTTTTTTTGATTTTGTTATTAATTGGTTTATATCGTTGGCTGCTCCCACGTTGGGGGCATAGATATTTAAAATTGTTAAATCTTCTTGTTGGACAGACCCTTTGAGTATGATATAGTGTCCTTCCTCATCTCTTATAATAGTTTTTGGCTTAAAATCTAATTGATCTGATATAAGGATTGCCACTCCTGCTTTCTTCTGATGTCCATTAGCATGGTAAATTCTTTTCCACCCCCTCACTTTAAATCTGGAGGTGTCTTCGGGCTTAAAATGAGTTTCTTGGAGGCAACATATAGATGGGTTTTGTTTTTTTATCCATTCTGATACCCTGTGTCTTTTGACAGGGGCATTTCGCCCATTAACATTCAGGGTAACTATTGAGAGATATGAATTTAGTGCCATTGTATTGCCTGGAAGGTGACTGTTACTGTATATGGTCTCTGTTTCTTTCTGATCTACCACTTGTAGGCTTTCTCTTTGCTTAGAGGACCCCTTTCAATATTTCCTGTAGAGCTGGTTTGGTGTTTGCAAATTCTTTCAGTTTTTGTTTGTCCTCGAAGCTTTTAATCTCTCTTTCTATTTTCAATGATAGCCTAGCTGGATATAGTATTCTTGGCTGCATGTTTTTCTCATTTAGTGCTCTGAAAATATCATGCCAGCTCTTTCTGGCCTGCCAGGTCTCTGTGGATAAGTCAGCTGCCAATCTAATATTTTTACCATTGTATGTTACAGACTTCTTTTCCCAGGCTGCTTTCAGGATTTTCTCTTTGTCACTGAGACTTGTAAATTTTACTATTAGGTGACGGGGTGTGGGCCTATTCTTATTGATTTTGAGGGGCGTTCTCTGAACCTCCTGAATTTTGATGCTTGTTCCCTTTGCCATATTGGGGAAATTCTCCCCAATAATTCTCTCCAGTATACTTTCTGCTCCCCTCTCTCTTTCTTCTTCTTCTGGAATCACAATTATTCTAATGTTGTTTCGTCTTATGGTGTCACTTATCTCTTGAATTCTCCCCTCGTGGTCCAGTAGCTGTTTGTCCCTCTTTTGCTCAGCTTCTTTATTCTCTGTCATTTGGTCTTCTATATCACTATTTCTTTCTTCTGCCTCATTTATCCTAGCAGTGAGAGCCTCCATTTTTTATTGCACCTCATTAATAGATTTTTTGATTTCATCTTGGTTAGATTTTAGTTCTTTTATTTCTCCAGAAAGGGCTTTTATATCTCTCGAGAGGGTTTCTCTAATATCTTCCATGCCTTTTTCGAGCCCAGCTAGAACCTTGAGAATTGTCATTCTGAACTCTAGATCTGACATATTACCAATGTCTGTATTGATTAGTTCCCTAGCTTTCTGTACTGCCTCTTGTTCTTTTTTTTGCGTTGAATTTTTCCATCTTGTCATTTTGTCCAGATAAGAGTATATAAAGGAGCAATTAAAATACTAAAAGGATGGCAACAACCCCAGGAAAATATGCTCTAACCAAATTAGAAGAGATCCCAAATCGTGAGGGGGGAGAAAGGGGATAAAAGGAGGTTCAAAAAGGAAGAAAGAAAAAAAGAAAAAAAAAGAAAAGAAAAGAATTTTAAAAAAAGAAACCAAATAAGAATAATATAAAAAAGAAAATATATATATATTTGATAAACTTGTTAAAAAACGTTAAAAAAGAAAAATGTAAAAGTTAAAAAAAAATTTAACCAGAAGGCGAGAAAAAAAAACAAAAAATGAAAAAGAAAAAAATTAAATTAACTGCAAGACTAAAAAAATTACAGGGAAAAAGCCATGAGTTCCGTGCTTTGCTTTCTCCTCCTCTGGAATTCTGCTGCTCTCCTTGGTATTGAAACCGCACTCCTTGGTAGGTGAACTTGGTCTCGGCTGGATTTCTTGTTGATCTTCTGGGGGAGGGGCCTGGTGTCGTGATTCTCAAGTGTCTTTGCCCAGGCGGAATTGCACCGCCCTTATCAGGGGCCGGGGTGAGTAATCCGCTCGGGTTTGCTTTCAGGAGCTTTTGTTCCCTGAGCGCTTTCCGTAGAGTTCCGGAGGACGGGAATACAAATGGCGGCCTCCTGGTCTCCGGCCCGGAGTAACCAAGAGCCCCGGGCCCCACTCCTCAGTGCGCCCTCAGAGAACAGCGCCCAGTTACTCCCGTCTGCCTGACCTCCAGCCGCGCTCCGAGCTCACCGAGCCTGCGACCAGTTCAAGGAAACACCGAGCTGTGAGCTTACTGTCGGCTCTGTCTCTGTAGCCGGCTTTCCCGTTCCAATACCCGCAAGCTCTGCGACACTCAGACACCCCGATCCTTCTGTGACCCTGCGGGACCTGAGGCCACGCTGACCCCGTGTGGGCTTCGCCCTGGTTTAGTCTCTGGAGCAATGTCCCTCAGCGGAACAGACTTTTAAAAGTCCTGATTTTGTGCGCCGTTGCTCCGCCGCTTGCCGGGAGCCGGCCCCTCCCCCCGGGGTCTATCTTCCCGTCGCTTTGGATTCACTTCTCCTCTGGTCCTACCTTTCAGAAAATGGTTGTTTTTCTGTTTCCAGAATTGCTGTTCTTCTTCTCTTCGATCTGCCGATGGATTTCCAGGTGTTTGCAATCTTTAGATAAGCTATCTAGCTGATCTCCGGCTAGCTGAAGTAGTCTCAACCTGCTACTTCTCCACCATCTTTACTCCTCAATCAGAGTGTTTCCTTTTAATAAAAAAAAAAATCAGTATTAGAGTTATCTGCAAAATTTGAATATGCATATTGTGTTCAAAATTATTAGAGAATGGTTATTTATTTATTTACTTATTTTTAAAGATTTTATTTATTTATTTGACAGATAGAGATCACAAGTATGTAGAGAGGTAGGCAGAGAGAGAGAGGAGGAAGCAAGTTCTCTGCTGAACAGAGAACCTGATATGGGGCTCGATCCCAGGACCCTAAGATCATGACCTGAGCCAAAGGCAGAGCCGCTTAACCCACTGAGCCACCCAGGTGTTCTGAGAATGGTTAATTAAAACCTGATACCTGGTACACTGATTAATGTAGAAAAAAAAGGAGTATGTTGAAGTTAAATATGAATCTGTTCCAGTCAAGTATGTTATTTACTTGGAGTTTATAAGCTTGTCAATAAAATGAGTAGGTCCTTGAGGGAATTTTCAGAAGACAAGCACCTGGAATCTGTCTCCCCACCTAGACAATATTTCCACTGGTAATATCTCTCTGATATAATCAGTTTAGAGCTCTAATGTCTAGTGAAGTCCTGCAACTTCCAGAGGAAGGCTGGGATGATAACTTACTGTTAATTTTGGTAATTTTAGATCTTAGCACAGTAGCAGTGACCCATTCCATGGCTCCAGCTGAGGAACTGAATATTTAATTTTTAATTTAATGTTTATTACTTTAAGTGTGTATATCCACTGTGGCCTGTGGCTATCCTATTGGTCAGCACACATCTAAGTAATCTTACTAGTAGTCTAATAAAAAGAAGTCAAGTCACATCCAAATATATTTGGTAGATTATTGAGATAGAATTAACTACAAAAAAAGGTCACCTTTTGGGGAGTTTATAGTTTGATGAACTCTGACAAATATGTATAATCAGGCAACCACCATTACAATCAAAATATAAAATATTTCCATTATCCTACACAGTTTTCTCATGACACTTTTGTAGTCAATCACTTTTCACTGCCCCTAAAACCATTGATCAGATTTCTAACCTTATAGTTCAGTGTTTTTCAGAATTATAGAAATAGAATCACAGAATATGTAGACCTTGTATATGGCTTCTTTCACTTAGTGTAGTATTTCGAAGACTCAATCATGTTTTTTTTATCTGACTAATTTATTGCATTTGTATGTACATGCCATAATTTTTTAAACTACTTACCAGATGGTGGAAATTGGATCTTCTCCAGGTTTGGGCATTATCATAAAGTGTATTTAATAGCTAAAAATCAGTTCACTTGAAGGTTCAAAATAATTTCATCAAGCATCCAATTGAAACCTCAACCTATTAATATGACAAAATGTTATGCTTGTTACTTGTAAATAAATATACTACCAGGTGCCAGAGTGTAAAATGGTTTACAATAAAGCCTAAAATTACTTGTGTTGCTAATTGGAAGCAAGGCCGTGTCTGGGGCTTGTACAAACCAGCTTGGGATTTTTCCGTGTTGCCCCAGGACGGTGATGATGATCGGTGTAGTAGGACAGTGTAGTAGGACGGTGAACTGCTGATGATCCTGTTAAATATTTCATCCATTATTCTAAATTATTAATGATACTCCCCTGGGATACTTTCACTTCAGCTTTTGTTTAAGGTAGATTATAATGGTGTTTTTTATTGACAGAAATTAGTATTTTTGGAACTTTGATCCTCTGGGTGATTTTTTTTTTTCCTCTTTATTTTATTTCAGTAGAACCCTTGAGTCTGTAGTAAATAGAAAATGATAAAGCTGCAGCATTTAATAAGGGGAAAGAAGGAAAGAAAGCAATATGGAGTCTCAGAATAGTTGTTCAAATTTCATCAGATGATGCCCCAAGTTTTTTTAGTTGTCTCACTTTATTTTACTTTAATGTATAACTACTGATTTGAGGCTTTGAATGATAGCAATTATAACAACCATCTTTCACAAAATGCAGGTTATCTGGAAAAGAAGATGGATATCCATTAAAATTATTAATACTTGAGTTCTGAACTTCAAAGTGAGTATAAATTTGAAGGATGTGGAAATTCTTTACGAAGGACCATATGTACATGGTCCCTCCCACAAAAATCGGTGATAGGAAATATCCAGCTTATAAAATAAAATATGATGATAAGGGAGTAAAATCATGATTAATTATGTTAACATACATCTCTGGCATGTACATATAAGGGGACATTAGATACAGTAGATCCCAGAAGGTAAGGGGACTATAATTTTAACTTGACTTCAAACTCAGAAATTAAGTTAAATGCACAAGTCCCATTCAGGGAATTGAATTTGACTACTACATTTTTAAGGTTTACAGTTTTTTTTAAATGGTTATATATTAACAGATGTTGTAATCTATTTTATTCACATATAATTACATCTAACTTTCATTTTCTCTGATTCTCTTCATGAATTATTATCCTGAGTAAAATAATGTGGAAAAAATGCTGAGCATCTCTTTTCTAAAATCTGAAATACCATAGTTCTAGAACAGTCTGTTAGGATCCACTTGGTAATAGAAACTGTATGCTAACTCCTGGACTATAGCTTTTTAAATAAGAATAGAGCAAGATGGGAGTTATAACAAGGATATAAACATATATTTTTATATAAAACTTTGTGGCCACACACAAGTTGAAGATTGCAAGGCATCAATTGCCATTAAAAATATTAAAGTTATTCCTTAAAACCTGTTTCAGAAAAACACATTGAGCATGGAACAGTTTTATCTTTCCCCAAATAAGAAAAACTAATATATATATGCAGCAATATTAAGACAAATGCAAAAGAATAAAAATAACAGAGTGCTTTAGCAAACCATTTCCTTTATAAGTCTGCAGGTAATGCATATAATGAAACAGACTAACATGTTTCACATAAAAGAGAATAGTATGTCATGGAAATAAGTAGAATTCTTATACTTAAAAAGAACAGGTTAGTATAATGTTAGGGAGGGAAAATGTTACCCTAATATTCAAGATTCTTTTGGCTGGTTTAAGAATTAAAGTGACATGAGACAGATTAATAGGAGAAAATGAGATTAATTGCAAATATATGGGTGGCTCCATGAGAATATGGGAATAATAGGCAGTCAGACAATTGAGTCTTATATGCCATTCTGGTCAAAGAAGTATGTGGAGGTCTGGGACTTCAAAGGGAAGACAATTCAAAGGAAAACAAAAAAGAGTCAGTGTTTGAGGAACAAATGTTTACTGGGCCACAAGGAAACAATGGGATATACAGAAGAATTTTAACAGACTTTGCTAAGTTCCTCCCTCTCTATCACACCTACTTCATTTTACATTGTAGCTGTTTATGGTGATGGTTCCCTTTTGGAGCAGAGAGCATTATCTAAATTTGGAGCATTATCTAAATTCTTTTAGACATTTGAGGAGGAGGTAAAAGGTTGTAAAAGGGAAAAAAAAGGAGGTAAAAGGAAAAACATTCTGAGTCTTCCTTTTCTCAAAAATGATCAGGTTAAATTAATGATCATGCCAAAGAGACACATTCTGGGGTGGCAGATTTCACTTTCCTACAATAATTTCTATTAGTATTCAAAAATTCTGCAAAGAATATGGGGAAAGTAATATAAAAAGCAGTGACCCAAATTATGTAGACACATGTAGGAACCTCAAAAAGGTTAGTTTAAAAAAATACAGAATATTTTTCATTAAAATATGTTGTTTGTTTTTGTCATGTTTTGCTTTGTTGTATTTGTTATATATATTGAAAACTGTCCATTTGAATATAGCAAAGCCAGTGAAGAAAATTCGTAATAATAATTGTGTACTCTAGGTGCAGAAAAAATTTCACTTTACCAAATTAATGGAAATCAGTCCTGCTTAGTCATTGACTATCACAGGATTTGTAATATAAATGTAAATCCTGAGTTTGCAAATCCCCCTGGTACACATTATAAAACACAGAACAGCATAGTGTATTTGCACAGGTGGAATAAAAAAGATAGAAAAATTCATTTAAAATAACTCATATCCTCTTGTTTAAATCATTCATGCAGAGTTGAGCCCATTAAGGAAGAATGGGTAAAAAATGTATATTAGCCAAAGAAAATATTCAATTTCCAGAGGAAAAATTGTGAGAAATATTATAATAAAGAGAACTAATGGATGAAAAAGAATTTAGCATTGTCATAGCATGTAATTACGTGTCATCACAAATTTCAGACTGGAGAAATCCTTTCCAAATAGATAAATTTGAGAATATATACCTTTTCTTGCATTAGGAAAATATATAAATATTTAGGTTAATATATATGTTTAGTTAAGATGTGTAATTAGTATTTATATATTTATTTAGTTTGTATATATTTAGGTTAATTTCTATATAATTAAATTAATTTATATACATTTATATGTATTTATTTATACATATGTATACATATACATACATATACATATTTATACATACATTATACATATTTATATGTATTTAGGTTTATATATATTTATAAATAGGTTCATGTGTGTATATATATGAAAATTTATATTACACTACAATATATTATATTCATATGTATGTTTAATTTTTTGTCTTTTTTTCTTAGGTATATTTGTTAAGGTTCATATTAAGAGAAATGAAAAACCAATCAATGGAAATAGAGTTCATTCTCCTGGGACTGACAGATGACCCACAATTGCAAATTCTGATTTTCATGTTTCTCTTT
This sequence comes from Mustela erminea, assembly GCF_009829155.1. Taxonomy (NCBI): domain Eukaryota; kingdom Metazoa; phylum Chordata; class Mammalia; order Carnivora; family Mustelidae; genus Mustela; species Mustela erminea. The sequence goes on along the minus strand of NC_045619.1, from coordinate 90,838,050 downwards.
CTTAATTACACATTAAGCCTGATGGGGAACTTAATCATTATCCTTCTCACCCTGCTAGATCCTCGCCTCAAGACACCAATGTATTCCTTTCTCCATAATTTCTCATTTTTAGAAATTATATTCACAACAGTATGTATTCCCAGATACTTGATAACCATTGTAACTAGAGAAAAAACCATCTCATATAATAATTGTGCAGCTCAATTGTTTTTTATTCTTTTACTGGGAGTTACAGAGTTTTACCTTCTGGCTGCTATGTCCTATGATCGCTATGTTGTAAACCCTTGCATTAACCAATCATTATGAACAGCAGAGTGTGCTATTGGCTTGTACTTTCCTCTTGGCTAACCAGATTCCTAATCATCTTTCCCCCAATGCTTATGGGGCTCAAACTCAATTTCTGTGCTTCCAGAATAATTGATCACTTTATGTGTGAAACTTCTCCTATCCTGCAGATATCCTGCACAGATACACGTGTCCTAGAATTGATGTCTTTTATCATTGCTGTGGTGACACTTGTGGTCACATTGGCGTTAGTGATTCTCTCCTACACTTGCATCATAAAAACCATTATGAAATTCCCTTCGGCACAGCAAAGGACCAAAGCTTTTTCCACTTGTACTTCCCATATGATTGTTGTCTCCATGACTTATGGGAGCTGCATCTTTGTGTATATTAAACCATCTGCCAAAGAAAGGGTGACTGTATCCAAAGGTGTAGCTTTGCTGTATACCTCAGTTGCCCCTTTAATAAACCCCTTCATTTATACCCTAAGGAACCAGCAGGTAAAAGAAATATTCTGGGATATGTTACAAAAGATGTGTTTTTCAAAAAAGCAATTGTAATGAATGTCACAAATCACAGCCTTGCTATAAAAACAACAACAAAAAATTCATTCATTTTTTTTAAGATTTTGTTTATTTATTTGAGACAGAGATAGCATAAGCAGAGTGGAGGCTGAAGGGAGAGGGAGAAGCGGGCTTCCAGGGAGCCTGATGAAGGGCTTGATCCCAGGACCCGGGATCATGACCTGAGGCAAAAGCAGATGCTCAACTGACTGAACTCCTAGGCACCCTCATTCATTTCTTCTGATTGTGTTTTTCTGCCTCATTACTTATCTGCTATGGACATTCTCTTGGAGAATCTTGCAGCTAAGTTCCACCGTTACATTTTATTATTCCTAATGAAAACACCTCTCAAATCTGTACCACAAGCTTTAAATAACATTTCTTTATTGTATATTAGCTTCTAGAAACCATGACTTTAAAAAAATATGCCTTTTAAAGTACAATTTGCTATACATAATTTGTTAATTAAACATCTATTATGTATCCCCCTTATTTCAGACATTGCAAAGTGCTCCATCCTTATATTTAAGAAGTTTGTCTTACTTAAAGGAGACAAACACATAACTCTAATATTAGTACATAGTGTATAATTAGTGTTGTAATAAAAGGATATTGAAATATTATGGGGCATTCTGTATAGTTTCTAAGTTATTCTGGAGTTCTGGGAGGCATTTAGGAGAAAGCAATAGTGAGACTAAAAATATACATAAGGAAAGAAGACTTCAGTCTAAATATATGCAAATAACACAGAGGTATTAAATAACCACATGCATTTGAGGAATTAGTATATCTAATGTTTAAAACAAGATTTTTGAGATATTCAGTTCGGTTTCAGTAAAGTTTCCTCACAACTACAATGTCGAATACTTCACAGAATACATAAAATTTTTGTGTCTCAGAATTTCCATATATAAAGTAGGATAATGTTTTAAAAGATTTTATTTCATTGATTTTAGAGAGAATGTGTGTGTACAAAAGCAGGGGGAAAGGCAGAGAGAAAGGGAAGTAGACTCCCCGCTGAGCCCAGAGCTGATGTGTACCCTGAGATCATGATCTGAGACAAAACCGAGATGGATGCTTAACTGACAAAGCCACCCAGGTGCCTGTTTAGCACCCAGTAAAAGATATTGTTTATTTTGAACAATTCAAGAATGTGGTTCAACTAGTACTTAATATGGTATTATACAGGTAGAGGTAACAAGTGTTTTGGACTTACACCTGGTATTTAAGTACTGTTGAAATGTTTTGTGAAGAATCACCTTGGTAGCGTTTTAAACGTAATTTACAGTTAAAAGTCCTGCCCTTTCATTCCTATGTCTGGAATACAACCAGTATATTCTATGTTACCCGTCTATTTTCTAAAATTGTTGTGAAATAAATTCAGTGTTTTTCATAGCAATGTAGTGTCAAATTATTGCCTTATGTAAGGTTTGTTTGCCAAAATCTTTCTCTCAATTCCAGCTTGTTTTCTACTTGGAAAAATTATGTTAATTCTGACCTGAAGAAAAAATTCACAGACTCTATTCCTTTGGCAACCATAGTGTACATCTCCATATTCAAAGATTCAGCAAACTTCCATCTAGGAAAGATACATTTCCTTTGTGTAGGTATTCCATCCTTACTTTTGGTTTAGGGAAGTGATAGAAGCATAACTTTCATCTATCTCACTCCTTTTCTTCAGGGTAATTAGGTTAATACTTTCATCTGTTTATAAACCCTATATAATCTTTCATCTGTTTATAAACCCTATATAAATGCATCTGACCGCAATTGTTGGTTATTTTTTTTTTTTTTTTTTAGAATCTGACCTACAAAAAAAATTTTGTATTTGGCCTTTTTATAGCAATTAATGAGCAACAGGGAATTCTCATTTGATGTACAAATTTGCAAGCTATTTCTGAAATTTATTACTGAAAGTATGATTACTTTTACTTTCATTCAATAATTCTGAGAATCTTCTGAGACTATTAAAATATTTTTTTCTAATGCTCTACTGTTATAATTCTATATTCCATTTCTTATGAAAGCTTCATAATTAGGAATTTCAATCCCTCTGAAAACAAGATTATTGTTTAGATCGTTAAAAGAGTAAACTTATTTGAACCTTCTTACTTACCAAAAAAGGTCTCATTATTCAAATAGTTTAAGTATAACTACAGAGATCTTTAAAGAAGCTGCTCAGAGTCCGTGAAGTACTAGTCCAAAGATAAACATTGGCTTAAGGAACCAGAAGAAAAATTTGTCTGCATCCATGCCAGTGTAAAACGACTGTGCTGTACAACTGTTGTAAGAAATGGCCTTATTGATGTATTCAGACTGGGTCTGAGGACAGGAGAGGGTGGTCCCACAGGACCAGCCAAGAGGGTCCTTGACTTCCCACAGGATAGTCAAACGTGAGCCAGAGAAAGCAGAAACAGAGGTTATTGATTAATGTAAGTGACAGAATAGTAGAGTGTCTGGGAGACTTGGAAAGGAAAGGAGAATGAGTCTTTTTGTTGTTTTTTGGGGCTAGAGGTTTATAGTAGAAAATGGTCTAGGGTGCGCATTTCTCCAGGAATCCAGGGAAAAGTGAGTATTAGGTGAACAACAGGGATTATTCTGTATATTACAAAAGATAAGGGTGTTGATGCTGGTGTCAGCAAAATTTGTTTGAAGCCAATGTTCTGGAACATGTCTGGAATCTGGCTCTTTTTGGATGTTACCAGGTGTTTGGGGGCTAGAACAAAACTCAGAGAATGTTGAATTTTCTTCTCCTTTGAGGTGGGAATGTAGCTTCTTTGGCTTGTTCAGAGGCTATGTATGGAACATGAGTAAATGGGGCTTAGCATAAAACAGCAGAGATGGAGTCTTTCTGAAATGGAGTCCCTTTAGCTTTCATACTTCCTTAACATCTGTTGCCATACTGACGAGAAATTTGGGGATGCAGATAGTTGTGAATGAGATTTCTAAAAATGAGAAATTTTGGAGAAAAAATATATGGATGTTTTTGATCAGAGTTCATCAGGGGAGGGTGATTATGGTTGGATTCCCAGTGACACTCAGCAAGTAGATAAAGACAAAAATAAAGAGGAGAAAAATGACCACCTGTAATTCCAGATCATTGGTCAGTCCAAGAAGAATAAAAGGTGTCACTGCTGTGTGGTTTCTCACAGCTGATTTCTATGAAGAAGGGGGATAAATGGGAGGAGAAGAGGGGAAAAAATGAGAATTAAAGAGGAAAGTTTACAGAGATACCTACTCTCTTAATATCCTCATAAACACATTGCTGTGGACACCCAACCTCCTTTAATATTCTGTTAGTCAGCAGTAACATCCTTAAAACTTCACTCATACAATTTGCATTCAAAAATTCACTAACTCTATCAAACTCTCTGAATTTTTTTCTTTTATTTATTTTTATTTATTTTTTTAAAGATTTTATTTATTTATTTGACAGAGAGAGATCACAAGCAGGCAGAGAGGCAGGCAGAGAGAGAGGAGGAAGCAGGCTCCCCGCTGAGCAGAGAGCCCAATGCGGGCCTTGATCCCAGGACCCTGAGATCATGACCTGAGCCGAAGGCAGCGGCTTAACTCACTGAGCCACCCAGGCGCCCTGAATTTTTTTCTTTTAATCCAAGCTTCACAAAAGGTTAACACATTGCATTAATAGAGCTATATAAAAATAAAAACAAAGAAAGAAACTAAAGAAGCCTATATTTGGGGTGCCTGGTGGCTCAGATGGTTAAATAGCTGCCTTAGGCTTAAGTCATGATCCCAGGGTCCTGGGATTGAGTCCCATATTTGACTCCCTGCTCAGAGGGGAGCCTGCTTCTCTCTCTCCCTTGACTTCTCCCCTTGCTTGTGTTCTCTTCTTCTCTCTGTTAAATGAATGAATGAACGAATAAATAAAATCTTATAAAGTCTATATTTCTCTATTACTATTTATGATGGCCTTTGCTATTCTGTAAGTCAGATTTTAGTGGACTCTGCCTTTTAACATAACACAAACTTGACCTAAACATCTCTAGCCCACATACAGTGCCAAACTTTTCCATAATGACTACACAATTTTACATTCCCACTAACAATATAAAAGCATTCTAATTACTACACATCTACATTTAAAAAATTAGAGTCATCCTAATGGGTTTGAAGTGTTTTATCTTGGTATTGATTTGCATTTCCATAATGACTAATAATATTGAGCATCATTGTATGTGCTTGTTGGACATTTCAAGAAATTTGTGTTCAAATCCTTGCACATTTTTAAAAAAATATTTATTTATTTGACACACAGAGAGCAGAAGTAGGCAAAGAGGCAGGCAGAGAGAGATGGGGAAACAGGCTCCCTGCTGAGCAGAGAGCCTGATGTGTGGCTCAGTCCCAGGATCCTGAGACCATGACCTGAGCCGAAGGCAGAGGCTCAACCCACTGAGCCACCCAGGTACCCCTTCTTGCACATTTTTAAAAGACTCATTAATTTATTTGAGAGAGAGCATGTGTGCACTTGCACACACATATGTGTGAGTTGAGAAAGGATCAAAGGGAAGGAATCTTCAAGCAAATTTCCCCACTGAGTGTGGAGCCTGACATAGGGCTGATCTCAGGACCCATTAGAGCATGACCTGAGCTGAAACCAAGAGTTGGACACTTCAACTACTGAGCCATCCAGAAATCCCCAAATCCTTGCACATTTTTAATTGGGTTATTTCTTTATGATGTTGCTGATTTGTAATAAATTTTTCATATATTCTGGATACTAGAGCTTTTTAAGATACACAATTTGAAAATATTTTCTCTCTTTCTGTAGATTTTATTTTCACTTCTTGACAATGTCCTTAGAAGAACAAAAGGATTAAATTTTGATGCAGTCCAAAATAATCCTTTGTTGCTCATACCATATCTAAAAATCCATTGCCAAATCCAAATCCAACGTCATATATCCAACCTTTTTAAATGACCTGGATTGTCTGCTTTTACATCTAAGTACATAGATATACTCTATTTGAGGTGATTTTTGTATAGTCTAATTTTATTCCTTTCCATGTGATTATCTAGTTATGTCAGCACTGTTTGTTGAAAAGGCTCTTCTTTCTACACTGACTGATCTTGGTACCCTAGGGGAAAATTGGTGATAGATGTATAAGCTTATTTCTGGACTCTTCATTTTATTCCATGTTTCTATCTATCTGTCTTTTTGCCAATATCACAATTCTTTTGAGTACTGTGGATTTGTAGTGTGCTTTGATACTGAGATATTTGAGTCTTCTCACTTTTTTCTTCTTTCTAGGATGGGTTTGGATATTCAGGTGTCCTTGCAGTTCTATTTGAATCTGAGAATCAACTGTTCCATTGTTTTTGTGGTTGTTTTCCATTTTGAAAAAAACAAGTAATACTATTAAGATTTGATGGAGATTGAACTAAATCTATAAATTGTTTTGGTGGCATCTTAATAGTATTCTAAGAAACTATGAACATGGAATGCTTGATGCTATCTGTTTTAGAAGGTAATTAATTATTAAGTGAATTTTTAATAGATATAAACCTTTTTTGGATTATTATTATGTGAGTTTTGGCAAATCGTTTCCTCAAAGAATGGTCACTTTCATTTAGGTTACCAAATATTAGAATTGTTCACAGGGTTCCCTTATTTTTATCCTTTTAATTTCCATATCCTACAGTGAAAACAGGTAACTGATTATAGATTTTTCTTGTTTTCTAGTAGATACATTTGATGCTATAAATTTCCCTCTAAGCATTGCTTTCACTGCATTCCACAAATTTTAATAAATGTTGTTTCATTTTCACTTATTAAAAAATGTTTAAATTTCTTCCGATTTAGTTTTCCCTCCCTTTTCTTAATGGTCTTCCATGCTATTCCACAGCTAATGAATCATTGAACACTATGTCAAAAACTAATGATGTAGTAAAGCTTGAAATCAGGTAGCGTGATGCCTCCAGTTTTATTTTTGCTTTTCAGTGTTCCCTTAGCGATTCGGGGTCTCTTCTGATTCCATACAAATTCTTGGATTATTTGCTCCAGCTCTTTGAAAAATACCGGTGGAATTTTGATTGGAATGGCATTTAAAGCTGTGACCACCAAGATAGCATGGTACTGGCATAAAAACAGATACATAGACCAGTGGAACAGAGTAGAGAGCCCAGAGATGGACCCTCAACTCTATGGGCAAATAATCTTCAACAAAACAAGAAAAAATATACAGTGGAAAAAAGATAGTCTCTTCAATAAATCATGCTGGGAAAACTGGACAGCTATATGGAGAAGAATGAAACTCGACCATTCTCTTACACCGTACACAAAGATAAACTCAAAATGGATAAAAGACCTCAACATGAGACAGGAATCCATCAGAATCCTAGAGGAGAACATAGGCAGTAATCTCTTCGATATCAGCCACAGCAACTTCTTTCAAGATATGTCTCCAAAGGCAAAGAAAACAAAATCGAAAATAAACTTTTGGGACTTCATCAAAATCAAAAGCTTCTGCACAGCAAAGGAAACAGTCAAAAAATCAAAGAGGCAACCCATGGAATGGGAGAAGATATTTGCAAATGACAGTACAAAAGGTTGATATCCAGGATCTATAAAGAACTCCTCAAACTCAACACACACAAAACAAACAATCATATCAAAAAATGGGCAGAAGGTATGAACAGACACGTCTCTCATGAAGACATACAAATGGCTATCAGACACATGAAAAAATGTTCATCATCACTAGCCCTCAGGGAGATTCAAATTAAAACCACATTGAGATATCACCTTACACCAGTTAGAATGGCCACAATTAGCAAGACAGGAAACAACATGTGTTGGAGGGGATATGGAGAAAGGGGAACCCTCTTGCACTGTTGGTGGGAATGCAAGTTGGTGCAGCCTCTTTGGAGAACAGTGTGGAGATTCCTCAAGAAATTAAAAATAGAACTTCCCTATGACCCTGCAATTGCACTACTGGGTATTTACCACAAAGATACAGATGCAGTGAAAAGAAGGGCTATCTGTACCCCAGTGTTTATAGCAGCAATGGCCAGGGTCGCCAAACTGTGGAAAGAAACAAGATGCCCTTCAATGGATGAATGGATAAGGAAGATGTGGTCCATATACACTATGGAGTATTATGCCTCCATCAGAAAGGATGAATACCCAACTTTTGTAGCAACATGGACGGGAGTGGAAAAGATGATGCCAAGTGAAATAAGTCAAGCAGAGAGAGTCAATTATCATATGATTTCACTTACTTGTGGAGCATAACAAATAGCATGGAGGACATGGGGAGTTAGAGAGGAGAAGGGAGTTGGGGGAAATTGGAAGGGGAGGTGAACCATGAGGACTATGGACTCTGAAAAACAATCTGAGGTTTTTGAAGGAGCGGTTGTGGGGAGGTTGGGGTACCAGGTTGTGGGTATTATAGAGGGCACAGATTGCATGGAGCACTGGGTGTGGTGCAAAAATAATGAATACTGTTATGCTAAAAATAAATAAAAATAAATTAAAAAATAATAAAATAAATTTAAAAATCCTAATAAAAATTTTAAAAAATTAAGAAAAAAAAATAATGATGTACTATATGTTGGCTAATTGAACATAATTAAAAAAAACTAAATAAATAAATAATAAATAAAGACGTTTTAAATGCTTCTTGAGATTTCTTTTTTGATCCATGTGTTTTTAGAAGTGTTATTTAATCTACACATAATTTAAATTTTCTCATTCATCCTTTTCACTGATTTTATTTTAATACCGTGTGGTTTGAGACCCAATACAGTATCAATTCTAGTCCTCAAAATTTTTAAAGTGTGTTTTATGGCCCAGAATGTGATATGTCTTGGTGTGCTTGGGAAGAAAAGGTATATAGCTGTTGTTGGTTGAAATAGTCTACAGATGTCAATTATATACAGTTGATTCTTGATGTTGTGTTCAACTATTTCCTTACAATTATATGGCTTCTACTTCTGCCCATTTTGGATAGAGTTGCTGAAATTTCTAATATGATAAGGATTCATCTATTTCTCTTTTCAATGCTATTATTTTTTTCTCATACTATTAGATACATTTGTGTATGCATGTTAAGGGTTATATCAATACATTTTCTAATGTTAAATGGACAGTGCATTTTACAAATAAATTCCATTTCATCATAGTATACTACCATTGTTATATGCTATTGGATTGAATTTTTATATATTATTCTTAGAATTTCTTTATCTGTACTCATAAGTAATTTTCTGAATTTATTTTTTTCTTTTAATGCCTTGCCTGTGTTTTTGTGTCATGATAATGAGGGCTTAGGGTGAATTGAGTATTCTGCCCTCCACTTTTTTGGAGAATGTGTGTATAGTTGGTATTTTTAGAATTTTTTAGTATAATTCATAAGTGAAGCCATCTAAACCTAGATGTGTGTGTGTGTGTGTGTGTGTGTGTGTGTGTGTGTGTGTGTTTGTGTGTGTGTATGGAGGGGACATTTCTAACTATGAATCATTTGCTTTAGCTATTATAGAGTTCTCCATTTATAAATATCTTCTGACTGCTTTGGAAGTTTATGTTTTATAAGGATTTTATCCATTTCATATAAAATATCTATTTTTTTGCCAAAAATTGGTTCATATTATGTCATTATAATTTCAATATCCAAAGAATCTGTAGTGAAGTCATATTATAGTGCTAACATCAGTAATTTGTGCCTCCTATTTTTCCCTGATGGATTTAACTAGAGATATCAATTATGTTTATGTCCTAAAGATTTGACTTCTGTTTTCATTGTTTTTTGCTATTGTTTTCTGTTTTCTGTCTTAGAGAGTTTTTCTTTAGTGATTCAATGGATGTAGCACAATGTTCAGCACTTTGTGCTAAAAAAAATTAGATATTCCAATACCATCAAGTGAACATCAATCTGTGCCTCAAAGTATGTTAAGAGATGAATCTAGTTCCCATGAACTGAGTACAACTTGATACAAGTTGGTAGCACATTTTGCTGAGAATAATGATCAAGTGACTCAGTGGGTTGCAGACCACAACAGAGTAGTCATAGGACATATGAACACAAAATTTCTGAAGCTCCCAAAAAGAAGAAGAAAAAATAATTGAGTTGTACCAATACTCTAGGGAAATGTTTAGTCTTTGTCATGGGAGTTATTAACAATTTAGGGAAATAAATCAGCATAAATGATATTTTCAAGAAGGAGAAATTTTGGCAGAAGGAATACATTAAAATATTTAGGTAGGGATTTGGCAGAGTGATATTTTTCATCATGTTCAACACTATACCTTAGAAATATAAAGAAGAAAACAACAATTTACAGAAAAGTCTCATTTGTTTGTCTAATCCAGATAAACTCCATCTCCACTGATTGCTATTTACCTTCTATGAATCTCACCAAAATTTCACAATAAAAATGGTTAAACTGAGGGAGGTTTGTAGGTCAAATGGGTGATGAGTATTAAGGAAGGCACTCATTGTGATGAGCACTGGGCATTACATTTAAGTGATGGATCACTAAATTCTATCCTGAAGCCGATTTTGCAATATATGCTAAATAACTAGAATTGAAATAAAAAATGCAAATAAAAAATAATTAGGCTAAACTTACTAAACCATAATGTTATTGCAAGGTGATTTTTTTAAAAAATGCTAACAACCAAAGAAAGACACTTTTTCAGAATCTGATCATGAGCAAGTATTTTTTTTTTCTGCATAAATTATTAGCTAAATCATGTACCAGATCAGCTTAGCTATTATCATATCCTGAGAGATATTCTCTCTTTTGGAAAATTTATATAGTTCCTATTTGCTAAAAAGAAACTTAACTGATTATTTTTAATTTGAATCCTTGTGATATGAATATTTTAAAATAGCAGAACATTTTAAAGAAAGAAATTTCTTTGGTAGTAAAGAAAAAGAATTGACTAAAGTAAATACTAAATGTCAGTGTCAACTATAACCCATTTCCAAAAGCTTCCCTTAATAATAGATTTTTAATTCATGTTTTTCCAATGCCATACTTTCATATTTTATTTTTAATCCAGTTTCTGAATTTGTTATAAATCCTGAATATTCTTCTATACTTTTACTTTACACAGGTAAACTCATTCATTATTTTTTATCATATCATACTTTTTGCTAACTGTATCAATCTACCTAGTTATCATTTGATATTAAATTCAGTAAATGAGGGGCTCCTGGATGGCTCAGTGGATTAAAGCCTCTGCCTTTGGCTCAGGTAATCATCTCAAGGTCCTGGGATCAAGCCCTGCATTGGGATCCCAGCTCAGCAGGAAACCTGCTTCCTCCTCTCTCTCTCTGCCTGCCTACTTACTTGTGATCTCTGTCTGTCAAATAAATAAATCAAATCTTTTAAAAAAATCAGTAAATGAGATGATACTTTTCTAATCTATACCATGTATGGGAAGAAATATAATTATAGGAAATTATAGGAAAGTTAAACAAAAGAGAGATACAAAATGCTATCCTTAGATTCATCTTTAAAAAGATACAAGAATATGTGTGATTAATAATTTATAATTTCTTCAACACATTTATTCTCATGAAATCATCTGAAGTTGATGTGTATATTATGATTTTCAAGCCAGACTTAGGTATTTGCTGAAATTATTATGCTGTTCCACCCTTCAGGAGGCAGGTATGCTCAATAATTTCTTATGATTGCTAGTATATTATTTGTCAGGTTTAATTGAAATATTTATAATTTCTCATAATTCTCTCACACAAACTAAACAACTGGTTTCAATGGAATAAACTCTAATGCACAATGTTTTATTAGTTTTATTTATTTTTTTAAAGATTTATTTATTTTAGAAAGAATGAGAAAAAAATACTTTATATTCTTGACTAGAATTCAAAGATAACAGACAGACTGAAAGTTTACCTCCATTTCTTTCAGATATTCACAGGTAAAAGAATTGAGATGAGAAAAAAATATCTCTTGAAGGACATAAAGAAAATTAAATTCTTTGGAACAAAGATTTTTTTGTGCAAATAGAGCTTGAGAAGAGGTAAAGATGAATATCAAAGACATGAAAGCAAAAAATACAAAATAAAAAAATAAAAACAAACCAGAAGAAACTGTGTATTGGAAGCTACTACTGGATACATTGATATTATTAGGGGTTCCTTTGTTTATTTCCTTTGTATAAAATGCAATAGGACATTCATTTGCTTGAGAAAGAAACAACCCTGTATATCATGTTCATGAAAGCTTTTTTCACTTGCTGGTTCCTTAAAGTATAGATGAAAGGATTCAATAGTGGGGCCACGGAAGTATTGAGCACTGCAATTCCCTTGGAAAAAGATATTCTTTGTTTAACTGAAGGTTTAACATACATGAAGATGCAGCTGCCATAAGAGAGGGATATCACAATCATGTGAGAAGAACATGTTGAAAAAGCTTTTTTCTTCTGCTTAGTTGAAGGGATTTTTAGAATTGTTAAGGCAATAAAAGCATATGAAATTATAACCATTAGCAATGTGACCACAAGTGTCATAGATGCAGAAATGAACCCCATGGTCTCAACGAGCTGTGTGTCTGAGCACGAGATCTGCATGAGGGGAGTTGTATCACAGTAGAAATGGTCAATAATTTTGGAGGCACAGAAGTCAAGTTTTAGTCCCAAGAGGAGAGGAACAAAGATGGTAAAGAATCCAGCAAGCCAACAACAGAAGACAAGTTGAATGCAGATCTTACTGTTCATGATGGTTGTGTAATGCAGGGGCTTACAGATGGCAACATAGCGGTCATAGGACATAGCAGCCAGCAAGTAAAATTCAGATGCACCAAGAAGGAAGGCAAAAAACACTTGAGTAATACAATTATCATAGGTAATGGTTTTGTCTCCAGTTGCCATAGTAACCAACAATTTAGGGATGCATGTAGTAGTATATGAAATTTCTAGGAAGGAAAAATTCCTAAGGAAAAAATACATGGGGGTCTTGAGGTGAGTATCCACCAGGGTGAGTGTGATGATGGTCAGATTGCCAGTGACGCTCAGCAAGTAGGTGAGAAGCAGAAAGACAAATAACACAACTTTCAATTGTGGGTCATCAGTCAAACCTGCCAGTATAAACACTATTGCTCGTGTGTGGTTTCCCATTACTATCCTCTATTTTTCCAGTTCTAAATAGGAAAGAAAAACAGAAAGGAATTGGCAATCCCAGTAGAAAAATAAGAGTGATTTAATTGTCTAAAATAAGGTTAGCAAGCGACATTTCAGATAGAGTAACACAATGATCATTCAGGTTTTGAAGATGGGTATGCCAGGAGAAACAATAGTTTGCATTTCCAGAGCATCTGGACAGAGAATTCCATCTTCAGTTTGTAATTCTACTGGCGAATAACCTATATGATGGTATAAATTGTTGATATTTTAAGGAAATAAATTTGATGGACATTAGAGGGAGATTTCAAACATAGAAAAATGCTTTTCCTCTCTTGAATTTACACAAGAATTGGAATGGATGCCATTTCTTGTTCAATTAAAAGGTATGCATACTAGAAACAAAGTGATATCTGTCCTTGAAAGTACAGCAGCCCATTTATTCCATTTAACACACACACAGACACCCCTTGTGGTCTTCAATAAACAGGGCTGTCATAACTTTACCATTTTCTTCAACTAATCAACTCAAATACCTGATTCTTGTGTCATTTATTTTCATGGCTAATGAGATACAATTTCAGATAAGTGACTTTGAGATATTGGGAATTTATTTATTTGCCATCCTTATTAGTGTTTCCATTTCTTCAATATCCCCCCTTCCCAGTTTGTATCCTGAAACAAAATCAGTGGGAAAAGTCTGGTAATTTCAGTGTATATAAGAAAAAAGCTCAGTTTTCCTCTGCATGTTATAGTTCTGAGAATAGATCAAGTAAAATAAGGTGAAAATGAGAAAAATAATAGAGATGCAGAGAAAAATATACAAATTAGTGTTCAGAAAATTGTCTGAGGTGTTAGAGGTAAAGAGAAGAGAGCAATAAAGACAAAGCTTTACAGAAACCCAGAAGATAAAAAGGGTTTAAAGAGACAGGATAGCAAATTTGAGTAAAAAAAAAAAATAGAAGATTTAAAATATACTAATTACTAAGACAATTTTTTAAAATAAAAAAATAATAAAGAGGTAACTAAAATATGTAATTTAGTAAGTAAAAATTTTAAGGATAAAATGTTCTCCAATAAAATTCCTCCCCATCTGCTTCTGTGCTTTACACTTACCATTTTATTCTTTGTCTAAAATACAGACTGAAAACGTGAACAATTTTGAGATCAGCATGGCCTAAGGGAACTAGGGTATGAGAGTATTTGGTACATTTCAAACACACAACATATCTCAGAACAGTGGTGACACCAATTTTAGGCAGCATATATTTCCCTATCATAATGACATTCAGCTAACTCATAATTAAAGAAACATTAACTATACAGATACTCTTTTCAACACCACGCATATACTGAGACAATCATATGCTCCGGCTTGCTAGGCTGGTCAGTTGGAAATCAGGTTTAAGTTTGAAGGAGTATATTATCCAAGTCATCACCTTAAAAGTAAAATACTTTGTGCAAATAATTATAGGAGATCTTATAGTCTATTTCTTCAAAAAATTATTTGTATCTCTAAGGAATATTTCCTTCCCTGGTATCTTCATCATCAAGCACAATAAAATACTTTAGGTTTGGCTTTGGGCACTAGTAAGACAATACTGTCTGTCTTGATACCAAGATAATTACTTTCAACCTCAAAAACACAAGTTATTATTATTTTTTAAAAGAGTTTATTTATTTATGACTAAGAGAGAAAATGAGAGAGGGAACACAATGATGTAGGAGCTGAAGAGGGAGAGAAGTAGGCTCCCCACTAAGCAGGGAGCCAGATATGGGGCTGGATCCCAGGACACTGGGATCATGACCTGAGCTAAAGGCAGACGCTCAAGAACTGAGACACCCAGGTGCCCCCAAAACATTAAGTTGTTATTATTAAAAGGCATGTACAGGGGTACCTGGGTGGCTCCATCAGTTAAGCATCTTCCTTTGGTTCAGGTCATGATCCCAGGGTTGTGGGATTGAGTCCTGCATTAGGCTCCCTGCTCAGCAGGGGAGTCTGCTTCTCCCTTTGCCTCTGACTCTCCCTGCTGCTCATGTTCTCTCTCTCATTCTCACACATGCTCTCTCTTTCTCAGAAATAAATAAAATCTTTTTAAAAATAAAAAGTATATATATAAATAAAAATAAATATATAAGGACAAATAAAAGTTGGTTCCAATTATATCTAGAGGCATTTACATGAGGACTCTAAGATAAACAATGAGATCTACTATCAAAATCACCTTAATAATGTAATGAAAAAGAAAGGACTATTGTTTTTCCTGGGCATTCCTTTTACATTCACATAATTGTGAAGCAATCTACATTTACACAAAATATCCCAATGGCAGTAACTAAAGGTATACTTATAACACCTAAATCAGAATTGTACTGTCAAGTTATTTCTTTGTTCAACTTTAACCTTTACACACACCAACTATCCCCAACACACATTGTTCAAAAATTGACAAAGCTCATATTATAGAACCATTAGACGTCAGGCCTATGAGTACAATGATGTTTACTTGCATTAGATATTATGAATACTGGTGAAACTTAAAAGCAATTTTCATGGGGAACTTGGGTGGCTCAGTGGGTTAAAGCCTTTGCCTTCATGATCCCAGGGTCCTGGGACCAGGCCCTGAATCAGGCTCTCTGCTCAGTGGGGAGCCTGTTTCCTCCTCTCTCTCTCTCTGCCTGTCTCTCTGCCTACTTGAGATCTCTGTCTGTCAAATAAATAAATAAAATCTTTAAAAAAAATTTTTTAATACCAAATTTTCATTGTATTCTATTTGTCTTCTATCACTGTTTTCTCTACAATCAAAATTTAAAAGATTAGAAAATTTAAATTAAATTCTTTAATGGTAAAACAGAACAACATGGGTTAAACATAACTAACAGGAAATATGGTTTTTAAATTTTAGACATACCTCTTCTTTTCATTTTTTTTGAGTTTTAAATCATTCTGCCAAAGACCTAAAAACTCAAAACACCTTTTCAAAAGAAGATATATACACAGATTTATTCAGATAAAATTATCTCTACTCCAGTTTTTAAATCTTTAACATCGTGCTGAACAGAGTACACTGATATTCCTTTCCTCTCTGAATGGGTCTCCTTCTAGCTTACAATCTATAATTGTTTTTCTTTTGTATTTAAGACAACTTTGTAAATTGTTTCATTAGCTGTTCTTTTTTTTTGTAGATACTTAGAGTAGTATATTAAATTTCCCCATTGCTACGATTTACTTATTTTTGTATTGAATAATTTTCCTTGTATTATCCTCAATGCCATATAAGTTAGTGAACACTTGATCCCTTGGACTATTTATGCTTTCTGGGCCCTGAAGGAAAAAATCTAAAGAATATTGAGAATTCTCAGGAGTATATAAGCTCCATGAACACCATTCCCAAGGGATCACATATTTATAATTTATTACAAAATTCTCCCCGGCCACCAAATGCTGTGGGACCTAGATGGCTCAGTTGTTAAGTGTCTGCCTTTGGGTTAGGTCATGATCCCAGCTCTGCACTGGGCTTCCTGCTCAGCAGGAAGCCTGTTTCTCTCTCTGGAATTCCCCCTGTTTGTGTTCCCTCTCCCACCATCTTCCTCACCATCAAATAAATAAATAAAATCTTAATAAAAAATAAATATAAATATTTTAAAAACCTACCTTAAAATTTTATTTATTTCTATATTTATTTGAGAAAGAGAGAATGAGAGAGAGAGAGAGAGAGATTATAAGCAGGAGGGAGGAGCAGAGGAAGAGGGACAAGCAGACTCCATTGTCAGCCAGATGTGGGGCTTGATCTCACGACCCTGAGATCATGACCTGATCTGAAATCAAAAGTCAGTTGCTCAACTGACTGAGGCACCCAGGCACCTCTAAAAAACTACTTTTAACTGTGTCTCCTGGGAATTCAGTTTAGGACTTCCCTACTATGTGATTGTTCTTCTGGATAGTCACATTTGAGTTCAAAAATATAGATAGCAGGAAAGAAAATAGGGAAAAAAATATTTCTGTTGATAATGAAAAGTGATAATATTTATTAACCTGTCATAGAAAACACTGCCTCAAGTTAAATACATCACCATTAATCCTGAAGATACAACTAGGAATTCTTTTTATGCATGACCTCAGTTTCATTTCTGAAAGGTGTCTTTTTCCAGATAATCTTTGTTGTATGATCTAGTAGATCTTAAACTGATGGATATTTCTTAATACCCAAGCATTCTCCACTTCCTCTGTGTTAATGGAATATTTATCTATGACTATAGCTAGCCTTCCTTGCAATTTGTCATGACCATGTGACTAAATTATAAACAAAGGGTGTAAGTGGAGATGAGCAATTTCTATGGATTATCTTTTGATAAAAGAAGTTTGCCCTCCTCTTGCTCTCTAACCCCTCTCAGTGTTGTGATGTAGAGGGGATACAAGCCGTTTAGAGCCAGAGAATAAGCAATCACACTAGAAATACAACAAGAGAGACCACACCTAAGTTCTTGACACCACTGTAGGTCTTTCCAGCTTAGAAACACAGTGATTTCATGGAGGAGTTTCAACATACAAGCCTAAACATTTAAATGGGATAAAAATACAGTATCTTTGTTTAAATCATTGTAATATTTGTCTTTCTCATATCCTTATTATCCAAATCCTTATTGTTATCAAAATTTTTTCCTATATCTATGTATCTTCTCTGCCGACTTTTAAGTCAAATTATGTATCTTTTTGGTATTAAGTTGTATGGATTCTGTACATGTTAGCATTTTTTTTTAAGATTTTATTTATTTGACAGAGAGAAATCACAAGTAGGCAGAGAGGCAGGCAGAGAGAGAGGGGAGGAAGCAGGCTCCCTGCGGAGAAGAGAGCCCTACGTGGGGCTCAATCCCAGGACCCTGGGATCATGACCTGAGCCCAAGGCAGAGGCTTTAACCCACTGAGCCAGCCACCCAGGTGCCCCACATGTTAGTATTATTAACAGTTTATTGGATATATCCTTTGCAAGTATGTCCTTCTGTTCATAGGTTGTCCTTTTCTTTTGTTGATGTTTTCCTTTACTGTGCAAAGCTTTTTATTTTGGTGTAGTCCAAATAGTTTATGTTGGCTTTTGTTTCCCTGGCCTAAGAAGACATGCCCATAAATAGGTTGTTAAGGCCAATGCCCAAGAGATCACTGCCTTTGTTTTCTATCAGGAGTTTTAATGGTTTCAGCTCTCACATCTAGATCTTTAACCCATGTTGAGAATCTTTACCCCCTCCTTCCTCCCTCCCTCATTTTGAAATTATTTTTGTGTATATAGTGTAAGTTGTTCAGCTTCATTCTTTGACATGTAGCTCTCCATTTTAACTAACACCATTCATTGAAAAGATTCTCTTTCCCCATTGTATATTTTTCCTTCTTTGTCACAGATTAATTGTCGATATAAGTGTGGATGTATTTCTAAGCTCTATCTGGTTCTATTGATCTATGTGTCTATTTTTGTGACTGTATCATATTTTTATGATTCTTGTAGCTTTTTGGTATAGCTTGAATTCTGGATTTGTGATAACTCCAACTTTGTTCTTCTTTCTGAAGTCTGGTTTAGCTTTTTGGTTTTTTTTTTTTTTTGTGATTCTATAGAAATTTTCTGTAGAAATGTTCTAGTCTGTGTTTCTATAGAAATGTTCTAGTCTGTTAAAAGGCTATTGGTATTACAGGGTGCCTGGGCGGCTCAGTGGGTTAAAGCCTCTGCCTTTGGCTCAGGTCATAATCTCAAAGTCCTGGGATGGAGCCCCACATTGGGCTCTCTGCTCAGCAGGGAGCCTGCTTACCCTTCTCTCTCTGCCTGCCTCTCTGCCTACTTGTAGTCTCTGTCAAATAAAAAAAAAAGCTATTGGTATTCTGATAAGGATTGCATTTTCATAGAGATTGAATCTATAGATTCCTGCATAAGCATTTCTTAAACACCCAATAACAAGTTGTTAATTTTTTAGCTCTTCAATGATAGTATTAATTCCAGTTATTTTACAGACTGTGTGCTAAATATATGTAGATCTTCTCAGGTCTCTTTCTACTCTCTTATGTTCATGGTCTTGGTCATTTGAACCTCCCTCTGATATGTTTGTGAATTTTTTATTGTATACTCAAACCATATTCACAAATGTTAATGGCATGGATGATGGTTTATTCCTACAAGGAGGATTTTATTATTTCTGGCACAAAGTAAAAGCAGACATCCTTGACCAAAACAAGGAATGAGATTATTCTAATCTCTGTTCCATGCTTTTTGAGAAATGGTAAATTCATTGTGCTTATTCTTAGGTGTAAGATTTCAGTGGTATTGACCCAGTCTCCTCCACATTGGGAAATCATAAATGTCAAATATTTGTCTGCAGAGACTAGGAGACAGCAGGAATTTCTTCTTGGATTCTTCAGTTATCTGTGGCTTTTGTACTCATGGTCTCAGGCTGCTATTGCTTGCCACCTAGGATTTATCAAATGTGATCAGAGAAAAAAACACTACAAAATGTCAGGTTCAAACTATGGAAAGAGCCTAGATGTCCATCAACAGATGAATGGATAAAGAAGATGTGATAACACACACACACACACACACACACACACACAAACACACACACACACAGGAATATTAAGCTGCTATCAAAAATGAAATTTTGTCATTTGCAACAACCTGGATGGAACTAGAGGCTATTATGCTAAGTGAAATAAGTCAATCAGAGAAAGGCAATTATCATATGATCTCACTGATATGAGGAATTTGAGAAACAAGACAAGATCATGGGGGGAGGGAGGGAAAAATAAAACAAGATGAAATAGGAGGGAGACAAATCATAAGAGTCTCTTAATCTCAGAAAACAAACTGAGGGTTGCTGGAGGGGATGGAGGTGGGAGTGATGGGGTGGTTGGGAGATGAACATTGGGGAGGGTATGTGCTATGGTGAGTGCTGTGAAATGTGTAAGACTGATGAGTCACAGACCTGTACCCCTGAAACAAATAATACATTATATGTTAATTTTTAAAAAAGCCAGCCTCATTAATCTTCAATTCCCTTCTATACAGGACTTTTTCTATCCAACATAAGCCCTGATTGGCATTGACAGATGTGGATTCCAATTTATTTCTCTCCAGCCTCATGTGAGAGAAGAGAGCAAATGTTTGCCATTTTTTGCTGGGAAATTTACCGTTCATGATATATTTACCATTCATTATATAAGAAAGAGCAAGGAGCTAATAGAAAAATTATAGAATGTATGGCATCCTCTCAGTCAATATAATTTTCTCAAAGACCACAGCTTCCCAAATCCTGGGTATTTTTGCTTTCTAATGACACAAATTGTTTTCTGTTCTTTTTTTTTTTTATGTTTTAGGGGTGGGTTCTTTTTCAATAAACTCATTTGAGAAAATTTTACCCAGTCGCTGCTAATGTAAATGTATTTTATTATTAGTATATTATTTAAAAATGTATTTATTTGTTTTTAATTTTTGTTACAGAATTATTTTGATATGCAATGTTATGTTAGTCTCAGGTGTACAATGTAGTATTTTGTCAGTTTTATATATTAGTCAAAGCTTACCATGATTATGTGTTGTCACCATCTGTCATCATACAATGTCATTACAATATAATTGACTATGTTCCGTATGCTGTACTTTTCATTTCTGTGACTTATTTATCAGTAGAAATTTGAACTTTTTTTTTCATTTTTAAAAAAAATTTTTCAATTTATTTATTTTCAGAAAAACAGTATCCATTATTTTTTCACCACACCCAGTGCTCCATGCAATCCGTGCCCTCTATAATACCCACAACCTGGTACCCCAACCTCCCACACCCCCGCCACTTCAAACCCCTCAGATTGTTTTTCAGAGTCCATAGTCTCTCATGATTCACCTCCCCTTCCAATTTACCCCAACTCCCTTCTCCTCTCTAACACCCCTTGACCTCCATGCTATTTGTTATGCTCCACAAATAAGTGAAACCATATGATAATTGACTCTCTCTGCTTGACTTATTTCACTCAGCATAATCTTCCAGTCCCATCCATGTTGCTACAAAAGTTGGGTATTCGTCCTTTCTGATGGAGGCATAATACTCCATAGTGTATATGGACCACATCTTCCTTATCCATTCGTCCATTGAAGGGCATCTTGGTTCTTTCCATAGTTTGGCGACCGTGGCCATTGCTGCTATAAACACTGGGGTACAGATGGCCCTACTTTTCACGACATCTGTATCTTTGGGGTAAATACCCAGGAGTGCAATTGCAGGGTCATAGGGAAGTTCTATTTTTAATTTCTTGAACTTTTTAATAATAACCTCATCTATTTTGCCCCGCACCCAAACCTCCCATACTACTGTCAAAAACAAAAACAAAAACAAAAACAAACCCAAAAACCATATTAAAAAAAAGAACATATCTTGGTGCAGGACTATTAATTAAAGTTCTGAATTTGTTTGTACTTCAATAGTTTTCTCTCTTATTTCCTTGTCTCATTATAGGCTCTAATCTAGGATACTATATTGCATCCTCTCACTACATCTTGGGATATTTCTGTCTTATCTTGCTGTTCATGTTCTTGTTGGTTTGAATGAGTACTTGCCATGCAATTTCAAAAGTGTTTCTCAATTTGGATTTGTCTCTCTCTTTTTCAAAGTAGATGAGGGTTCTGTATTTAGAAGAAGAATATAAGAGTGATAAAGCACTTTCTCATCACATCGTATGTGGGGTACATGATATCAACATTCCTTACAACTGTTAATATTTTCCTTAACAACCTGTATAAGGTTTTGCAGTTTGAAATAAAAATAGTTCTATTTTTCCTGTCTTCCTGGGAGCACATCAGTAAAATGGCCCACATCTCTGAAAGTAAGAAGGTTAAACTTCACTTCCTGGAAAAATCAGTATGTCTATATATTTTTAGAATTCCTCTATAAGGAGGAACTCTTCCTTCTCCTACATTTATTTATGTCAGTATGGACTCATGTCCATAAGTTTTAAATTTAGCCTTCTGAATTCTAGTCTAATAGTATATTAAGAGTATTCTTGGGGTGCCTCAGTCAGTTACGCATCTTTGGCTCATGTCATGAACCCATGGTCCTGGGATCAAGTTCCCTTCTGGGCTCCTTGCTCAGCATGGATCCTGCTTCTCCCTTTCCCTGCCATTCTCCCTGCTTGCACGCTCTCTCTCTCTCTTACAAATAAAGGATAAATAAAATCTTCAAAAAGAAGAGTATTATTTTCAAATATTCCAATAATTTAAAAACTTTTTTCCCATTTGTGCCATGGTTTGGAACATATATTTCAAAATATTCTGTGCACTGAAAAAAAATTTATAACACTTAAAGCAAATTATGAACCTATATTCTTAGTACATCCCTCTTTTCCCTTATACATTTTACTATACATTTCATTTTACTATTAATACCCAAGATATTACTACCATCATTGCTTCAGTCACTCATATTTTAGAGTAGTTCAGGTGAGAACACAGATTGTATTTTGTCTTCTTTTATTCTATTTTGGAAGCTCTTTTTTCTTCGAGAGATTTCAAGTTTTTAACTTCTATCATTTTGTTTTTGCTAGAAGAAAGTCCTTTAACAATCTTGTGAGAGGGAAGTCTGGGTAGCTCAGTGGGTTAAATATCTAATTTCAGCTCAGGTCATGATGCCAGGGTCTTGGGATGGAGTCCCATGTTGGACTCCTTGCTGAGCAGGGAGCCTGCTTCTCCTACCAGCAGCTTCCCCTGCTTTGTGCTTTTTTCTCTCTCTCTCTGACAAATTAATAAATAAAATATTAAAGAAAAATATTTCTTGTGAGATAGGTATATTGGCAGGTATATTCTTGTGAGATAGGTATATTCTCTCAGTTTTACTTTATCTGTGAAAGTTTTTATTTCACTTCCATTTCTGTTTGTACTTTAGATTGTCACCCAATCATCTTTCTGTTGGCATTGCTTCTGATGAGATCAGGCCTAATTTTTGTTTTAGTTTATATGTAAGTGATATACTTTTCCCCTCATTGCCTAAGATTATCTTTTGCCTTAGTTTTTCATCAGTTTAGAAATATATACACCTGGTTTGGGGTTTCTTTCTTGCTTGTGTTTTCTGAGCATCTTCAATCTATATTTTGGCATTTGTCAACAACTGGAACATTTGTAGCTGTTCTACACACACACACACACACACACACACACACAATTTGGAATTAGGTGTGATGCATCATTAGGGAAAGTGAGTAGAGTGCAAAGACAATGAAGAGAAGGGGCTCAGATGGAATTTGGAGAACTGGGGCTCCTGCTATTTAGGAATCAATCACAGGAGAAACCAGCAGAAGAAAAAAAATGAGGAAGGATTACCACCATGGTCAGAGAAGTCCACAAAATAATGTTTCATTTAACCAGGGCAAAAAAAAAATTATATTAAATAGAAAGCAGTGATCAACTGTGCCAAATATTGTTGAAATGTATTAAAATTACAAAACAAGACAAAAACAAAAACAAAAACAAAAACAAAACAAAACAAAACAAAAGATGGCTCCTGACTCTGGAAAGGTAGAGTTTGAAACAGTAAATTGATGGGTGGGTTACAGACCAGTGAGAAGTTTGAGGAGAAAACATGAAGTAAAAAAGTAGTGATGTCAGCAATAGCTAACTGTAGGCAAAGATTTATGCTTTCTAAGTTCAGATTGGAAAACAAGCAATGAGACATTTATTAAGAAAAGAATCTTTCAAGTATCCTGATCACAATGGAAAACTTAATTTAGCTTTCATTAAATAGTATCATAAAAGAAACATAAAAATAATAAGTAAATAAAATTTTAAAAGATGACATCTGTAACTAAAAATTTCACATTATAACTAACCAATGAAAAGAAATGAGTAGAAATTTGTTAGACAATCTGAATATTGTAATTATGCTACTTTTGGGGGAAAGAAACCTCAAGGATGAGAAATGTATTCTAAAATTTAGGAAATGAAATTTGAGATTTTCAGAAAAAGACGAGTCTATCTAACACTATTTTTTATGGGACAATTATCTGTACCCTTTCATACATTAATGTTCAGACAACTTAACCTTATATTACTTTTCAACTGAATAAAAATATTGGTGTTGTATTTATAATAGGAGATATGCAAAAAAAATTTATTCAGAGGATAAGGGATTCAACTGACTAAAATGTGAGATAGTTTCCTGAGACAAAGCATGGTAGCTTCCATAATTTTCTTTTGAGTTTCATATAAAGATCTCTTAATCATAGGGTTTTATTTAAATTTAGGAAGATTAATTTGATGAAAGAACAAAAACAAGACTGTGAGCATAAGAAGATGGAGAAATTCATACCTACTAGAATTTATTTTGGAAAAATTAAAACAGCTAATTTTATGAGCAAATCTACTAACAAATTAGAGTGATCTTTGTAAGATAGATGCCATTGAGGGTGCTAGGTGGCTCAGTCATTAAGTGCCTACCTTAGGTTCAGGTTATGATCCCAGTTAGGATGGAGTCCCACACAGGGCTCCCTGCTGGGTGGGGAGTCTACTTCTTCCTCTCCCTCTGCCTGCTGCTCCGCTGCTTCTGCTCTATCTCTGACTGTCAAATAAATAAATAAAATCATTTTATAAAAGATGCTATTGAATTACTAAAAAAATAATGTCTTGAGGATGAAGAGGCCCAGAAAATTGAATTATTTAGTCTTCTTTGAAAAAATAGGTAATGGTCTAAGAAAGATGATATTTTTAAAAAAAGATTTTACTTATTCATTTGACAGAGAGAGAGAGAGAGAAAGAGAACAATCATGGGGAGTGGCAGACAGAGGGAGAGGGAGAAACAGGTTCCCTGCTGAGCAGGGAGCTGGATGCAGGGCTTGATGAGGGGCTCAATGGGGGATTTGATGGGGAGTTTGTTGGGGGGCTTGATTCCAGGACTCCAGGATCATGACCTAAGCCAAAGGCAGATGCTTAACCAAATGAGCCACCCAGGCTCCCCAGAAAGGTGATATTTTAATTGAATACTTAGAGGGATCAGAACAGTTTACACATTTTGAGACAAGAAAATATTAGAAAGCACAAGAATGTGCGAATTCAATGAAAGTATAATGGCAAACAGAATGAAAGTGATACTACTAATACTCTTATAGTTATCACTCAGAACACTAATTTTGTGAAGAAAATAAATGCCAGACATCTATCAGACAGGTCCATAATATCTGGAGAATAAGCTAAAGATAAAAATTTAATATATAACAAGATCTTCAGTTGAAGTAATGAAAACTAACCTTCCTGAGTTTAAATTTTCACTAATCATTTTATCTGTGTACCTTCCAAAATGATCTTAGTCACTCTCAGCTTTCTTTTGGTACTATACATAATACTAATAATAATTATATTACAATATTTTTTCCATAATTATGTGATTTATATAGAACACCTAGCAGTGCATGCACTTAGTGGGTTGTCAACGAAATATAAATCTTATTTTTATATCATATTTGTTGTCCGGCCTACATCACTAGAGCAGCAAAACTGGAGTCATTTTTGGTAAAGCATATCAGCATTTTAGGTGGATGTTCTCTCAAGAAGTTAGCTGTGCCTGTATTTAAAATGCTGTATTACTTGTTAAAAACCAATTTAACAAGAACAGAAGCAAAAACAAAGCAAAATCCAGCAATAGTAAACTCTTTGGGCAATCAGGATTTGGAGGCCAAATGTTGCAGTTCTAGAGACATGGTATAAGGTGGTATTTCATAGACAAACGACAGAGAAGACAGTTGGTGCTACTGTCATCTGTCTGGGCTTGGGAATAAGTAGGAATGGAAAAGTCTTAGTTTAGAAATGCTAGACCCTTATTAAGATTTAGAGAATCTGTGATAAATAACTTGTAAGTGACAGATATCTTAAAATATGTAAAAGAAGCTTTTTCAGAATAGCTCCAAAAATAAACTAGTGGCTAAATTGAACAGAAGGTTTTTTTTTTTTCTTCTTTTTTTTTAATTCAAATTCAATTAGCTGACATGTAGTATGTCACTAGTTTCAGAGGTAGTCTTCAATAATTCATCAGTTGCATATAACACCCCGTGCTCTTCACATCATACGACCTCCTTAATGCCCATCATCCAATGATCCCATCCCAAGACAGTATATTTTAAGCAAATTCATTGTATTTGGCACATTAATAGGATCAAAATAATCAGAATATTGAGATGGCCTTAGTTTAGGTTGTTCTTGTACAGCGGACCCTTGTACAATACAGATTTGACATGTACTGTTCCACTTACATGTAAATTTTTTTGATAAATACATACAGTACTGTAAGCATATTTTTTATGATTTTCTTAATAACATTTTCTTTTCTCTAGCTTATTTTATTATTATAATAATACAAGATATAACATATATAATATATAAAATATGTGTTAATAAACTGGTTATGTTACCAGTAAGTCTTATTCTATCAGTAAGTCTTGACTACTTGTCAACAGTAGTCTATCAACAGTAAACTTTTTAGAGAGTAAGAAGTTATATGCAAATTTTATTTTGCAAGGAGCATTGCACAATCACTATGCTCTTCAGGGTCAACTGTATTAGACTGTCTTAATATGGATATACATATATGTATATGTATATGTACACAGATATGTACATGCACACATACATACATACATATACGCACATACATATATACATACTATGTGTGTATATGCATGTGTATATAAACACACACATATATATAATTACAACATTCTTGAAATCTTATTTGTGACCCAAATATCTTTTAAGATGCAGTTCATTCTACAAGCTTTATATAAACATATAATTGTTCCAGTTGATTATATATGTAGTCTTCCTCCTGCTTATATTTGATTCAGCTCCTTGAGATAACATTATTCAAACATTTCTTTCTAAATAACTAGTTCCTATAGAATGCACTTTAGCAAAAACAATCGCATTTTTTTTAAAGACTTTATTTATTTATTTGACAGACAGAGATCACAAGTAGGCAGAGAGGCAGGCCGAGAGAGAGAGGGGGAAGCAAGCTCCCTGCTGAGCAGAAAGCCCAATGTGGGGCTCGATCCCAGAACCCTGGGATCATGACCCGAGCCGAAGGCAGAGGCTTTAACCCACTGAGCCTCCCAGGTGCCCAAACAATCACATTTTTAATAGACAATTTCAAAGATGAGTACCACCACTGATGACTAATCTCTGTTAAAATTTTATTATAATTACTTTAAACATAATTATTGCAAACAAACTATTTTAAAAATATAAATGAATATAATTTTAAGTAAATTAAATACTCATTTAATTTACTTATTTAAATGAGTAAATAAACTCATTGTGTTTAAGAAAATAAGCCTGATCAAAAATAAAGATAGTAATAACCTTTGAATTGCGTGTTACAGTAAGCATAATTCAAATTAAACAACATTTTGTAGTCTTGAGTAACTAAGAATTAAAGACAAAAGAGATAGACTGAAAAATGCGGCTGGATTTCTTTTCTATATCTAGATGAAAAGGAAGTGAGATGAGAAAAAAAGATATATCTAATGAAGAATATAGGAATATTAACTTCTGGGGAGCAAAAGCTTTTGTGAATAAAACTTGAAAGAGATTAAGATGAGTATCATAGGGATAAAGGGGGGAAAAAGAGGAAACTATGTACTGAAAGCTACTAATGAATACACTGGTATTATATGAGACTTCTTCATTTTTTGCAGTATGTTACGGAACAGGATACTCATTTGTTTGGAAAAGAAACAGTTTTGTGTACCACATTCATGAAGGCTTTCTTCACCTGCTGGTTCCGCAAAGTGTAGATGAAAGGATTCAAAAGTGGAGCCACGGAAGTATTGAGCACTGCAATTCCCTTGGAAAAAGATGTTCTTTGTTTGACTGATGGTTTGACATACATGAAGATGCAGCTGCCATAAGAAAGGGATATCACAATCATGTGAGAAGAACATGTTGAAAAAGCTTTTTTCCTCTGATTAGCAGAAGGGATTTTTAGAATTGTTGAGGCAATACAGGTATATGATATTATCACCATCACCAATGTGACTATGAGTGTCACCAAAGCAGAGATGTATCCCATTGTCTCTAAGAGCTGTGTGTCTGAGCAGGAGATCTGCAGCAGGGGTGTAGTATCACAGTAGAAATGGTCAACAATGTTGGAGGCACAGAAGTCAAGATTTATGCCTAAGAGGAGAGGTGGAAAGATGACAAAAAACCCAGCAAGCCAACAACAGAAGACAAGTTGAATGCAGATCTTACTGTTCATGACGGTTGTGTAATGCAGGGGCTTACAGATGGCAACATAGCGGTCATAGGACATAGCAGCCAGCAAGTAAAATTCAGATGCACCAAGAAGGAAGGCAAAAAACACTTGAGTTGCACAACAATTAAAGGAAATGGTTTTGTCTCCAGTTGCCATAGTAACCAACAATTTAGGGATGCATGTAGTAGTATATGAAATTTCTAGGAAGGAAAAATTCCTAAGGAAAAAATACATGGGGGTCTTGAGGTAAGTATCCACCAGGGTGAGTGTGATGATGGTCAGATTGCCAGTGACACTCAGCAAGTAGGTGAGAAGCAAAAAGACAAATAACACAACTTTCAACTGTGGGTCATCAGTCAAACCTGCCAGAATGAACACTGTCACTTGTGTGTGGTTTCCCATTACTGTCCTCTACTTTTCCAGTTCTAAATAGGAAACACAAACAGAAAAACACTGACAATCCCAGTGGAAAAATAAGAGTGATTTAATTGTCTAAAATAAAGTTAGCAAGCAAATTTCAGATAGTGTAACAAAATGTTCATTCAGGCTTTGAAGAGGCTATGCCAGGAGAAACAATAGTTTGCATTTCCAGAGCATCTGGACAGATAATTTCAACTTTAATGCAGTTCTACTAGAGAATTACATATGTGATGATAGCAATTGTTGACTATTTTTATATAAGAGGAAATATTAGAGGGAAATTAGAGTGAGTTTTAAGCATGGAAAAATGCTTCTTCTCTCTTGATTTTTTCAAAGAGTTGAGATGGATCCCATTTCCTGCTTATTTAAGAGATTTTCATTCTAGAATTAAAGTGATTATTGTCATTAAAAGTACATCAGAAAGTGGTTTTCATAAAGTACACACACCCCTGATCATGTCAATAAACAGGCTTACTATAGCTTTACCATTTTACTCAGCTAATCAGATTCAAGTACCTGATTCTTCTGTCATTCCTTTCATGGCTAATGAAATACAATTTCAGAGAAGTGAATGTGAAATATCATGAATCATTTTATTTTCTGTCCTTAGTAGTATTTCCATCCCATCAATCTCTGTTATAATCCCTACTCTTCCCATGTTGTATTCTCAAACAAAATCAGTAGAAATAGTCTGGTAATTTTGGTGTGTGTAATAATAAAAAAAAAGTGCAGTTTTCCTCTAAAAGTTATGATTCTGAAAAATGAAAAAAATAAAAATGAGAGTAATGGATATATAAGTAGATAGAAATATATAAATATGGTTTCAGGAAATTACATGAGCAAGTAGAAAGATAAAGACAAAGCTTTATGGAAACCTAGAGATGCTATGGTTTTTAGAAATAGGATAGTGAAAGATGCCTGAATCAAAAACGCAGCAGGCCCTTGATTTTGGCTCAGGTCATGATTTCAGGATCCCAGATTAAGTCCCACTCCACGTTCAGGATAGAGTTTGCTTCTTTTACTCTCCCTCTGCCCTTTCCCCTGCTCTTTGTCTCTTTTTCTTTCTCAAACATATAAATAAACCTAAAAAAAAAAAGAAATAGAAGAGTGAGTTTATGGAAAAAATTAAAAGAAGTAAATTAACAAGTAAAAAGTAAAAGAAAATTAAAACAAATTAGTAATAATCTTAAAATTAGTGATATGCAAATTAATAAGGATTAGTAAATTACAATGATAAGAAAATGTTATCATATAATTTCTCCCCATCTGCTTCTATGCTTTACACTTACCATTTTATTCTTTGTCTAAAATACAGACTGAAAACTTGAACAGTTTGAAGTCAACAGGGACTAAAAGAGATTAGAGTATTGGGTAAGTTTCAAACACAGTGAATCACAAAGTAGGGTTTTGACAAAATTTTAGAAGACATGTATTTCCTTATTATAAGAATATTCAAATATTTGGCTAACAAGTAATTAAATAAATATTAACTAGAGATAAACTATGGTTATCACAACACATGGCATATATTAAGTGTGACAATCAGATTGTTCTGGTTTGCACAGCTATCAAATTGGAGATCAGGATTAAATTTGAAAGAGGACGGATTGCATGGAGCACGGGGTGTGGTGCAAAAATAATGAATACTGTTATGCTGGAAATAAAAATAAATAAATAAATAAATAAATAAAATTTAAAAAAAAAAAAAAAGAAAGAGGATTTTTTCCTAAGTTGTCCTCTGAAAAGTACAATTTCTACCAACAATTATAGGGCAACTTATAGTGCTTTTTTAAAAAAAATTAACGAGTCTAAGGAAGATTTCTTTCGTCAGTATGTTCATTAAAACACATAAAATAATTAAGGTTTAATAATGGGACTCAGATAGAAGATATTTTCTGTTTTGAGAATTTTTATATAATTATTTCCAATCTCTAAAACATACATTATTTCAAAGACATATAAATAAAAATAACCAAGAACAAATAAAATTTGTTTCCAGTTGTACCTAGAAGCATTTATAGGAGAATTCTCAGATAAAAAATAAGATCTGTTGTCAGTCATATTAATAATTGACTGAATAGAAGAAAGGACTGCTGTTTTTCCTCCACATTCCTTTTACATTCACATAATTGTAAAGCGATGAATTATAAATTTTTCTTCATTTACACAAATTACTCCAAAGGCAGCAACTGTAGGAATGCTTACTTCTAAAACACCTAAAGCACAGTTTTACTATATCAGGTTATTTCTTTGACTGACTTCAACAGATACACACACCAACCATCCCACCAACAGGCATTGTAAGAAAGTTAACAAGGTCACATTACAAAACTGTTAGAAGTCAGACCTACATTAGATATCGTGAATATTAATGAAATTTTTAAAAAGTAATATTTTTTAATACTTAATTTTCATTGTATTCTTTTTCTCATAATTTTTCTTAAGTCACAATATAAAGATTAGAAAAAGTAGGGTTAATACCATAATGGTAAAAATAAGAGAAAATGGGTTAAAGCACATCTAATGGAAATATGGCCTTTAAACTTTAGATATACCAATTCTTTTCATCTGTTTCAGTTTTAAGTCAGTTTGTCAAAACACTTAAAAATTAAACACTTTTGGGGGGAAGATATTAAACAGACTTTTTCCAGACAAAGTATCTCTGCTTTAACTCTTTTATCATCAGGCTGAACAAACCACCACACTGACATTCCATTCCTCTCTGAAAGAATCTCCCTTTATGCCACGATCTATGATTATTTTTGTTATCTATTCATAACTACTTTGTAAATGACCTTAGGGCTTTTTTCCAGATTTGTAGACTGGTATATTAAATTTCCCCATTACTATAATTTACTTATTTATGTATTGATGCTTTTCTTAGTATTATTCGCAGTGCTATATAAAATTCACTTGATCCCATTGAGTATTTATGCTTTCTGGGCCTTGAAGGAAAATATCTAAAGATTATGAGGAGTTCCCAGAAGATATGAGATCTAAGAACATCATTCCCAAAGGATTACAAGTTTACACATTGTATATGAGTTCTCCCCAGGCACTGAATAATTAAAAAAATAAATTATATATATTTTTTCAAGACTACTTTCAATTATGTCTCCAAAGCTTTCAGTATAAATGTCCCTAATCTGTGTTTGCCCTTCCACACAGATGTGTTTTGATATCACAAATATGTAGATAAGAAATTGTAAGTTTTAAAATAAAAGATTATTTTAGTCATAATATTAAGTGACAGTATTAGTTGAAGAATTAGCCAGTCATAGAAAAAATAGGTAAAATTTTATGTCCTATATTCTGTTTTGTTTCTATTCTGAATTTAGACTTTCATCCAAAAGTTTTTGCAAAATGATCTAGTAGATTTTAAACTGATATTTCATAAAATCCAAGCATTCTTCACTTCCTCTGTATGGAATGGAATATTTATCTATGA
Source organism: Mustela erminea (assembly GCF_009829155.1). Taxonomy (NCBI): domain Eukaryota; kingdom Metazoa; phylum Chordata; class Mammalia; order Carnivora; family Mustelidae; genus Mustela; species Mustela erminea. The sequence goes on along the minus strand of NC_045619.1, from coordinate 90,805,967 downwards.
CTATAGCTAGCCTTCCCTGCAAATTTTTGTGACTGTGTGAATAAATTAGAAGCAAAGGTTATAAGTGAAGATGTGCCATTTACATGGGTTATCCTTTGATGAGAGGTTTTCCCTTCTTATCCTCTTCACTCCCTCTCATTGTTGTGATACCAGCACATGGGAAAACAAGCCATTTGGAGCCATGAATATGAGCAACCATATTAGGAATACACTGGCTGTTCAACAAGAGGGAGTACACCCAGGTTCCTGACACCACTGTATTATCTTAGGAACACAGTGACTTCATGGAGGAGTTTCAACATACCAGACTGAACATTTAAATAAGATAAAAGTAGAGCTATTTAAAGTGCTATGATATTTGTCTTTCCTATACTCTACCAAATCTGTGATATTAATCAAAACCTGATATTTTACCTAGAGTCTAACAGGTGATCCATCATCATTTCATAGATACTGACAGAGATATAGCTTATTGGATCAGTGACAGAAAACTTTATTATTTATTACATAGCAAGAAGCAGGAATTTCATGTTCTCATCAGTTCCCTTTCTCTTCAGGGAAGGGCCCTAACGGTATTGTGTTACACAGTGCACCTACATCTAAAGCCGAGGAACCCCTAAATTAGTAAATTCTCAGTCTTTTAAAGAGAAAAAACCTGCTTAATTTTGCCCTACTAAGAGGTAGTTTCTTTTTTTTTATTATTATTATGTTCAGTTAGCAGTCAAAACTACAATGAGATACCACCTTCCACCAGTTAGAACGGCAAAAATTAACAGAACAAATGTTGATAAGGGGGGCGCCTGGGTGGCTCAGTGGGTTAAGCCGCTGCCTTTGGCTCAGGTCATGATCTCAGGGTCCAGGGATCGAGTCCCGCATCGGGCTCTCTGCTCAGCAGGGAGCCTGCTTCCCTCTCTCTCTCTGCCTGCCTCTCCATCTACTTGTGATTTCTCTCTGTCAAATAAATACATAAAATCATTTAAAAAAAATGTTGCTAAGGATGGAGAAATAGGAGCCCTCTTACACTGGTTAGTGGCAATGAAAACTGATACAGCCACTCTGGAAAACAGTAAGAAAATTCCTCAAAAAAGTTAAAAATAGAGCTATACTATGACCGAGCAATTGTACTACTAGGTATTTATCCCAAAGATACAGATATAGTAAAAATAAGGAACACATACACCTGAATGTTCATGGCAGCGATGTCTGCAATAGCTAAAATGTGGTAGGATCCCAGATGCCCTTCAACAGATGAATGGATAAAGAAGATGTGTTCACACATGGTCCTCTCAATTAATGCAGAAAAAGCATTTGACAAAATCCAGCATCCGTTCCTGATTAAAATACTTCAAAGTATAGGGATAGAGGGAACATTCCTGAACCTCATCAAATCTATCTATGAAAGACCCACAGCAAATATCCTCAATGGGAAAAAGCTTGCAGCCTTCCCGTTGAGATCAGGAACAAGACAAGGATGCCCACTCTCACCACTCTTGTTCAACATAGTATTAGAAGTCCTAGCAACAGCAATCAGACAACAAAGAGAAATAAAAGGTATCCAAATTGGTAATGAAGAAGTCAAACTCTCTCTCTTCGCAGATGACATGATTTTATATGGAAAACCAAAAAGACTCCCCTCCCAAACTACTAGAACTCATACAACAATTCTGCAATGTGGCAGGATACAAAGTCAATGTGCAGAAATCAGTGGCTTTCTTATACACTAACAATGAAAATACAGAAAGGGAAATTAGAGAATCGATTCTATTTACTATAGCACCAAGAACCATAAGATACAACCTAACCAAACAATAAGAAACAAGAACCATAAGGTACAACCTAACCAAACAATCAACCTAACCAAAGACGTAAAGGATCTGTACTGGAGGAACTACAGAACACTCATGAAAGAAATTGAAGAAGACACAAAAAGATGGAAGACCATTCCATGCTCTTGGATCAGAAGAATAAACATTGTTAAAATGTCTATACTGCCTAGAGAAATCTATACTTTTAATGCCATTCCGATCAAAATTCCACCAGTATTCTAAAGAGCTGGAGCAAATAATCCAGAAATTTGTATGGAATCAGAAGAGACCCTGAATCGCTAAGGAAATGTTGGGGGCATCACTTTACCTGATTTCAAGCTTTACTACAAAGCTATGATCACCAAGACAGCATAAAAACAGACACATAGACCAGTGGAACAGAGTAAAGAGCCCAGATATGGACCCTCAACTCTATGGTCAATTAATCTTAGACAAAACAGGAAAAAATATCCAGTGGAAAAAAGACAGTCTCTTCAATAAATCGTGCTGGGAAAACTGGACAGCTATAAGTAGAAGAATGAAACTCGATCATTCTCTTACACCGTACACAAAGATAAACTGAAAAATGGATATAAGACCTCAACGTGAGACAGGAATCCATCAGAATCCTAGAGGAGAACATAGGCAGTAACCTCTTTGATATCAGCCACAGCAACTTCTTTCAAGATATGTCTCCAAAGGCAAAGGAAACAAAAGTGAAAATAATCTTTTGGTACTTCATCAAAATCAAAAGCTTCTGCACAGCAAAGGAAACAGTCAACAAAACAAAGAGGCAACCCACGGAATGGGAGAAGATATTTGCAAATGACAGTACAGACAAAATGTTGATATCCAGGATCTATAATGAACTCCTCAAACTCAACACACATGAAACAGATAATCATATCAAAAAATGGGCAGAAGATATGAACAGACACTTCTCCAATCAAGACATACAAATGGCTATCAGACACATGAAAAAATGTTCATCATCACTAGCCCTCAGGGAGTTTCAAATTAAAACCACTTTGAGATATCACCTTACACCTGTTAGAATGGCCAAAATTAACAAAACAGGAAACAACATGTGTTGGAGAGAATGTGGAGAAAGGGGAACCCTCTTGCACTATTGGTGGGAATGCAAGTTGGTGCAGCCTCTTTGGAGAACAGTGTGGAGATTCCTCAAGAAATTCAAAATAGAACTTCCCTATGACCCTGCAATTGCACTACTGGGTATTTATCCCAAAGATACAGATGTCGTGAAAAGAAGGGCCATCTGTACCCCAATGTTTATAGCAGCAATGGCCACGGTCGCCAAACTGTGGAAAGAACCAAGATGCCCTTCAGCGGACGAATGGATAAGGAAGATGTGGTCCATATACACTATGGAGTATTATGCCTCCATCAGAAAGGATGAATACCCAACTTTTGTAGCAACATGGGCGGGACTGTAAAAAATTATGCTGAGTGAAATAAATCAAGCAGAGAGAGTCAATTATCATATGGTTTCACTTATTTGTGGAGCATAACAAATAGCATGGAGGACAAGGGTTGTTAGAGGGGAGAAGGGAGTTGGGGTAAATTGGAAGGGGAGGTGAATCATGAGAGACTATGGACTCTGAAAAACAATCTGAGGAGTTGAAATGACAGGGGGGTGGGAGGTTGGGGTTCCAGGTGTTGGGTATTATAGAGGGCACGGATTGCATGGAGCACTGGGTGTGGTGAAAAAATAATGACTACTGTTTTTTCTGAAAATAAATAAATTAATAAAAAAAAAGATGTGTTCATATATACAATGGAATACTACTCAGCTATCAGAAAGCATGAATACCCACTATTTATATTGACATGGATGGAACTAGCAGGGATTATACTAAGTGAAATAAGTCAAGCAAAGAAAGACAATTATCATATGGTTTCACTCATATGTGGAACTTAAGGAATAGCACGGAGGACCACAGAGGAAGGGAAGGAAAACTGAATGGGAATACAGTATTTTTAATATACTTCTAAGGGGAAAAATCTGACAAATCTGTTATAAAATGCTGCAAATTCACATAAGTGTGTTCCTCTCTTGTCTATCTGATTAATCTGCAGGTCTCTTTTATCACTCCCAAGATGCCAGTCACAGTTTTCTCCAAAGGGATTCAAGTCAATGACAAGCTTTTACACAAGTAAAAACTCAAGAGTGCCTGAGCTTTCCTAGAAAAAGTTTACAATTTTGGAAGTTGGAAGCCAAATTAAACATGCATCATTCAGATTACAGGTTAGTAAGGCCTCTGACATAGCTTTCAGCTGGGTCCCAAAGCTTCCAATTCAATAATGTGTTTTTGGAGGGACTGCTTAAGTATATTTAATCCAGTCTGTCTTGTTCAAGCCATTAGCCACATGACATTTGTCTGTTCCACTATATGACTTAAAATAGGGGTGAGGAAGGCACTTGGAAGTGTTTTGTCTGACTAAAATAAAAACAAAAACACAAGAAAGAACACATATTGGTGAGGATGTGGAGAAAAATGTACCCTTGTACACTGTTGGTGGGAATACAAACCAGGGCAGCCACAGTGGAAAACACTATGGAGATTCCTCAAAAAAATTAAAAATAGAACCACCATATGACCCAGTAATTCCACAACTGGGTACTTACCCAAAGAATTTAAAAATACTAATTTGGAAGGATATTTGTTTACTGCAGGACTTTTTACAAATAGCCAAATTGTGGAAGCAACACAACCCGAGTATCCACTGATAGATGAGTGGATAAAGAAGATATAATTATCTATTATCTATCTATTGATCATCTATCTATCTATCTATCTAATCTATCTTCAATTGAATATGCATATACAATAGAATATTACTTAGTCATAAAAAAGAATGGAATCTTGTCATTTGCAAAAGGACAGATCTAGAGGATATAATGCTAAGTGAAATAAATCAGTCAGAGAAAGACAAATACCATATTATTTCACTCATATGTGGAATTTAAGAAACAAAGAAAAAGAGACAAACCAAAAGGAGGCTCTTAACTATAAAGAATAAATGGATGGTTATCAGAGGGGAGGTGAGTGGAGGGATGGGTGAAATAGGTGAAGGGGACTAAGAGTACACCTATTGTGTTGAACAATGAAGAATGTATTCAATTAATGAATCACTTATATTGTACATCTAAAATGAATATTGCACTGTATGCTAAATTAAAAAAAAAATATTTGAAAAGAAGTATTTTGCCCAAGGGTGAAGGTAGGTGGGTGCAGTGACTAGGAAGAGCTAGAGTGGTCCCCTATTATCTCTTTTATCCTCACAAAACCCTGGTAGAGGATGGCTTACCTAAAAGTCAAGCAAATTTAAAGTTCTTGTGCTTAAGTATTTGTCTTTTGGAGAAAGGCTTCAGGGACAGTTCTTAGTGACAAAGATCATTAATAGTCTCCTGAAGTCTAAAGTGTCTTCTTGCCTGGTAACAGGTTTTCTCTCTCTCTCCACTTTCACAAAATCTGAGGAGTCCATTCCAGAGCTATAATTTCATCTTGTTTCCAGTTATACCCTACTAACACTCAGACCTTTCATCTAGAGGAATCTGGTATATAAGGGACAAGGACAATTTTATAAAACTTATCCAGAATTAAGCTAGAATCTACTAGAACCCTTGTGTTCATGTTACCACCTGAATGTGTACCAACCAAACTGATTTGAGTTTGTTAAAGCAATAATAAAACCATGTATTTGGTGATATTATTACATTTATTAAATTGTACCCTTAAGCTCCTGTAACTGTGACAGTTTCTTAAGACATTTCTTATTTTGATAATCTAGACAATTTTGAGAAGTTCTTGTCAGGCATTTTCGAGAAACTCTCTTTATTGGAATTTGTCAGGATTGTCTGTTCTGGATACCTTCAGGTGACAGAGCAAGGGAATACCTACCCAGATCTATATACACAATTGCGGATTTGCAAATGTATCCTTTTGTATCTATGTTAAGCTACTAATGAATTCATACTAATATCTTCAACTTTAACCCAATATCTCATGATTTATTCTACCTTTGTCCTCTTGGTCATATGTATCACTCCAACAGTGAAAGAATGGCTCCTACCATCTGCCAATGACTTAATTTTTAAATTGCAATAAAAATGTATAGTTGGAATGAAATTTATCAACTAGAGTAGACTTATGACTTGAGTCTTACTAATTCACTCATTTCCACACGTAGTTTAGTTCCTCTCTTTCCTTCAGTGAGTTTGTATCATACATTCTTAATCCTGTTAAATCCTTCTGCATTCCATTTTAAGATCCTGGATTTATTTATTTATTTTTTTTAAATGTGAACACATTAGAGTTATTCTTTGTGTTGTAAGGCTCTACTTGTTTTGATAACTGTAGTGTGATACCTGTCTTTATAGTGTCATATTAAATCGCTTTACTACCTTTAAAAAAATCAACTGTGCTTCTGCTGTAATCTTCCAGCTCCAAAGTTCTGGCAATCACTGATCTGTTTACTTTCTCTATAAATTTGCCTCTTCCAGAATTGCATATAAGTTCAATCACACACTATATAACCTTTTAAGGCTGCCAAATTTCACTTAATAGTAGCTACTTTCAATCCTACCTCCTGACCCTCAGGCTAATTAAAATGTAGAAGTGTCATAACTCTTCACTTACCACCCATGCAAGAGTATCTACAATTGGATGAGGAATATTGCATATTCCTAATCTTGCCCATGGAAGGCCCCTGTACTCTTTCAGAGAACTATATCTCTTCTAGCAATTTTTCTTCTTCAACCAAACTGTCAAGAACTGAGAAGGATATAATAGATCAGCCAGCTACAGTTTCATAGATTCTGGCAAAAAGCACGAGACTGCTGAGTCAGAGACAATAGACACTTAATTACTACCCACAGCATGGCCAGTGGCATAAACCTCATGCTTGCCACAGTTCCTCTTGCCTCCACATCCCCACAAGGGGTGAAGCAGAGAGGACTCACATGGATGCTGCACACACAATAGGTCTGTGTAACAACTGAGAAACCCTGAGCTTAGAAAAATCCCAATATTTTAAACACGGTGCCAGCAAACCTTCCCAGTCTTGCTCAGTGCAGGACATTATCTTAATTCTAATCAGGAAAAAAACCTGCTGTCTTGCCTTGAAGAATAAATGATCTCTCTCTCCATTGCTGAATGATATAAAAACAACTGTAAAAGTAATGTAGAGCAAGAACTAATACAAGATATGTCGAAAGTCTATGGAAAATTGGCACTCAACAGTCATGATTGCACAGCTGCAAGAAATGTACTCTAAAGGAGAATTTTTTTTTTAATTAGTTATCTGAACTTGAAGTGTTTGAAAACAGTAAGAAGATAAAATAAGATATCAGGAATCCTTGGCATCAGGGATTGATGAGTTACTTAGATTATCACTTAGAATGAAGCTTGTATGCTGAGTGAATAAGTCAAGCAGAGAAAGTCAATTATCACATGGTTTCACTTACCTGTGGAGCATAAGGAATAACATGGAGGACATTAGGAGAAGGAAAGGAAAAGTGAATTGGGGTAAATAAGAGGGGGAGATGAATCATGAGAAACTATGGAAACAAACTGAGGGTTTGGAAGGGAGGGGTTTGGTGGGAGAGGTCAGCCTGGTGGTGGGTATTAAGGAGGGCACATATTGCAAGGAGCACTGGGTGTGGTGTATAAGCAATGAATCTTGGAACACTGAAAAAATTTTAAAAAACTTTAAAATTAAAAAAACAAAAAAACAACAAAAACTTGTATTGGGGCACCTGGGTGGCTCAATCAGTTAAGTGACTGCCTTTGGCTCAGGTCATGATCCCAGGCTCCTGGGATTGAGCCTTGCACTGGGGTCCCTGCTCAGCTGGGAGTCTGCTTCTCCCTCTCTCTTTTACCCTCCCCCTGCTTATGCTCACTCTCTCTCTTTCTCTCAAATAAATAAATTCTTTTAAAAAAAAAAGAAAGATGCTTGCATGAAAGAATAACCTTTTTCAAAGTAAATAGAGATGATACAGAGCAATATGATAAACATGTGAAATATATGTATTATCCTGAATATCTATGGTGGCTACAACTAATAAGGCTTTATGACACATTTGAAAGTTGTTAAGAGAATAAATCTTAAAAGGTCTCATCGCAAGAAAAAAATGTAACTGTGTATGGTGACAGATGGTAACTAGACTTATTGTGGTGATGATTTTGCTGTGTATATAACCATAAGTGACTCTTTTTTTATTTTATTTTATTTATTTATTTGACAGAGAGATCACAGGTAGGCAGAGAGACAGGCAGAGAGAGGGCAGGGAGCAGGCTCCCTGCTGAGCAGAGAGCCTGATGCGGGGCTCTATCCCAGGACCCTGAGATCATGACCTGAGCTGAAGGCAGAGGCTTAACCCTCTGAACCACCCAGCCGCCCCCCATAAGTGACTCTTAATCTCACAAAACAAACTGAGGGTTTCTGGGGGGAGGGGGGTTGGGGGAAGAAGGATGGGGTTATGGACACTGGGGAGGGTATGTGCTATGGTGAGTGCTGTGAAGTGTGTAATCCTGGTGATTCACATACCTGTACCCGGGGGATAAAAATATATGTTTATAAAAAATAAAAATTTTAATAAAAAAATTGTATCTAAATATGAAATCATTATGTTTTATACCTAAAACCAATAGTGTTATATGTCAATAACACCTCAATTGAAAAAAAGATCAGAGCCTGCATTTGTTTTCAGTAAAAAAAGGCTATAAGGGATAATAAATTTCTTGAGGGAAACTGAAGAGAAACCATGGGAACTCCATGGTTTGCTGAGTATAAGTCGACCTAAGAATTTAAAACCACAAACTTGTCATTTTCTTTCTCTCTCTATAGTTAGATATAACCTTATTGCCTTGTAATATGATCGTGAATATATTTCACATGCTTATAGGCTAACATTCAAACCTCAAAAGAGAAAACTTACATAAGAAAAAGTATTATAGTAATTGTTCTAGTCCATTTGGACTACTATAACAAAATATCAGAAGACTCTGTGTCATACATACAAAGAAATGTATCTCACACGGTTCTGGAGCATGGAAAACTGAGATCATAGTGATAGTGTGGGCAGATAAAGGCCTTCTTCCAGTTTGGTGTTTTCTCACTGTATGCTTACATGGTGGAAGGAGGAGGACAGAATTCTCTGAGGTCCTTTCTATAAGAGCACTAATCCTATTGGTATGCTTCATCCCATTATCTAACCACCTCCCAAAGTCCTGTCTCCTAATACCATCACCTTTGGGAGTTAGAATTTCAAAATATGAATTTTGGGGTATATATTAAGACTATAGCATGGGGCGTCTGGGTGGCTCAGTGGGTTGAAGCCTCTGCCTTCAGCTCAGGTCATGATCCCAGGGTCCTGGGATCAAGCCCCACATAGGGCTCTCTGCTCAGCAGGGAGCCTGCTTCCCCCCCTCTCTCTGCCTGCTTCTCTGCTTACTTGTGATCTCTGTCTGTCAAATAAATAAAATATTAAAAAAAACACCATAGCAATAATCACCAACTTACATTGACAAAAGCCTGGGGGAATATATGTGAGAATAGATTCTAAGGGTGATATACCAGAAAGAAAGTAAATATAATTCTATATCAGAGTGAATTTATTGATATATTTTTAATGATTTTGGGTTTGTTGGTTTGTTTGTTTTTGGCTCTAAATTAGGCTTTTACTTTCAGAAAGCTAGTTTGCCAGCATATCATAGATCAAGGTGAAGACTGAGTAGTGATTGTGGATTTAATGGAAGAGTTCAAACTTCTGATGATGGCTATAATTTTTTGTTCAATTAGATAACTACTTGAATTTGTGAATGACTTATCCTGATTAAGGCTGAAATATTAGAGAAATAAGTCCAAAGATCTAGAATGACAACAATATGGAACATTTTTTAATGCACAGGAGGGTATTAACAACATTGAAAGGTATTGTAATTGCTGGTCTGAAGTGAAAGTGGGAGATAATTTCATTACAGTGAGCCTCCCCATTTCACCAGAAATTATGGGACCATGGGAAGGCAGAGGTCATGTAATAACAATTAGCTGACATTGGCAAGATGGGTATGGTTACTTATTAGTTGGTACGGTTAGGCTGGATATCAAAATTGTGTGATATGGGGACGCCTGGGTGGCTCAGTTGGTTAAGCAGCTGCCTTCGGCTCAGGTCATGATCCCAGGGTCCTGGGACCGAGTCCCACATCGGGCTCCTTGCTCGGCAGGGAGCCTGCTTTTCCCTCTGCCTCTGCCTGCCTCTCTCTCTGCCTGTGCTCGCTCACTCTCTCTCCCTCTGTCTCTGACAAATAAATAAAAATCTTAAAAAAGAAATTGTGTGATATGCTTTAGTTTGAAAAAAACATCATGCTGCTCTAAGTCTAAAATAAATAGACAATCCATTAAGTTCCTATTTGACCTATATAATTGAAAGAACTATAGTTTGGGTGAAAGGAAGGATGATAAAGCCATCTAATGGTGTTAGACTCCTTATCCAAATAAACACTTTAGTGAGTTCATAGAGCCAGAACCCATGGAGGAAGTTATCCTTGGGGAAGAGTCATACATTGATATTAATATCTTAATCTCCTTCCAGTTTTCCTGAAAGGATATAAATCCTTTTGTCAGGAGAACTATCTACTGAAAAGGGTAAAATCTGGAACTTTCTTGGATTGTTTCACCTCATCTCTGAGCTAATCTTAATTATAATGATGATAGAATGTCAGGGTACACACTTATTAGAGTGGAGAATAATAGGGGTGGAGCAAGTTTTATTGATAAGTGGCAGTCATGTGTTAGTCTCATTTACATTGATTCTACTGCATGTGAAAAATCATCCTGATATATTGTTAAAACAGATATACTCATGACCATGTATAAAGCCATGGAGTTCACCTTCATAAACAAATAATAAATCAAAGCATCTTTCCCTGGCAAAACTGCGGTACTCGGTACTACCATCAAATACTTTAAAAACTGATGCAGGAATGGTGATCCATTCCACATACCCATTTAATTCAAACATTTGCCTGCCCTACCCCAGGCAAATTTTAGAGGGTTAGGTGGTCACACCAAATGCAACTGTGTTTTACATTACAGCCATTTCTTAGACATGAACAGACACTTCTCCAATGAAGACATACAAATGGCTATCAAACACATGAAAAAATGCCCATCATCACTAGCCATCAGGGAGATTCAAATTAAAACCACATCGAGATACCACCTTTACACCAGTTAGAATGGCCAAAATTAGCAAGACAGGAAACAACGTGTGTTGGAGAGGATGTGGAGAAAGGGGAACACTCTTACACTGTTGGTGGGAATGCAAGTTGGTGCAGCCTCTTTGGAGAACAGTGTGGAGATTCCTTAAGAAATTAAAAATAGAGCTTCCCTACGACCCTGCAATTGCACTACTGGGTATTTACCCCAAAGATACAGATGTAGTGAAAAGAAGGGCCATCTGTACCCCAATGTTTATAGCAGCAATGGCCACGGTTATCAAACTGTGGAAAGAACCAAGATGCCCTTCAACGGACGAATGAATAAGGAAGATGTAGTCCATATACACTATGGAGTATTATGCCTCCATCAGAAAGGATGAATACCCAACTTCTGTATCAACATGGATGGGACTGGAAGAGATGATGCTGAGTGAAATAAGTCAAGCAGAGAGAGTCAGTTATCATATGGCTTCACTTACTTGTGGAGCATAGCACACATAAGATAGCACACAGAGGACATGTGGAGATGGAGAGGAAAGGGAGTTGAGGGAAATTGGAAGGGGAGATGAACCATGAGAGGCTATGGACTCTGAAAACCAATCTGAGGGTTTTGAAGGGGTGAGGAGTGGGAAATTGGGGAAGCCAGGTAGTGGGTAATATAAGGGCACATTGCATGGAGCACTGGGTGCATAAATAATGAATTCTGTTACGCTGAAAAGAAATTAAAAAAAAAACAATATTGGCACTAAATACTGAGTTATTTAACTTTAGATGTGTTTTTGGATTAATAGAACATAACAGATAGCTTGCATCACCTTGAAATAGTAAAACATATAAGAAAGCAGACCTCATCCTTGCTTTAGGGGCATCTCTGGCCTTTTGTTATTATTTAGACCATGGGTAAGCAAACCAAAATCTACAGTACAAGCCCACAGGCTGTTTTTGTACAGTCTTCCATCCAACAATGGTTTTTACATTTGAAAGTTCAGAAGAGGAAGGAGGAGGAGGTTGAAGGAGTAGGGAGGATAGGAGAATGAAGGAAGCATATAATGGTATGTTAAGATATATTTTAAAAAATGTATCAGGGACTCAGAACTTCTCAGGCGAAGTATTTTTTAAAATATACATTAGGAGAAATATAAGATTTTATTTACAAGTAGACATATTCCAGTTTTCTCTTTTATATGATAACAAATATCCATCAATCGTATATGCTTTCATGAAGATATTTCTCTACCATTCTGTTCCAAAATACAGAGTATTTTATTTACTTTTTTAATTTAAATTCAATCAGCCAATATATGTACATCATAGGTTTCTGATGTAGTGTTCAATGACTGCATATAACACCCAGTGCTCATCACATCATGTGCCATCCTTAATGCATGGTATCTTAACAGTATGTGAAAAAGTAACTAGTTTTCAAAAGAGAGTTAAAATAAGCAAAAGAAATTTAGAAATTGATTGTTCGAAATTATTTCCATAGTTATTTTTAATGAAGATTATATAAGCTCAATAATTACAAAAATGCTCATCCACCCATTTGGAAAACTTAGAATTATTATAATCTCTATTCAAATATTCCAAATAAGAACTTTCTGTGCACTTTAAAAGTATTTATATAAAAATAAAAGTTTAAACAAAGAGGCAACCCACGGAATGGGAGAAGATATTTGCAAATGACAGTACAGACAAAAGGTTGATATCCAGGATCTATAAAGAACTCTTCAAACTCAACACACACAAAACAGACAATCATATCATAAAATGGGCAGAAGATATGGACAGACACTTCTCCAATGAAGACATACAAATGGCTATCAGACACATGAAAAAAATGTTCATCATCACTAGCCCTCAGGGAGGTTCAAATTAAAACCACTTTGAGATATCACCTTACACCAGTTAGAATGGCCAAAATTAACAAGACAGGAAACAACATGTGTTGGAGAGGATGTGGAGAAAGGGGAACCCTCTTCCACTGTTGGTGGGAATGCAAGTTGGTGCAGCCTCTTTGGAGAACAGTGTGAAGATTCCTCAAGAAATTAAAAATAGTACTTACCTATGACCGTGCAATTGCACTACTGGGTATTTACCCCAAAGATACAGATGTAGTGAAAAGAAGGACCATCTGTACCCCAATGTTCATAGCAGCAATGGCCACAGTCGCCAAACTGTGGAAAGAACCAAGATGCCCTTCAACAGACAAATGGATAAGGAAGATGTGGTCCATATACACTATGGAGTATTATGCCTCCATCAGAAAGGATGAATACCCAACTTTTATAGCAACATGGACGGAAGTGGAAGAGATTATGCCAAGTGAAATAAGTCAAGCAGAGAGTCAATTATCTTATGGTTTCACTTATTTGTGGAGCATAACAAATAGTACGGAGGACATGGGGAGTTAGGAGAAGGGAGTTGGGGGAAATTGGAAGGGGAGGTGAACCATGAGAGACAATGGACTCTGAAAAACAATCTGAGGGTTTTGAAGGGGCAGGGGGTGGGAGGTCGGGGTACCAGGTGGTGGGTATTATAGAGGGCACGGATTGCATGGAGCACTGGGTGTGGTGCAAAAATAATGAATACTGTTATGCTGAAAATAAAAAATAAATAAGAAAAAATGAAAAAAAATAAAATTAGGCAGCAGATTAACATTAAAGCAGACAGAATTGTAGTAATTCAATATCAAAAACAAATTCAAATAGGACAGAAGAATATTGTCACTTTTACTCCTTTTGATGTGAGCAACATGCATTGTTAAGCATTAGTTTTGAACTATGAAGACCCTTCTAAGTACCAAGTTCAGAGAGGCTTAGGATAGACTTTCATATAACTTATCACATAATAAACTGATATTTACAAATATAATAATATATGTTTTATGAAATTGCATCTTATAGTGGTACCATTAACATTAAAATTAATTTATATCATACAGTAGTGTTATAAAATACATTGATTATTTTGCCTAATGTCCTTGCTTAATTTCTAATTTTCTATTAATATGTTTAAATATTCTGTACTATAGTGAATATATGTTTTATAAACAAATGTACATATACTGTGAAATTGGTTTTGTTTGTGTTTTTTTTTTTACTGGTACAGTATATATGATAAAGAATAATAATAATAAGCAAAATAAATTTACAAATTAATTATCTGAAATGACTGCCATCACCTCGATTTACAGAAACAGAAAAATTCTATATTATTTAAGTATATAGTAGTTAGTGATTCAGTATCTCTAAGAGTTATAGATCAATTCCCATTTTTTATTTTGCCTTGAGTCAGTGACAATTTGAGGGTTTCTAGAAATATGTGTTTTTTAGCTAAGTTTTACAAATTTAGGTGGTACATTAACTCTATATAGAATATGTGTAAAATTGAATCTCTGAATGCCAGAACAGTGGAAAAAAACATGGAAAAATTAAAGTCTAATTTTGTCTTCCTTTTAGAGAACTTTTAGAAGAAATAGATAAAAGTGCCAAATAAAAAGGCACATTATTTTGGCCTAAATAAGGAACAGATAAAGAAAGAGAATTAGGCTTTGGAGATTAGTCAGGCCACCATGAAAATTATAGCAAGAAAAATAGTTGCTATTATTTCAAATATAAACATTGAAGAGTTCTATGAAGCACTTTATCCTTCTTGCTTTATTTTACTCATAACCTCAGGAAAATCACTAAAATGATTCACTTCACTGAGAAAATCTCAATCTTTTTGATCATGTGCTTAAAAGCATCTTGCACTTGTTTGTTTCTCAGTGTATAAATGAAGGGATTCAACATAGGGGTAACAGAGGTACTGAGAAGGGCTATCCCTTTATTTAAAGATACTCTGTCTTTTGCAGAGGGTTTCACATACATGAAAATGCAGCTGCCATATGAAATGGACACAACTACCATGTGAGAAGAACATGTAGAAAAGGCTTTCTTCCTCTGTTGAGAAGAAGGTATCTTCAGTATAGTCCTGATGATGTTTGCGTAGGAGAGAATCACTAGTATCAGTGTAACCAGGAGGGTCAAAATGGCTGAGAGAAATGCCATTAAATCTATTACATCTGTGTCTGTGCAAGAGAGCTGTAATATAGGAGAAAAATCACAGAAGAAATGATCTATAGCGTTGTCTGCACAGAAATCTAGCTGGAGACCCACAAGGAGTGGTGGAACAATTACTATAAAACCAGCCAACCATGAAGCAAGGACCAACAAGTTGCAGACTCTGTCACTCATGATGGTGGTGTAATGCAGGGGTTTGCAGATGGCCACATAGCGGTCATAAGACATGGCAGCTAGAAGAAAAAATTCAATTGCACCCAAGACAATAGTAAAAAACAGCTGTGTTGCACAACTATTGTAAGAAATGGACTTATCACCTGTTGCCATACTGGCAAGAAATCTGGGGATGCAGACAGTTGTGAATGAGATTTCTAAAAATGAGAAACTTCGGAGGAAGAAATACATGGGTGTCTTTAGATGAGAGTCCAGTAGGGTGAGGGTGATTATGGTTAGATTCCCACTGACACTCAACATGTAGGTGAAAAGAAGGAGAAGAAAAATGATCACTTGTAATTGTGGATTATCAGTCAGTCCAAGAAGAATAAAAGTTGTTACTGTGCTGTGGTTTTTCATTGCTGACTTCAAAATAAATAAATAAATAAATAATAAATAAATAAAAAAATAAGAAAAAATGAGAAATAAAGGTTATAATCTTACATGAGATACCTATTTGCTTGAGATTGTCCATACATGTGTTGTTCCCATCACCCAACCTCCTTCAGTGTTACACTAGTCAGCAGTAACAGCCTCTAAAACCTTGCTCATATAATTTGTACTCAAAATTTCACTGAGTGCAACTCTAGTATTTCATTTCTGAAGTGTCATAAATTCAGGCATTCCAAAAGAATAATATATGGTATATGAAAGTCATAAAAAAGAAACAAAGAAAAATCCAGAAAAATTGTCATAATATTTTAATTTGTGTCATCTGTAGTTGCAATTTTTTTTCCAATCTATTTAGTTCAGATTAAGTTATTTTACACCATCAGGTAACTCATTCCTCTTTGCTAAACTTATCTCTTTCTCTGTTTATTACTCCTTATGATAGTATTCTGTAAATTAGATTTCAGCTGAGGACTTCCTGCCTTTTAGAAATCATAAACTTG
Organism: Mustela erminea; assembly: GCF_009829155.1. NCBI lineage: Eukaryota > Metazoa > Chordata > Mammalia > Carnivora > Mustelidae > Mustela > Mustela erminea. Next base: position 90,789,750 of record NC_045619.1, on the reverse strand, counting down.
ACCTAAATACCTGAGTGGGGATTCAGTACTTTCACCAAACTTCTGTAAACTCCAAGATTGAAATTGTCATGACCACTTTAGGTCTGTTTTCCTCTTTTTCCTGAAGACTTGAGTGCACTTTTTTCTCACTCACCCTGGTTATTCTCGTTTCTCTGATATGGACCCAAGTAGATAGGAAGTATATCCTCAAGCATGATGACTGTGTTGTTTATGTAGCATTCTTTATTTACTTTTGCAGTAACAGAGGAGGGTTCTAGAAAACAAGCTATTTAAAAAGATGTTATCTACTCATGCCTGGTAGTTTGTTTTAGTGTCATTGCTCTGCATGGTTCCCCCTGTTACCATGGTAGCCTCTTCTCTCTTACTCATGTCCTTCTCCTTCTCTTCTCTTATCCTCTTGTTTTATGGTTAGCACCTTAAAATTCAGAATTTTATTAGCCTTTTCATTTTTTTCTTACTTTCCATCTTTTTCCAGACCATGCCTACATCCTCATGTTTATCATCTCAAAAGGGTATCACCAAATTTTTCTGAAGCATGACCAAATTTTCCTTAAGAAGAATGTCATGTTATACGTTATTTTAAACTTTTATATGTATTTTAAAGCTATTACATTTCACACAGTCCAGTTCAGGTATTAAAAAATGTAGAGATATTTCCAATGGTTATAATAATTACAATATGACTAAGGTTTTTTTCTTCTTTTACTTCATTCCTTTCTTATATTTTTTCCTTTCTTTTCCCAGACTCCCCATGTATAATTTTTCTAAAAATGTCTACGTTCTGGTTATTTAAGCACAATTTATACTCAGTGATTAAATTTTTGAAATCCAAGTTTGGTCTACTTTGCTTTTTTAAGGTTGGTCTATTTTTTAAGGTCCAAAGCATAAGAAAATGTCAGTCAACAAAGGATGAATTATATAGAGTACCAAATTATAAAGTTAGAAGTGAATTCATACATGCATACTCCCAAGCTAAATTTAAATTACAAAAATGCCAAAAAAAAAAAAACCCACATACAAAAACTAAAAAAACTATTGTAAACTACTTGACATCATTATCTTCTTTTAACTGCAAATAAAATACTTGGTGAGTGGCAATAAAATAGTCACTGTTTCTGACCATTTTTATAAGCCCAGGGACTTCTGTAACTACTTCCACAATTTATCAGTAAGGGAGAGGAGATTCCTTTGGGATATGAAACTGGATATTTTATGAAATGTTTAAATTCTATTGAATTCAATAAAAGAAAACTTCTCAAGTTTAGTACTAATTCATTTTTCCAATGTCATATTTTGCAATATTCATAATGATCCTGTATACCAAAAACATATGTAATTATAATTATTTGAGGAAAACAACATATTCATTTAATAAACTACATTTCTGGGATTCTTTTGAATGTTATGAAGGATATCCATTCAAAGCTTGATTCCAACAAAATGCAGGTTCAAAGATTCCTTATTAGGACAAGTCAACTGAGTTGTTAAAAAAAAATTGTTTTAACTTCATGGCATATATTTCAATGGCTTACAAATGAATCAATATTTTTGTCCAAGTTCATGCAATTAATATGACTAAAATTTTAAAAAAAAATTCTCCAACCTTACTGGCTTTAGTAGCAATTTCATTCCCAACTGTCTTCTTTTGATTTGAGTCCCAGAACAGAGGAAATTTCTGAATGTTGCATATCCATCATATTTGTATATTACTTTAAACTACTTTTAACTTGCATTCTTATCCAAAGTACATTAACCCCAACATCTCACACTCAACTGTGTGAGCTCAAAGATTTTATCAGGACAAGAAATTTATCTAGTTTCATTTCTTCTTTAAAGAGCCATATCTCTAATTTATATTAAATTTAGAGAACATTTTCTGTATTAGAAATAAAATAAATATATTTCTTAAAACAAAAACTTAGAATAGAGTGGTAAAAAAAGATTTCAGTCTCCTTGTTTACTTTGAGATGTTTCTAGCCTACATGAGGAGCACAATTGCTTCTTTTGTAGTTTTAGGATTTAATAATTTTGTGTACTCTGCCATTGATCTCAAGAGGATTAAACAACAAAACAATTTTTAAAAGACAGAAACATTTCCCAGGATACCATTGTACAGTTATGCTAAAAATACATGAATTATTTATTAAGTGAAGAAAACTCTATAAACCATAAACTCAAATGTAAAAACAAGACAAAATCTTTGTGGCAGCTATATGCTTTTTTTTTTTTTCTGAATCTTTAAAAATTTTTTTATAAACATATAATGTATTATTAGCCCCAGGGGTACAGGTCTGTGAATCGCCAGGTTTATACACTTCACAGCACTCATCATAACACATACCTTCCCCAATGTCCATAACCCCACCACCCTCTCCCGATCCCCCGACCCCCAGCAACCTTCAGTTTGTTTTGTGAGATTAAGAGATTCTTATGGTTTGTCTCCCTCCCGCCCATCTTGTTTCATTTATTCTTTTCCTACCCCCAAGTCCCCCACATTACATCTCGACTTCCTCATATCAGGGAGATCATATGATAGTAGTCTTTCTCCACTTGACTTATTTCGCTAAGCATGATACCCTGTAGTTCCATCCACGTTGTCGCAAATGGCAAGATTTCATTTCTTTTGATGGCTGCATAGTATTCCATTGTGTATATATACCACTTCTTCTTTATCCATTCATTTGTTGATGGACATCTAGGTTCTTTCCAAAGTTTGGCTATTGTGGACATTGCTGCTATAAACATTCGTGCCCCTTCGGATCACTACGTTTGTATCTTTAGGGTAAATACCCAGTAGTGCAATTGCTGGGTCATAGGGCAGTTCTATTTTCAACATTTTGAGGAACTTCAATGATGTTTTCCAGAGTGGTTGCACCAGCTTGCATTCCAAACAACAGTGTAGGAGGGTTCCCCTTTCTCCACATCCTCGCCAGCATCTGTCATTTCCTGACTTGTTAATTTTAGCCATTCTGACTGGTGTGAGGTGATATCTCATTGTGGTTTTGATTTGTATTTTCCTGATGCCAAGTGATATGGAGCACTTTTTCATGTGTCTGTTGGCCTTCTGGATGTCTCCTTTGCAGAAATGTCTGTTCATGTCCTCTGCCCATTTCTTGATTGGATTATTTGTTCTTTGGGTGTTGAGTTTGCTAAGTTCTTTATAAATTTTGGACACTAGTCCTTCATCTGATAGGTCTTTTGCAAATATCTTCTGCCATTCTGTCAGTTGTCTTTTGGTTTTGTTAACTGTTTCCTTTGCTGTGCAAAAGCTTTTGATCTTGATTAAATCCCAATAGTTCATTTTTGCCCTTGCTTCCCTTGCCTTTGGCAATATTCCTAGGAAGATGTTGCTGTGGCTGAGGTTGAAGAGGTTGCTGCCTGTGTTCTCCTCAAGGACTTTGATGGATTCCTTTATCACATTGAGGTCCTTCATCCATTTTGAGTCTATTTTTGTGTGTGGAGTAAGGAAATGGTCTAATTTCATTTTTCTGCATGTGGTTGTCCAATTTTCCCAACACCATTTATTGAAGAGGCTGTCTTTTTTCCATTGGACATTCTTTCCTGCTGTGTCGAAGATTAGTTGACCATAGAGTTGAGGGTCTATTTCTGGGCTCTCTATTCTGTTCCATTGATCTATGTGATTGTTTTTGTGCCAGTACCATGCTGTCTTGATGATGACGGCTTTGTAATAGAGCTTGAAGTCCGGAATTGTGATGCCACCAACTTTGGCTTTCTTTGTCAATATTCCTTTGGCTATTCAAGGTCTTTTCTGGTTCCATATAAATTTTAGGATTATTTGTTCTATTTCTTTGAAAAAGATGGATGGTACTTTGATAGGAATTGCATTAAATGTGAAGATTTCTTTAGGTAGCATAGATATTTTCACAATATTTATTCTTCCAATCCAGGAGCATGGAGCATTTTTCCATTTCTTTGTGTCTTCCTCAATTTCTTTCATGAGTACTTTATAGTTTTCTGAGTATAGATTCTGTGCCTTTTGGTTAGGTTTATTCCTAGGTATCTTATGATTTTGGGTGCAATTGTAAATGGGATAGACTCTTTAATTCCTCTTTCTTCTGTCTTGTTGGTGTAGAGAAATGCAACTGATTTCTGTGCATTGATTTTATATCCTGACACTTTACTGAATTCCTTTATAAGTTCTAGCAGTTTTGGAGTGGAGTCCTTTGGGTTTTCCACATATAGCATCATATCATCTGTGAAGAGTGATAGCTGACTTCTTCTTTGCCGATTTGGATGCCTTTAATTTCCTTTTGTTGTCTGATTGCTGAGGCTAGGACTTCTAGTACTATGTTGAATAGCAGTGGTGATAATGGACATCCCTGCCATGTTCCTGACCTTAGGAAAGCGGAAAAGCTTTCAGTTTTTCTCCATTGAGAATGATATTTGTGGTGGGTTTTTCATAAATGGCTTTGATAATACTGAGGTATGTGCTCTCTATCCCTACACTTTGAAGAGTTTTGATCAGGAAGGGATGCTGTACTTTGTCAAATGCTTTTTCAGCATCTACTGAGAGTATCATATTGTTCTTGTTCTTTCTTTTATTGATGTGCTGTATCACATTGATTGATTTGTGGATGTTGAACCAACCTTGCAGCCCTGGAATAAATCCCACTTGGTCCTGGTGAATAATCCTTTTAATGTACTGTTGAATCCTATTGGCTAGTATTTTGGTGAGAATATTCACATCTGTGTTCATCAAGGATATTGGTCTATAGCTCTCTTTTTTGATGAGATCCTTGTCTGGTTTTGGGATCAAAGTGATGCTGCCTCATAAAATGAGGAAGTTTTCCTTCCATTTCTATTTTTTGCAACAGCTTCAGGAGAATACGAATTAGTTCTTCTTTAAATGTTTGGTAGAATTCCCCTGGGAAGCCGTCTGGCCCTGGGCTTTTGTTTGTTTGGAGATTTTTTTTTTTTTTTTTGGAGATTTTTAATGACTGTTTCAATCTCCTTACTGATTATGGGTCTGTTCAAGCATTCTGTTTCTTCTGGTCAGTTGTGGTAATTTATATGTCTCTAGGAATGCATCCATTTCTTCCAGATTGTCAAATTTGTTGGCGGAGAGTTGCTCATAGTATGTTCTTATAATAGTTTGTATTTCTTTGGTGTTAGTTGTGATCTCTCCTCTTCCATTCATGATTTTATTTATTTTGGTCCTTTCTCTTTTCTTTTTGATAAGTCGGGCCAGGGGTTTATCAATTTTATTAATTCTTTCAAAGAACCAGCTCCTAGTTTTGTTGATTTGTTCTATTGTTTTTTTGGTTTCTATTTCATTGATTTCTTCTCTGATCTTTATGATTTCTCTTCTCCTGCTGGGTTTAGGGTTTCTTTCTTGTTCTTTCTCTAGCTCCTTTAGGTGTAGGGTTAGGTTGTGTATCTGAGACTTTTCTTGTTTCTTCAGAGAGGCTTGTACCACTATATATTATCCTCTCAGGACTGCCTTTGTTGTGTCCCACAGATTTTGAACCATTGTATTTTCATTATCATTTGTTTCCATGATTTTATTCAATTCTTCTTTAATTTCCCGGTTGACCCATTCATTCTTTAGAAGGATGCTGTTTAGTCTCCATGTATTTGGGTTCTTTCCAAACTTCCTCTTGTGGTTGAGTTCTAGCTTCAGAGCATTGTGGTCTGAAAATATGCAGGGAATGATCCCAATCTTTTGATACCAGTTGAGTCCTGATTAAGGACCGAGGATGTGATCTATTCTGGACAATGTTCCACGTGCACTAGAGAAGAATGTGTATTCTGTTGCTTTGGGATGAAATGTTCTGAATATATCTGTGATGTCCATCTGGTCTAGTGTGTCATTTAAAGCCTTTATTTCCTTGTTGATCTTTTGCTTGGATGATCTGTCCTTTTCAGTGAGGGGAGTGTTAAAGTCCCCTACTCTTACTGTATTATTGTTGATGTGTTTCTTTGATTTTGTTATTAATTGGTTTATATAGTTGGCTGCTCCCACGTTAGGGGCATAGATATTTAAAATTGTTAGATCTTCTTGTTGGACAGACCCTTTGAGTATGATATAGTGTCCTTCCTCATCTCTTATTATAGTCTTTGGCTTAAAATCTAATTGATCTGATATAAGGATTGCCACTCCTGCTTTCTTCTGATGTCCATTAGCATAGTAAATTCTTTTCCACCACCTCACTTTAAATCTGTAGGTGTCTTTGGGCTTAAAATGAGTTTCTTGCATGCAACATATAGATGGGTTTTGTTTTTTTTATCCATTCTGATACCCTGTGTCTTTTGATTGGGGCATTTAGCCCATTAACATTCAGGGTAACTATTGAGAGGTATGAATTTAGTGCCATTGTATTGCCTGTAAGGTGACTGTTACTGTATATTGTCTCTGTTCCTTTCTGATCTACTTTTAAGCTCTCTCTTTGCTTAGAGGACCCCTTTTAATATTTCCTGTAGAGCTGGTTTGGTGTTTGCAAATTCTTTCAGTTTTTGTTTGTCCTGGAAGCTTTTAATCTCTCCTCCTATTTTCAACGATAGCCTAGCTGGATATAAAATTCTTGGCTGCATGTTTTTCTCATTTAGTTCTCTGAATATATCATGCCAGCTCTTTCTGATCTGCCAGGTCTCTGTGGATAAGTCTGCTGCCAATCTAACATTTTTATCATTGTATGTTACAGACTTCTTTTCCCAGGCTGCTTTCAGGATTTTCTCTTTGTGACTAAGACTTGTAAATTTTACTATTAGGTGACAGGGTGTGGGCCTATTCTTATTGATTTTGAGGGACGTCCTCTGCACCTCCTGAATTTTGATGCTTGTTCCCTTTGCCATATTGGGGAAATTCTCCCCAATAATTCTCTCCCGTATACCTTCTGCTCCCCTCTCTCTTTCATTTTCTTCTGGAAACCAAATTATTCTAATGTTGTTTCATCTTATGGTGTCACTTATCTCTCAAATTCTCCCCTCGTGGTGTAATAGCTCTTTGTCCTTTTTTTCTCAACTTCTTAGTCTCTGTCATTTGGTCTTCTATATTGCTAATTCTTTCTTCTCCCTCATTTATCCTAGCAGTGAGAGCCTCCATTTTTGATTGCACCTCCTTAATAGTTTTTTTTTTATTTCAACTTGGTTAGATTTTTGTTCTTTTATTTCTTGAGAAAGGGCTTTTATATCTCCCGAGAGGGTTTCTCGAATATCTTCCATGCCTTTTTCGAGCCGGCTAGAACCTTGAGAATTGTCATTCTAAACTCTAGATATGACATATTACCAATGTCTGTATTGATTAGGTCCCTAGCCTTTGGTACTGCCTCTTGGTTATTTTATTTATTTATTTTTTTTGTGGTGAATTTTTCTGCCTTGTCATTTTGTCCAGATAAGAGTATATGAAGGAGCAAGTAATATACTAAAAGGGTGGCAACAAGCCCAGGAAAATATGCTTTAACTAAATCAGAAGATATCCCAAATCGTGAGGGGGGAGAAAGGGGATAAAAAGAGGTTCAGAAAGAACGAAAGAGAGTGGCAGTTTTAAAGACTTAATTAGTTTTAAGATTTGGAAGCCAAGATATTTATTTCATCATTGACAAAGTAAACATTAAGTGTGTGACATTACCATGGCGGATCAAACTCATAATGATCTAGATTGAAGGGAAATGAGTTTCTCAAGACAGATAATAAAAATCTAATGTTTACACCTGCTATCTAAGTGTCTACATCCAATCAGCAGAAAATTTGGTTGATTCTACACAAAATTTAATTTCAATTCATTTTACCTATTTTTATCTCTATTGCTAAGTACTTGAACTAATACTGTCTTCTATAACAGATAAACTTTAAAATTACTGCAATTTTACATATTATATATTTAAAGATATTTCAATGAAGTAAAAATATATGTACAGAATATACAATTATCATATTATATAATTTGGTTACTTTTCACAAACTCAACATACCTACATAAGCAGCGCTCAGATAAAGAAACAGAATGTTACCAGTACTAGAGAATCCTCCCCTTTTTTTCTTCTGGGCATTAAAGCCACGGCTCTTAGTCACTGTTCTTATTTCCAATGCATCAGATCATTTTTTCTTTTGCCACATTTAACACAATTTAAATTTATTTCCTGAAAATTTCAATCAAAGTGCAGCACAGATGGTAGAAATTTTGTATATTTGAAGCTGCAAAGTGCTATTCTACTCTATGCCATCATTCAGAGATTGATTTTTAAGGCTCTGTTCTCTTCAATATATATCTACAGTCAGCTAGCAGATGGAGGAAGAGAGATTGGTGAATCACCTGGGAGATTTTTATTGCTAATTCTGGAGGTCATTATCATAATTTTCACTAAGTTTCCGTTCATAAGAACCCAGTTATATAGACAAGCCAAAATGCAAAATCTCTAGGATGTCTAGTCTCAACTTGTGTCCATCAAGAAATGCTTCATGAATTAGACACAGTGTCTGCTACAGGTGCTAACAATCTAATCCAGTCTACTATTGTCTTCCACCTGGTATAAATAGTAGCCCATAATAGCCTTCAAAATAATCTTTTCTTCCCTCACTAATCCAATCTATTTTCTGTAGAGAAGAAAAAAAGTATGTTCTCTAAAATTTAACTCAGGTTATGCTACTTTACTGAAATTATGTCCTAAGACCTATTGAATTGCAGACAATGAGTGGCCAGGAAGAATCCTTGGCATAGCTACTCACCACCCATCTTCATCCTCTTCCACTCTTACCTTCTTTGCTGTTTTCGGTTGTAACACTGACTCTCTTTTAATTCCTCAAGCTCTTTTTCACCTCTATCCCTACCTCTGCTCTCACTCTACCTCCAAATTCCAGGCCTCTAATTAAATGTCATTTTCAAAAAGACCATATATGAGGAGGTTCTTCTTTAGAGTCTTTATTTCAGTATTTTATTCTTTACAACACTGTCAATATTAATTTTTACATATCATTCTTCTCTCTCTCACTTTCCCTTTTATCTTTATGTTCTCCTAGATAATCCTCATTTCAGAGAAGGGAGTTGTCTGCTATCTTATTTCATCCCTATATGCTTAGGATCTGGGGGTATCTGGGGTATCCCTCAAACTAACTAGAAATTGAATGTGTTGAATAATGTAAAAATTGAATTTTTTGTATATGAGATTGATTCATGGTTATCCTGAAATTATGTGCATGATGAAATAAGAAATAGATGATGTCATTAAGTAAGTTGTAGGATAATAAGAGAAAGCCTAGGAAATGACCATGGAGGAAATTTGGAGAAGAGAGGGAATAATGATGCTAATTTTTTAAATATTAAATTCAGGGTGTCATCTATATATAGTTCTTCCCAATCAGAACTATCTGATATAGTTCTTCCCAATTTTTAGGTAAAATAATCTACACTGAAAACTAACAATTCAAACTTACCCAACTCTGGAAAATTTGAAAATAACTTGAAGATAAAATATTTTAGAATGAGAAAAATATCTGTTAAAAGGTAATGAGTTCATAGCAACAGTGGCCACAGTCGCCAAACTGTGGAAAGAACCAAGATGCCCTTCAATGGACAAATGGATAAGGAAGATATGGTCCATATACACTATGGAGTATCATGCCTCCATCAGAAAGGACGAATACCAACTTTTGTATCAACATGGACGGGAGTGGAAGAGATTATGCTGAGTGAAATAAATCAAGTAGAGAGAGTCAATTATCATATGGCTTCACTTACTTGTGGAGCATAAGATAGCACACAGAGGACATGGGGAGATGGAGAGGAGAAGGGAGTTGAGGGAAATTGGAGGGGGAGATGAACCATGAGAGACTATGGACTCTGAAAAACAATCTGAGGTTTTGAAGGGGTGGGAGGTGAGAGGTTGGGGGACCCTGGTGGTGGGTATTATGGAGGGCAGGTATTTCATTGGAGCACTGGGTGTGGTTCATAAACAATGAATTCTGTTACCCTGAGAAGAAATTAAACAAAAAAAAAATATTTTTCATAAAAAAAGGCAACAAGTTATCAAGCTATGAAAAGGCATGGGGGAAATCGTAAATGTATATTACTAAGTGAAAGAAGACAGTTTGAAAAGGTACATACTATATGATTCCAACTATATGATATTCTGGGATGGGCAAAATTATGGAAATAGTAAAAAGACCATGGCTGCCATGGGTTGGGGTAAAGGGTTAGGGATGAATAGATGCAGACAGGATTTGTAGGGCAATGAAAATTCTCTTGTGATACCTTAATTATGGATACATCTCATGCATTTGTCCAAACCCAAAGAGTGTACACACCAGGAGAGAACTGTAATTTAAACTATGGACTCTGGGTGATTATGATGAGCCAGTGTAAGTTCATGAGTTGTAACGAATGGATCACTCTGGTGGGGATTGTTGATACTGGAGGAGACTATGCACGTGTGGGTGAAAATGTTAGGGGAAATCCCTACACTTCTCTCTTGATTTTCCTGTGAACCTAAACCTGCTCTAAAATAATAATAGTAATAGTAAAAGTCTTAACTAAAAGAAAGAAATATGAGAGAAAAAAATCTAAATTTCATATCACAAAGCATAAATAATAATATAATAATAAAAATAATAAAATGATCTCCAATCCCTCTTTAGTTCCTAGCCTTGTCTTAAAGAAAGCAATTACCTCCAAAACTGCTTATTATGACCCTAAGGAATTGTGTGTGTACCAAATGACCTCATTATTGTGTTATTTTTACTCAGAATGTTAATTCAGTAAATTTATTATTTTTTATTAAAGGTATATATATTTGGGATGCCCGGGTGGCTCAGTCAGTTAAATGTCTACCTTCAGCTCAGGTCATGATCCCAGGGTCCTGGGATGGAGTCCATCCCAGGTTCTTGCTCAGAGGGGAGCCTGCTTCCCCCTCAGCTTGCCTCTCTCTTTCTCTCCCTCTCTCTGGCAAATAGATAAATAAAATTTTTTAAAAAAAGATATACACATTTGAAATTCAAAAGTCAAGAAACTTAGAATTCTATTAATGAAAATTAGTAGCCCCCTGCCCTCAGGAGGATTTCATGCACCTTAACTCGTAGTCTCCACAGCCCTCAGCTATTAACAGGTTTGTATCCTCTATTTTTTTTTAATTAATTTTTTATTTTTTATAAACATATATTTTTATCCCCAGGGGTACAGGTCTGTGAATCACCAGGTTTACACACTTCACAGCACTCACCAAAGCACATACCCTCCCCAATGTCCATAATCCCACCCCCTTCTCCCAAACCCCCTCCCCCCAGCAACCCTCAGTTTGTTTTGTGAGATTAAGAGTCACTTATGGTTTGTCTCCCTCCCAATCCCATCTTGTTTCATTTATTCTTCTCCTACCCACTTAAGCCCCCATGTTGCATCACCACGTCCTCATATCAGGGAGATCATATGGTAGTTGTCTTTCTCTGCTTGACTTATTTCGCTAAGCATGATATGCTCTAGTTCCATCCATGTTGTCGCAAATGGCAAGATTTCATTTCTTTTGATGGCTGCATAGTATTCCATTGTGTATATATACCACATCTCCTCTATTTTATACATAACTACTTCTTAGTATTTTGAGTTAGAAATTATTTAAATATTTACTGGCTTAAATATGGAAGGTGGGCACTTGAAATTCGTACATTTCCCATCCTTCGTCCCCACATCCCTTTAAATACTTAATATAATTTTGAACATAATTTTACTGTAATGACCAGTTGGATTGTTATACTATACTAATTTACATTATTTTGACAATGTAAAATTTTCTTCCATCTGAGCCAAATCTTGGCCTATATTTTGTTTCTTTATTTAACAATGTTCTGTTTCTACGGGCTTCATTTTCTCACTAAAATAATTACATGGCAGATGGTAACTACACTTATTGTGGTAAGCATTCGGTAATGCAACTCAGTGTCAAATTACTATGTTGGGCACCTAAAACCAATATAATATTGTACATCAACTATACCCCAATTATTAAAAAAACGCATAACTGTTTTTGTACTGTTCAGTGTTCTCTGTTCAGGTAGCTTCCTGAAGTGCAGCCATACCCTCAGTAGACTCAAATACATTTAGCAAACTCTACCTTTATTTATTTCTTTTTTTATCAGTTCTAAGAGTCTCTGAACTCTTTTTCCTTCCAGCATCATCAGAACTCATTGCTTTCAAGGCCTAATCCACAACTATTGTATGGAGATGCTTGTTTCCAATATGGCAACATAGAGATTCATTTTTACCTTTCTCCTACTCCCAAGTGTGGATAGAGTGTGAGGATATTTAAGTTTCTTCACATTGCAGTGCCCTCTTTTAAGAAAACAACCCCCAAATTATGAATGCACACTTATAAATACAGGATTAGGAACAAATATGAGATTGATTTAGGATGAAAACAGTGATAACCAGTCCCACATTTAATTAAGCTATTAAAATCATAAAGTCCAGAAAATAACACAATTTGCATTATATGATATAGTTCTGTAATACCCTTTTTCTGTAACATATTTATTGTATTTTTATGATATTTACATAGAATTTTTTAATTGATTATCTTAAAGTGTACAGCTTAGGGCCATTTAGTCCATCCATACTGTTTTGCAGCCACCACCCATAGTAAGTTCCAAACATTGCTCACCCAAAAGAAAGCTCTGTAGCCATTTAGCAGTCATTTCCCATTCCTTCTTTCACAATCCCCTGGCAAATACTAATCTGTTTTCTTTCTCTGTGGATATCCAGTTTTGGATATTTCACATAAGTGGAATCATACCATCTGTGACCTCTATGTCTGGCTTCTTTCACTTAAGATCATGATGTCGAGGTATATCCACATTGAAGCATGTATTAATACTTCACTTTTTTCTCTTTGGATAACATCCCATTATACATATATATCACATTTTCTTCATTCATTCATCTGTCAATGGACATTTCAGTTGTTTCTACTTTTTTTACTACTGTGAATAGGGCTGCTTTGAACAATAGCATACTTACAAGCATTTGTGAGCAAGTTATTTGGGTCAATACCTAGGAAAGGTGTTATTGAATCATATGACAATTTTATGTTTAAATTTTTTTAACGGAACTCCCGAACTTTCCACTTTTTCCTCATTTTATATTCCCACTAACAATGCACTGGGCTTCCAACTTCTTCATATTCACATCTTTTTTTTTTTTTTTTTAATAATGGCCATCCAGCAGTTCCCCAACCCCCACCCCAGTGACCATAATTGAAATATAATTCACCATAGTTTTCACATGCATTTTTTGTAATGACTAATGATGTGTAGCATCATTGCATGTTCTTGTTGGCCAATGGAGAAATGTTTGCTCAAATACTTTGCATATTTTAAAATTGGATTACTTTTTGTGTTTTTATTGTGGCTGACTTGTAATAGTCCTTTATATAGTCTGGATACTAGAACCTTATCAGATAAGTGATCTGAAAATATTTCTTCTGGGTTTTTTTAATACTTCCATGGCAATGTCTTCTGATGCACAAAAACTTTTAATTAATTAAATAGTTTAAAATATTTTATTTATTTATTTGAGAGAGGATGAAAGCAAAAGAAATCACAGAGGGAGATGGAGAGAAAAGCAGATTTACCATTGAGGGGAGAGCCTGATGGGGGAGCTCAATCTCAGGACCCTGAGATCATGACCTGAGCCGAAGGCAGACACTTAACCCAGGCACCTCAAACTTTTAATTTAGATAGAGTCCAATTTAATTTTTTCTTTTTTTGGTCATTTCTTTGGTGTCATGTAGAAGAATTCACCGCTAAATACAAATCAGCAAGATAGATTCCAACATTTTCTGCTACAAATTTTATAGTTTTGGTTCTTACATCTAAGTCATTGATATATTAATTTGTGATAGTATGACCCAGGGCTCTAATATTCTTAGCATGTGGCCATCTAGTCATTCCAGCTCCATTTATATAAAAGACTATTCTCTCCATTGAATAGTCTTATAACCTACTCAAAAATTAATTGGCCTTAGATGTATGAGATTATTCTGGACTTACCTATTCTATTTGATTTCTCTATAAAGATCTAAAAGTTCTTTCCAATTCAACTATTATTTATTTATTTATTTATTTATTTATTTATTATTTTTGTCTGACTGTTCTGTCTAGAACTTCCAGCACAATGTTGAATAGCAGTTGGAAAAAGTGGACATCCTTGTCATGTTCCTGATGTTTGGGGGAAAGTTTTCAGTCTTTCAGGCTTGAATGGGACATTAGCTGTAGGGCTCTCATGAATGCTTTTCAGCAGTTTGAGGAAGTTCCTTTCTACTCTGCATTTACTGTATTTTTCTTTTGAAAGGATTTCAAATCTTGTCAAAGCTTGGCTTTTCCTGCATCAATTGTAATAATCATGAGTTTTTTTCCCTTTATTTCATCTTCCATCATCTTCCATCATTGACATATTATGTAAATTGATTTTTTTTTTTTAATGTTGGATCACCTTACATTCTACCCCACTTTATCATGGTATCTTACCTTTAAATACAACCAAATTTGCTTTCTTAATATTTTGCTGAGGATTTTTGCATTGATATTCATAAGGGATAGAGATCTGTATTTTTTGATGTTTTTATCTGGTTTTAATATCAGAGTAATGCTGTCCTCATACAATCAAAATGGAAACGTATTAAAATCTCCAGTATTTGTAAGGGTTTGGAACGGATTAGTGTTAACTCTTTAAAGCTTTGGGAAAATTCATCTGGTCTTAGATAGTCTTTACATAGAGGTTTTGAATTACTGTTTCAATTTCTTCAATCACTGTAGGTCTATTAGACCTAAGTGGTAATTTGTGGGTTTTCATGAATTACTATGTTTCAGTTATGCTATCTAATTTGTTGATGCACAATGGCTCATAGTATCTTCTTATACTCCTCTCTATTTCTACAAGGTCAATAGTCATGAACCAACTTTGATTACTGATTTTAGCAATTTGAGCCTTCTCTCTTTTTTACTTGGTCAATCTAGCTAAAGGTTTGTCAGCTTTGATGACCTTTTGAAAAAAAACAACTTTGGGATTTACTGATTTTCTCTATTTTTCCCTTTCCTATATGTCATTTATCTCCACTCTAATATTTATTATTTACTTCTTTCTGATGGCTTTGGGTTGCTTTACTCTTTTTTTCTTAAATCTGTAAGTTTGGACTTAGATTACTGATACAAGATCTATCCTTTTTGTTAAAGCAGATGTTTAAAGTTATAAATTTCCCTCTGAACACTGCTCTTACTGTATTTTGTAAGTTTTGATAGCTTGTATGTCCGTTTTTATTTGTCCCCAAGTGTTTTCTAATCTTCTTTGTGATTTATTCTTGGACCCATTAGTTGTTTATGGGCGTGTTTTTAATATCCACAAGTTTTTTCATACATACCAGAATTTTGGTCTGAAACTACTGAAAGTCAAAATGAAGAAGTAAACAACAAATGCCTTATATTATCTAACTATGCTTACGTTATCCAATTTGGTAGCCATTAAAAGTGGACATATGTTTAGTCCAAACTGAGATGTGTAATGAATATAAATATATATCATATTTCAAAGGCAGTACAAAAAAAGTAAAAGATCTCACTAATTTTTAATATGTATTAGATGCTGAAATGACAATTCTTGGATGTATTAAATATATTATTAAAATTAATTTCACTTGTTTTCTTTCACTTTTTTAAAAATAAGGTTATTAGAAAATTTGAAATTGCAAATGGGGCTTACATTTGTGTTTTGCATTATATTTCTATTGGACAGTGCTGATTTTTTTTGTTTTTTAAGTTTAAATTATATACATGTATATATTAGACCTTTTAATATTGTCCCTAGGTCACAGAGGCTCTGTTCATTAAATATATATATATATAATTTACATTTTCTGTTTTTTAAATTGAGTGGTCTCTATTAATCTTTGAGTTCACTCTTTTGTATCATAATCACCCTTCTGCTGTTCAGCCCATCCATTGAACTTCTACTTTAGATAGAATTTTTGTTACTAATTTTAAAATAATTCTTTTAATATACATATATTTATATTTCTTTGTGAATAGTTCTTAATTTATTTCAGGCTCATTGAAAAAAAATTAGTCTCTGATATTTACCCCATATTTAAAATTTTTGATATTTCTAATTCCTCCCTGAAATTCCAGTTTTCCAGCTTGATTCAGTTTTCTTCAGCTGAAGAATTTCCTGCAACATTTCTTGTAGTGCAGATATGTTACTGAAAAAAGCTCATGGTTTTATTTTATCTGAAAATGTCTTTATTTCCCTTTCATGTTGAAGGATAGTTTACTGTATATAAGTCTAAATTGACAATTTTTTTTCTCTCAGCACTCTAAAGATTCCTTCCTGGTTTCTGGCCTCCCTAGCTTATGAAAAGAAGTCAGAAATTGTTCAAGCCATTGTCCTCCAACATTCACGGTATATAATGCATTAATCCTCTCTAGCCACACTTTTTTCTCACTGTCTTTGTTGTTTAACAGTTTGATTATAATGGGCGTAGGCATTTTATCATGCTTGGAGCTCACTTGGTTTCTTGATTTTATAAATTTATGTCACTTTTCAAAGTTATGGACTTTGGAAACATTGATTCTTCTGAATGATCATGTGTCTAAGTTGGCAAAATGGAAGGCATTCTGTAAATTCTGTAACCCTGACTGTCAATCTTGTCCAATAAAGTTTCCCCTTAAACCTGTCTGTTGATTAAAGCAAGAAAGGGAGCAATAATAAAGAAGGGGAAAGGAAGGTAGGAAAGGATATGATGGAAATAAAGAAGAAGAAAATAGGGAATGAAGAAAGAAGGTGGTCAGAGATAATCTAATTTGGGCCTCAGAATACTGCCAATTATTAAAGATAGAAACATACTAATAGCAATGGACTTGTAATTAATTTTAATAAATGGTAATTAATAGACAGTTGGTTCTACTCAGAAAAAGTTACTTTAGTGGAAAATCCAGTTGAATGTACTTATTCATTTATTCCTTCTTCAACATTCTTATTTTCTTGATGAAGGACAGATTTCTGACCTATATCATTTGTGTTTTCCCTAAGAACTTTGTTCAACATTTCTTATGGGACAAGTCTGTTGGCAATGAATTCTGCTTTTATTTCTGTCTTAGTCTATCTAGACTGCTGCCACAAAATACCATAACTTGGTGCCTTGAACAACAGACATTTGTTTCTCAGTTTTAGAAGCTAGAAAGGCTAAGATCTGGGTGCCAGCAGATTTGGTGTCTAGTAAGAGCTGGCTTCACAGGTTTCATAGACTTGTCTCCAGGTCCTCACATGGCAGAAGTGGGTAGGGGAGCTGTCAGGACATCCAGGAGTAATCAATACATTTCAAGCACATAATAAATAGGTATTTTAGGAAAGAACAAATGAACTAATAAATTAATGAAGATAAAGGGTGTGTCCAGT
Organism: Mustela erminea; assembly: GCF_009829155.1. Taxonomy (NCBI): domain Eukaryota; kingdom Metazoa; phylum Chordata; class Mammalia; order Carnivora; family Mustelidae; genus Mustela; species Mustela erminea. The sequence continues at coordinate 90,772,364 of NC_045619.1, read as the reverse complement.
ATGTTAATATAGTATATTTTGTACAGAATCTCCTAAGAACATAGTTGAAGGAGATAGAAAGGAGTCTATATTTTTTTTTAAAGATTTTATTGATTTGTCAGAGAGAGAGAGAGAGAGCACAGACAGACAGAATGGCAGGCAGAGGCAGAGGGAGAAGCAGGCTCCCTGCTGAGCAAGGAGCCCGATGTGGGACTCGATCCCAGGACGCTGGGATCATGACCTGAGCCGAAGGCAGCTGCTTAACCAACTGAGCCACCCAGGTGTCCCAGGAGTCTATATTTTGTATCTCTTATACAGTAAACAAACCAAAGATCCTCAGGGAAATATTGCCTTTGGAGCTGAATTCCTTGGAGAGATATGCACACAGTTTAGGGCATTCCCTGGAAATAAACCATAATCATCTCATAGGATAACAGTTGTTTAATTTTAGTGCTTGTTGTATTAACGTAAAAACATTGACTATGAAGAATAAAAGAGATACTTTGGTGTTTAAATTGTTGATTTGAGCTAGAAATAGCTAATCATGAAATGTCCACAAGTATTAAAACTTATTTTAAGAATTACATATTTCAGTGTGCTGCCTGAGAAGAAGAAAAAAAAAAGTAAGCCTAAGTGCTTTATCCTGCAATAGGAATATAAAAACCGTGAACATCAACAAACAAAATCCTTTGCCCGTATAATTGTTTTTACACCCTAAGAATAACAGTTTCTGGGGCGCCTGGGTGGCTCAGTGGGTTAAGGCCTCTGCCTTTGGCTCAGGTCATGATCCCAGGGTTCTGGGATCCAGCCCCACATCTGGCTGTCTGCTCAGCAGGGAGCCTGCTTCATCCTCTCTCTCTCTGCCTGCCTCTCTGCCTACTTGTGATCTGTCTGTCAAATGAATAAATTAAAAAAAAAAAAGAATAACAGTTTCTGGGCACTTGGGTGGGTCAGTGGGTTAACCCTCTGTCTTCCACTCAGGTCTTAGGGTTTTGGGATTGAGCCCCACATCAGGTTCTCTGTTCAACAGGGAGCCTGCCTCCCCCCTCTGTTTGCCTGCCTCTCTGCCTACTTGTGTTCTCTCTCTCTGTCAAATGAAAAAATAAATAAATATTAAAAAAAAAACAGTTTGTAAGTTTTTGTGCTTTGCAGACTGATTTATAATCCATATACTGAAAATAAACATCTCTAAAACTCTGAGTAATTTATTTATATTAATAGATTTAAGTTATTCTGATTTTATCTTAATTATAGAGGATCTTAAATTAACTTATTAAATGACATCATTTTTGAATAAAAATGTGTTCATGATTTTGAAGGTAGGGAAAATTTTCTTGCAGCTTTTAACATAAGTAAATAAATAAATAAAAGTAATAAGCTTGTTAAACATATTATAATACACTTTCCAGTGTATATCTATGGAATTGGGAAGCAGGAGAAAAACTAGATTTGATTTGATAAAATTTTTACTTGTGGGGGTGATATATCTGTTTTTGACTCAAATTACTATAGCCATTATAGTACAATTAGTTGGTTCAGGAATTGGCCCTTAAGTTTGGGAGAATGTGTTTAAGTACTAAGAAGATATCATTACACTCTTGTACTAATAGCCAGAATCTCTAGGACCATAAGTATTTTGTGGAGAAAACTGTATTGTATTCTCTCTGATAAATATTTAGTAATTCATGAGTTTTCATTCATGTGTACCTTTTTACCACTGTTTATCCTACCTAAAATACCTTACTCTACTTCCTAATCTATCTCCAGTGCTTAGCTTTGAATCCATCTTTTTCTTTTTCTTTTAAGCATCCATTCTTAATCTCTCCCCATAGTAAGAATGAGTCTTATTTACTATTAAGTTTATGGCACATAGTATATTGCTATATTCATGCACAAATTCTGTCTCCTGAATATATTGGTAAACTGCAATAGTCAGGGACATTGACTTATACTTCTTTGATTCCTCAGTATATAATAATGCATTCTCCATGGACCTATAAACATTGTTTACTATGAAGTCTGTTATATATAAGACTATGAAGTCTATTATATATAAGTAATATATTACTTAGAAATAAGATCTTAGGGGCACCTGGGTGGCTCAGTGGGTTAAGGCCTCTGCCTTTGGCTCAGGTCACAGTCCTGGGGTCCTGGGATTGAGCCCCGCATTGGACTCTCTGCTTGACGGGGAGCCTGCTTCCTCCTCTCTCTCTCTCTCTCTCTCTGCCTACTTGTAATCTCTGTCAAATAAATAAATAAAATCTTAAAACAAATAAAGAAGGTCTTAAAAAAAAGTGATGCAGGGGTTTCCTAAAAAAACCTTTTTTTAAGGATTCAAGTAATTTGCTTATTGTATAAAAATCAGAAAACAGAAGCAAAATTTTAACAGTCAATTTGTAATCCCACCATTTAGAAATATGTTTAACATTTTAGTTTTAATAATACTCTTACAGGTGCTGTTTCTGTACAAATGTATGTAACATAAATAAGAAAACTGCAATTTTTAAATTTTAAATTTTTTTTAACAAAGTCACACTATACAAAGCTTTTTTTTTTTTTTTAATTCCCCCACCCAACATTGTGGTTTTTAATCACAATGGCAGTTGAGACTCATGAGGATGACAGTCTAGTGGCTCAATGTTTTTTTTTATACCATTTGGGGCCATATATCATACCCTTTGTAGCTTTGTTACAACACTTCAGAAGTCTCCATCTTTGTCAAATTTCCATCTTGTATGTGGTATTACATAAATTTTATCCATTTCATACGTGGGAAAATATTTACTATGTTTACTATGTAAACAATGTTTATAGGCCCATGGAGGATGCAAACTTGTGCAGCCACTCTGGAAAACAGTATGGAGGTGCCTCAAAAAGTTAAGAATAGAACTACCCCAACCCAGCAACTGCACTACTATGTATTTATCCAAAGGATACAAACATAGTGACTCAAATGGGCACGTGCACCCCAATGTTTATAGCAGTAACTATGGAAAGAACCCAAATGTCCATCAATGGATGAACTGATAAAGAAGATATGAGATACACACACACACACCCCAGAATATTACTCAGCCAACCATCAAAAAGAATGAAATTTTGCCATTTGCAATTATGTGGATGGAACTAGACGGTATGATGTTAAGCAAAATAAGTCAAAGACAAATACCATATGATTTCATGCATACATGGAATTTAAGAAACAAAATAGGTGAACATAGAGGAAAGGAAGAAAAAATAAAATAAGATAAAAATAGAGAGGGAGGCAAAAGACACTAACTATAGGAAGCAAACTGTTGTTGGAGGCAAGGTGGGCAGGGGAATGGGGTAACTAGGTGATGAACATTAAGGAGGGCAATTGATATAATGAACACTGGGTGTAACATGTAAGTGATCATCACTAAATTCTCATGAAACTAAAAAAAATTGTTTAATAAGTGTTTCATATTCATAATGAAATCCATAAAAAAGCATAACTGATAATGAAGTCATCAAACAAGAAATTTGCCCCCAAGGGATGAAATGCTTATACCCAAGAGTTTTCATGACATTTAGTCTAATGAAAGCTTATATAATTTTCAACCACAAAATCAACTCAGGGACAAATCAATAGGCAGGGACATTAAATTGCCTTGGCTTTTGAATTGGCCTGGCTTTTGGCTTATCATATTATTTGGGGTCAGTCAGCATTACCTGCAAGTGTCTGAACACTTGCCAAGTGACTGATCATCACAGTAAAATTTGCTAGAGGTTTTTTTCTGTTTTCCTCTTACAGGTTTGCTGTAACCCATTTCTACACATCAAGTAAAAAGCCAAGAGCTAAATTTCTATTTCAACCATTGCCGCTTCCAGTCGGCGACGAGAGAAGAATTAGGCACAAACAAGTCAGCTGCAAAAGACTGGGAGCAGGGGACAACAGTCAAAAAGGACTGCTGCCTTGAGCAACTCTACAGTCTCATTTTTATTGGATAGAAAACAATAGCCAACAGAAAGATTGATGAAGGTCAAACGTTAATCCCGTCTTGCAGACTAGCAAGAAGGAGGATAAAGTTTATAGTTAACCAAGCACATTCAAAGGACTCATCTAACTAACAATGAGCACTTCTGGGAAGAGAAAGGAGCAATAACAAAAAAGGGAAGCAGGCGGTTTTCGTTCCACCCTGAGCTGACCAGGCGTTCCCAGGTGCTCGGCTTCCCTGAAGCAGACGGCATTCCGCCCTGGGCAGGCCAGGCGATCCCGGCTGCCTGGCTTCTGTGAAGGGGCAGCATTCCGCCCTGAGCGAGCCGGGCATCCCCAGCTGCCCAGCTTCACGGTCGTACATCATCCTTCTCCCCAAAGACCTGTTGTCAGTATCAGTATTTTTTAAGGCCATGTCTAAATGTGCTTGTCAACTAGTAAAATCCTCCAGGGGTTACAGTTTAAGTAACAAATTGTTCGGAGGGGCAGCAGCAAACCATCTTAAACATTCATACATCATTTTGTTTCTCGGTTGCGCACATGGTCAGTTCCTTGAGGCAATGATACTTATATAGTCATCGGGCTGAGTACAAGTACGATGACATTTTAGTCCTTACATACTGAGCAAAGAGGAAATAATTTTTTTCACATGCCTGTTCATTTCTTTACCTCATTACCATAAATGTAAGCCACGCTATAAAGATTATTTATAAGATGGGTTTTTATTTCATCAGATTTGTAGAAAATATTTGTCTTTCTTCAAAAGCAATGTAACAGCTTTTGTTAGTTTATCTTACATTACCAATATCAATTACTAATATTTTGACAATGTTATCTTCATATTTTATCTTTGGTACCTGTACATATTTTTTTCTCAATATTTTTACCAGAGCAAAAGTATATCAGAAGGTCAAGATGGAAAACTGTACAACTGTGACAGTATTTATCTCTTCAGGATTGACACAGAACTCCAAACTGAAGAATGTGTATTTATCTTCCTGCTCCTCACCTACTTGTTAAACATCTCAGGAAACTTAGTTATCATTACTCTCACTTTGCTGGATTCTCGTCTCAAGACCGCTATGTATTTCTTTCTTTGAAATTTTTCTTTCTTAGAAATTTCTTATACTACCATCTGCATCCCCAAATTGCTTGTGAGCATGGCAACCGGTGACAAAACGATTTCCTATAATTGTTGTGCAATTCAGTTATTTTTTGGTGCATCTGAATTTTATCTCCTGGCTGTCATGTCCTGTAATCATTATGTTGCCATCTATAAACTCATGCATTATATGACCATTATGAACAGCAAAATCTGTATCCAGTTAGTCCTTAGCTCTTGGATCACTGGTTTCCTTATCATCTTTCCAGGACTCATTTTAGGCTTAAGCCTGGACTTCTGTGACTCCAATATCATTGATCATTTCTGCTCTGACACTGCTCCCCTCTTGCAAATCCCTGCACTGATACGCATGTCTTGGAAATGATGAGATCTGTCTTAACTTTGGTGACTCTGCTGGTCATTTCGGCATTAGTGATTCTATCATACACATGCATTGCCTTGACAATTTTAAAAATTCCTTCTGCCCACCAGAGAAAAAAGGCTTTCTCCACATGTTCTTCTCACATGATTGTCATCTCCCTCTCATATGGCAGCTGCATCTTCACGTACATTAAACCCTCAGTCAAACAGAGGATATCCTTAATGAAGGGAGTGGCAATTCTCAATACTTCTATTGCTCCGCTTTTAAACCCCTTCATTTATACTCTAAGGAACCAGCAGGTAAAGCAAGCATTTAAGAACTTGCTACAAAGATTTCGGTTTTTATTCAAATAGAATCATAATGAGATCTATATAAGGAAAGTTAATGAGGAAAATTGCAAAAGAAGTGCTTAGACTGGGTCCCAATTTTGCCATTGCACCATTCAATATATAGTCATATCTGTCCTTTCACTTCTTTCTGAAATGTCATGATGTTTATATTAGCTCTTGTTTCTCAATAACACCTTGCCCTTCACAATACTAAAACTATTTTTCTGTTCCATTGTAAGAGTTCTCAAATTTGACCCCTTTATCTTCTTCCATTTAAATGTAGCAAGTATTTGAATGATTATTTTAATCAACTTTATGTATTAGTTCATGGAGACTTAATTATTTCCATATCTGTGTAGTATATTTTGATTTTATATTTGATTTTTTTAAAATCTTGATAAGTTCAAAACAATCTTATGATGTCTTCTTTGGGGTTTTACCTTTGCTTGTCTTTTTATGTCCTGATACACATTCTCTATTGTTTTTAAATAAAGGTATTTAAAAGTGGAAAGTTGCAATTAAAATATCACTGTCATTCTTTGTCTTGATATTTAAAAAAACCACTATGCTAGTATAATAAAAATTATATAGTGTTATTTTTATTTTGTACTTTATGCTGTAAAAGTAAATAAGTAAATGTTGACTCATGTGTGTCCCAAATCACATAACTTTTTAAAAAAGATTTATTTATCTATTTGAGAAAGAGAGAGGGAGAGAGCATGAGTAGGGGTAGAGGCTGAGAGAGAGAAGCAGACTCCACACTGAGAACAGAGCCTGATGCAGGGTTGATCTCACAACCCTAAGATCGTGACCAAGAGTCAGAGACTTAACAGACTGAGCCACCCAGGTGTCCCATCACATAACATTGATTAAGAATAAAATGCAGCAAAGTTTAGGGAAGATGGTGGGAGAGTAGGGGACCTTGTTTCTTCTGGTCTCTTGAATTTAGCATGATACCTATCAAGTGATTCTGAACACACATGCATTTAACCTGAGATGTAAGAAGATTTATCTGGATCTCTACAAGCAGAAAAATGACTATTTTTTGAAAAGTAAGAGGTGTAGAACTTTGAATCTTTGAGGGAAATATCAGAAGATAAATGGAGTAGGGAGGGAGCCTCCATAAGCCAGCCACTGGAAAGTGATCTAACACCAGAGCACAAAACCAGGACCCTTAGAAATCTGCTGCAGTGACAGATATTCCTCTCTGAAAAAGGTACAGAGGATGAATAGGGTAGAATTCTAGGTGGATCATTGTGGTCTCAGGATTCTAGGAAACTCAGAAATTAGGTGGAGAGCCTGAACTGATAGATCACCCAAACAGTGGAGCAGGGGGACTAGTTATGGTCAGTGAGCCCAGAGGTGTTTAGTCATCCTAAAACTTAAGCCAGGTCAGTAGGGAGATGACTCTCTGCCTGAACACCACAAAAAGGTCTAGAAGGTGTGGGGTGTTTAACATCCCAGGGGAGATACAAAACAGCGTGCACCCATGACAGGGCAATAGCTCTCGGGGCACTTTGACCTCTGAAAGTAAAATGGGGCTGCACCTAGCCTTGACCTGATTGCTGAGGAAGAGGGCGCACATATGAGCCCATAGCTCCTAGTAATTGCAAAGTCACAAAGTGCAGAGGTTCCACAGATCCCCCCAGGAGAGTTACAGCAGGCACGAATAGTGAGAGTCTGTGGAGTTTGGTACAGACAGAAGTGGAGATAGTTTAGCCTGGAGGATTTATTGAAGAAGGGGGACTATAAACTTGTGGCTCTGAGCCAGAGATTCTCACAAAACCATATTTGCTCTGACCCACTAAAGACAAGTGGAAAAACACTAGGGAAAAAAGCCAAATAGATAACCAGCTTACATTAAGCCCACCCCCCTAACAAGGGGTGGGGCAACTACACCCAGGCAAAGATGCCTGAGAATCTGAGCTGCAGTTTCCCTCCCCAGAAGACAGATTGGAAGAACAAGTGAATCATAAGCTTATTTCCACAAGACTGTAAAACTTCAGAGCCAGGGGAAAATAATATAGAGAGCTCCAGATACTCTCTCACGACTGGTTTATACTTCAGGCTAAAATTTTACATTTCTTTTTGTTTCTTTTCTTTTCTTTTCTTTTTTACTATGTTCCTGTATCAAGAATAGTCATTTCCCAACTTAAGTTTTTAAGTCATTTTTAACCTTAATTTTGGTCATGTGTACATTTTATAGATTTATGCCCCATACTAGCCCATTTTTCACTCTATTCAATTTTATCTTGAGATATATATAAATATATAGATATATAGATACTCTTCTTTTTAAGGATTTAGATTTATTTTTTTATTTTTTTATTTTTTTAAATTACTTTTCAGTGTACTAGAATTCATTGTTTATGCACCACACCCAGTGCTCCATGCAATATGTGCCCTCCACAATACCCACCACCAGGCTGACCCATCTTCCCACCCCCCACCCCTTCAAAACCCTCAGATTGTTTTTCAGAGTCCATAGTCTCTCATGGTCCATTTCCCCCTCCAATTTCCTTCATCTCCCTTCTCCTCTCCATCTCCCCATGTCTTCCATGTTATTTGTTATGCTCCACAAATAAGTGAAACCATATGATAATTGACTCTCTCTGCTTGACTTATTTCACTTGGCATAATCTCTTCCAGTCCCATCCATGTTGATATAAAAATTGGGTATTCATCCTTTCTGATGGAAGCATAATACTCCATAGGGTTATGGACCACATCTTCCTTCTCCATTCATCCATCGAAGGACATCTTGGTTATTTCCACAGTTTGGCAACCGTGGCCATTGCTGTTATGAACATTGGGGTACAGATAGCTCTTCTTTTCAATACATCTGTATCTTTGGGGTAAATACCCAGTAGTGCAATTGCAGGGTCATAGGGAATCTCTATTTTTAATTTCTTGAGGAATCTCCACACTGTTCTCCAAAGTGGCTGCACCAACTTGCATTCCCACCAACAGTGTAAGAGGGTTCCTCTTTCTCCACATCCTCACCAACACATGTTGTTTCCACTCTTGTTAATTTTGGCCATTCTAACTGGTGTATAGGGGGTATCTCAATGTGGTTTTAATTTGAATCTCCCTGATGGCTAGTGATGATGAATATTGTTTCATGTGTTTGATAGCCATTTGTATGTCTTCATTGGAAAAGTGTCTGTTCATGTCTTCTGCCCATTTTTGGACATGATTATCTATTTTGTGTGGGTTGAGTTTGAGAAGTTCTTTACAGATGCTGGATATCAGCCTTTTGTCTGTACTGTCATTTGCAAATATCTTCTCCCATTCCATGGGTTGCCTCTTTGTTCTGTTGACTGTTTCCTTTGCTGTGCAGAAGCTTTTGATTTTGATGAAGTCCCAAAAGTTCATTTTTGCTTTTGTTTCCTTTGCCTTTGGAGACATATCTTGAAAGAAGTTGCTGTGGCTAATTTCGAAGAGGTTACTGCCTATGTTCTCCTCTAGGATTCTAATGGATTCCTGTCTCATGTTGAGGTCTTTTATCCATTTTGAGTTTATCTTTCTGTATGGTAGAAGAGAATCGTCGCGTTTCATACTTCTACGTATAGCTATCCAATTGATATAGGTATTCTTATTTCTTTGCAAGTTTTAGATGTAGTGTCTTCTAACACACAGAACAAAAATCAAGCAGGAACAGGTAGATCACCCTGCTTTGTCCACCCTGAGAAATTATAATCTCTCCCCACCACACACACTTTTTTTTTTTTTTAAATTTAGTTATCTGACAGAAATCACAAGTAGGCAGAGAGGCAGGCAGAGACAGAGAGTAGAGAGCCTGATTTGGGGCTTGATCTCAGGACCCTGGGATCATGACCTGCACCAAAGGCAGAGGCTTAACCCACTGAGCCACCCAGGTGCTCCTACACACACTTTTTTTATTTATTTGGATCGTCTTGGCTTTGTTTGCATATCTGTGGTAGCTTATCATCACCTCAGATTTTTTCTAAGGTGCATTTTACTTGTGTCATGGTTGATATTTTGGATTCTGTTCATTTGCTCAACCACCCCTTGGCAGAATGACTAGGAGGAGGAACCCTCAACAAAGAAAAGAACCAGAGACATTGTCCTCTGCCATAGAACTAATTGATATGGATATAAACAAGGTGTGAGATAGAACTTAGGATAGCAATCATGAAGTCAATAGCTAGACTTGAAAAAAGCATTAGTGACAATATAGAATCTCTATAGGCAGAAATGAGATTTAATCAGGCCAAACTTAAAAATGCCATGAATGAGATGCACTCTAAACTGGATACTCTAACAGGGTAATTGAGGAAGAAGATCAAATCAATGATCTATAAGATAAGCTGATGGGGAAAAACTGAGCACTTTTCCCCTAAGGTCAGGAAGATGACAAGGATGCCCTCTCTCGCCACCTTTGTTCAACATAGTACTGGAAGTCCTAGCCTCAGCAATTAAACAATGGAATGAAATAAAAGGCATTCAAATTAGCAAAGAAGAAGTGAAACTCTCTCTCTTCACAGATGACATGACACTTTATGTGGAAAACCCAAAGGACTCCACCCCCAAATACTAGAACTCATACAGCAATTCAGCAACGTGGCAGGATACAAAACAACGCACAGAAGTCAGTTGCTTTTCCATATACTAACAATGTAACTGTAGAAAGAGAAATTAGGGAATCAATTCCATCTATAATAGCAACAGAAACCATAGGATACCAAGGAATAAATCTAACCAAAGAGGTAAAGGATCTGTATTCTAGAAACTACAAAACACTTATGAAAGAAACTGAGGATGACACAAAAGGGTGGGTAACTATTCCATGCTCATGGATTGGAAGAATAAACATTGTTAAAAAGTCTCTGCTGCCCAGAGCAATCTACATTTTCAGTGCAATCCCTGATATCAAAATACCATTGATGTTTTTAACAGAGCTGGAACAAATAATCCTAAAATTTGTATGGAACCAGAAAAGACCCTGAATTGCCAGGGGAATGTTGAAAAAGAAAACCAAAGCTGGGGGCATCACAATGCCTGACTTCAAACTATATTACAAAGCTGGGATCCTCAAGGCAGCATGATTGGCACAGTAACAGACACATGGATCAATGGAACACAATAGAGAACCCAGACATCAACCCTCAACTCTATGTTCAACTAATCTTCAACAAATCAGGAAAGAATATCCAATGGAAAGAAGACAGTCTCTTCAATAAATTGTGTTGGGAAAATAGGACAGCCATATTCAGAATAGTAAAATTGGACCATTCTCTTACACCATACTGAAGATAAACTCCAAAAGGATGAAATACCTCTATGTGAGACAGCAATCCATCAATATCCTAGAGGAGAAGACTTTGACATTGGCCACCACAACTTCTTTCAAGACACATCTCTAAAGACAAGGGAAACAAAAGCAAAAATGGACTTTTGGGATCTCATCAAGATAAAAAGCTCGGCACAGCAAAGGAAACAGTCAACAAAACTAAGAGGCAAGCCATGGAATGGGAGAAGGTATTTGCAAATGGCATTACAGATAAAGGGCTGGTATCCAAGATATATAAAGAACTTCTCAAACCCAACATCCAAAAAACAAATAATCCAATCAAGAAATGGGCAGAAGACATCAAGAGACACTTCTCCAAAGGAGACATACAAATGGCTAACAGACACATGAAAAAAGGTTCAACATCACCAGCCATCCAGGAGATACTAATCAAAATCACAAAAAGACACCACCTCACACCAGTTAGAATGGCAAAAATTAACAAGACAGGAAACAACAGTTATTGGCCAGGGTGTAGAGAAAGGGGAACCCTGTTACACTGCTGGTGGGAATGTAAGCTGGTACAGCTACTCTGGAAAACAGTATGGAGGTTCCTCAAAAATACAGCTACCCTTCGACCCAGCAATTACACTACAAGGTATTACTGAAGAAATACAGATGTAGTGAAAAGAAGGGGTATATATACCCCAATGTTCATAGAAGAAATATACACAATAGTCAGATAGAAGATGTGGCCCATATATAAAATGGAATATTGCTCAACCATCAGAAAAGATGGACACCTACCATTTATACTGACATGGATGGAACTGGAGGGGATTAAGTGAAATAAGTCCAGCAGAGAAAGACAACTATATTGTTTCACTCATATGTGGAACATAGGATATAGCATGGAAGACATTAGGGGAAGGGAGGGAAACCTGAATGGAATGAAAGCAGTGAGAAAGACAAGCCATGAGAGACTCTGGACTACAGGAAACAAAGTGAGGGTTACAAGGGAGACGGGTAGGAGGATGGGGTAACCAGGTGATGGGTATTTAGGAGGGCATGTGTTGTGATGAACACTGGGTGTTATATGCAACTAATGAATGGTTGAACACATCAAAAACTAATGATGTATGAAATGTTGGCTAACTGAACATAATAATAATAAAAAATAAAGATATTGCCAGAGCTAAGCATGTACAAATAGAAAGAGAAATTTATTATGATTATTATGATCATTATTATTTACTCTCTAAATAAATAATAGAAATACAGAAAAAAAAAGAATAAAATGCAACCTGGAGAGATCACATTTGATGCTTTACAAGCTGCTGCTTATTCATTTTGGAGCTAACTGTGTTCCTTAGATTTTACATCTATAATATGGTAATTACTATTTTTTAATTTTGAGATATTTTTAGGCAAATTTGAAAGTATAAAATAAGCATAAGTATATTCCAGATTTTTAAAAAAAAACATGAAAACTTGTAAATTATTCTGATTTTATCTTGTAAAAAAAAATACATTTCAAAGAGGTATAGGAAGTTAGACCCATCACATGGCTAAGATAGAATTCAAATTCACTTTTGCTTGATTCCAGAGGCTATGTGTATCCACTACCAACACTCTCCAATCAGTTGTTAATAAAGAGTGGTTTATGTGCATACCAAAATGGTGAGGGCTTCAGTTTTGGGGTTGAGCATAGAGATTGAATAAATAAGAGACTTTCAAGCTGATTCCATTAGCTGGTATTGTAGTTTATCACTGCGCCTTGTCATTTTATATATTTGACATGACACTTAAAAATCTGGAAAGCTCCATACTTGAAAGATGCTTCTTATAGTTTTTCCATATGGTCTACTTTGGAATCAAATTGTCTTGAAATAGATAATTGATTTTATATGCACAAAATAATCTCCCTCTCTCTCTTGCTGTCTCTTCTGGCTTTCTCTCTCTCTCAGTCTCTCTTTCTATCTCTCTCTCTCTCTCTTTCACACACACACATACACACATATCTTTCTCTATATATTTCAATAATTTTCTATTCTTTTCCTTTTTTTCCCCCTTGGGTAAAATGATTTCCATAAATCGTATGTGAGTCCATAAACCACAATTAGCCAATTACTCCATTCTCCAAATACCCCAAATAATCTCTCTAGTGACCCACTGTAACAGGAAACAAACTGGGAAGGGAAATCCTAGAAGAATAACTCAGCCTGGCCAAGTTGAAACATTAAAAGCCTCTAGAGATATATTGCAGAATGCTTAAAGAAACTTTTGAAGTTCACTATTTTGATTTTTGTAATCGTTTCAGAGGTGTGTACATGTATCAAATCTCAAGTTGTAAACTTTATTGGATGCACTTTATTTTGCATAAATTAAGTTGCATAAAATTGTAAAAATAAATAAAGAAAAAAAGACAAAGAAAAACAAAGCAGCAAGAAAACCTGTAACCCAGCCTGAACTCAACTCAGATTCTAATTAATTTAAGAGACTCAATTATTAGTCCCTATTATTCCTTTGGATGTCATGATTCCTCTATCTGATTAACTTTTTTTTCCTATCTTCTGCAGATTTTCATCTACTTCAGCATAATATTCCTAGATTTTTGGTTGGTTGGTGTGTTGATTTACGTTTGTATTTTAATTAAATCAAGGATTAATGGAATTTTTTTTTATATTAATTTTTTATTTTTTATAAACAAATATTTTTATCCCCAGGGGTACAGGTCTTTATCTGTTTTAAAAATAATTACCTCTGGCAAATAATGTTCAGCTACATATTATTGTTTGATCTTCTTTTGAAATTGAACAACCAAAATAATGTGACTTAATGTTTTGGGGAACTATGATTGATGTACTACTTATGATGTAGAAAACAAATAATCAAGGGAATTAATGAGTCAGTTACCCGTCAATCTAAAAAACTAAAAAAGTATCAAACTTACTCACTTGTTAACATCAGCTATGTGCCTGGCATTTAGATGTTTTTTCCGATGAAATTATGGCAAGGTATATATGACTTAACAAGTTCTACATTTTCAATCATCTTTCTCCTCCATGGTTTCCCAGGGTTCTCTTTTAGTATCTGCAACTTAGTAGATTTTGCATTACTAGATGGATGAGTAAAGACTTCAAGAGTGCAAACTTAACTATATGCTTTAATGAAAGTTTGTTAATATCTCTAGGACTCAATTTTCTTCATCTATACATTGAAGAGATTAAAGTAGAAACATCTGTAGCTTCTTTATTTTTTTTGGCTTCTTTAAATTTTAAAATTACCCATACTATGAGTCTAGCCCATACTTCCTGAAAAATTAATATAGACAGGAAATGTTCAGAAAATATCAGCTTGTGATGGATATTCTGCCTGAGGATATTAGATTATGAAAATTTAAAATTTAGTATGAAATTTAGATAGAATATGATTTAAGCTTGCAAAACTATTAACACCGTAGATACCATTAATATAGCTTTATTCCATATGCTTCTAAAAGAGAACCAGAACAATGACTAGGCACAACACTAAATTTGTATGAATTTGCTATAACGGTATAGTGCTAATTAACCTAAATTATACTCATTCCTTTACCTCTTGCTTAGATTCACTCGAGTTAAAGTGTGTATAAATCATTATTAATCATTTTCCTATCAGTTAGAAAGCAAACATATATTGATTTTCCCTTCTTCAGAATTTTCTTTATCTCAAACATTGAGTAGCCTAAGTTCTCAGTAACTGATTATTGTGGAAACACTAAATTTAAATCTGAATAATATAACTTGAAAATTAACTTTGTGTTAATTCACTAATATATTATTTAAACTGTTATTAGCAAACTAAAGTAGATTTCCCATGAGTATTTCTTTGATTAGTCAATTACCAAATACAGAGATTGAACACTGTAGGGCAGTGGATAAGATAAGAAAAGCTCTGTTGTAAAAAACACACTATTACAAGTCATATTCACAATTCTCCCAAATCTTTTCTTTAAAAGTAAGGTATGAATAAAGAAAAGTAGCACAAAAGTGTTAGAGGACACACACACACACATATACATATTTAGAGGCCTGTCAAATTTTAAGAAATAAAGTGATGACACAACAGGTTTCATTAAATAAATAGTTTTACTGTTTTGGTGCTCAGTGAACAGTATTGATAATCTATAACAACAAACACTTTAATGTTATAATAATGTACATCGACAGTCTTTCAAACCTTTATTTATTATTTATTATTGTTATGAACCTCAGTTAGTTTCACCTTCTTGAAAACACTGTTATCTTGCTGACCATATCTTTGAAGGCTATTTTCACTTGCTTGTTCCTCAGGGTATAGATGAAAGGGTTCAACAGAGGAGCAACTGAGGTATTTAAGACAGCCACTCCCTTATTAAAAGTTTCTGCATCCTCAACAGAAGGATTTATGTACATAAAGATACAACTTCCATAAGAAAGTGAGACCACAATCATATGAGAGAAACACGTAGAAAAAGCTTTTTTTCTTTGTTGAACAGAGGGCATTCTGAGAATTGTCCTGATTATGTACATGTAGGAAAGAATCACTAATACCAAGGTGAAGAGGAGGGTGATTCCACCAGAGATAAACTCTATCATTTCTATGAAATGGGTGTCTGAACAAGACAGATGCAACAGCACAGTATAGTCACAGCAATAATGATTGATGACGTTGGATGCACAGAAAGGCAGCTGGAGAGTCATTACATGTGGCACAATGACAACCAAAAAACCAGAGAACCAGGAACACAGGACAAGTTGAATGCAGAGTCTCCTGCTCATTATAGTTGTATAATGTAGGGGTTTACAAATGGCAACGTAGCGATCATAGGACATGGCAGCTAAAAGATAAAATTCAGTTGCTCCCAGAAGAATGGCAAAAAAGTACTGAGTGAAACAACCAGCAAAGGAGATAGTCTTATCTCCAGTTCCAATATTGACTAGCATTTTGGGGACAAAGACAGAGGTAAAAGATATTTCCAAAACAGAAAAATTCCGGAGGAAGAAATACATAGGAGTCTGGAGTCGATAATCCAGCAGGGTCAGAATGATGATCGTCAAGTTTCCCATGATGCTTAATACGTAAGTTAGCAGCAGAAAAAGGAAAAGCACAGCTTGAAGTTCAGCATCATTTGTCAGTCCAAGGAGAATGAATTCTACCACTGATGTCTGGTTTCTCATCACTAACTTCAGACAAATTAAGACAGAAATTAATAATGACATGAAGTGATTAACACATTTCCTTATTTTAATAAGGAAATTATTAATTTGTTATAATTAACAAAGGCCTTGCTTCTTAGGAACATTTTCAGTTGCTCTCACCATTTTTTTCATTAATTTATCTTTTCCTTCCTAATCTTTCTATTTTGTTTTTCTTCTAAGTTATTATGAGTACGTGTGTATATTCTGTATATGTGTATATATATTATGTGTCATATGCATATAGACAAATCTAAAACAAATTTTGGAGGGTAGATTTTATTTGATTAAATAGATTTCTTAAATCAGACTTTTAACTCTCAATTTATTTATTTATTTTTTAAAATTTATTTGTTTTCAGAAAAACAGTATTCATTATTTTTCACCACAGCCAGTGCTCCATGCAATCTGTGCCCTCTATAATACCCACCACCTGGTACCCCAACCTCCTACACCCCCGCCACTTCAAACCCCTCAGATTGTTTTTCAGAGTTCATAGTCTCTCATGATTTACCTCCCCTTCCAATTTACCCCAACTCCCTTCTCCTCTCTAACACCCCTTGTCCTCCATGATATTTGTTATGCTCCACAAGTAAGTGAAACCATATGATAATTGACTCTCTCTGCTTGACTTATTTCACTCAGCATAATCTCTTCCAGTCCCATCCATGTTGATACAAAAGTTGGGTATTCATCCTTTCTGATGGAGGCATAATACTCTCATAGTGTATATGGACCACATCTTCCTTATCCATTCGTCCGTTGAAGGGCATCTTGGTTCTTTCCATATTAACTCTCAATTTATTAGCAAATAAAGTAAATATAAATTAAGGTATGAACTACAGAATTAAAATTGAACTTGGTTGTTTTCTTCTTTTTGTTTTTTTAATTTTTTTTTCCTTTCAATTTTTTCAATTAGAATAAATATTCTGTGCACCTACAGAGGGTCTAAACTTAGAATGATTTCTCTCTTTTTTTATGATTCTAAAATCTATCTTAGCAATTTTGTGCGGTTGCTATCTTATTGCACTACAGTATATGTTATTTAAAAGGACACTGACAAGGGGCACCATCCGGTGTTAACTTTAACCGCAGCTTCCTTTTCCTCCCCGCAAAGACCTTTGGCCAAGACTTCTCCATCGTGAAGACTGAAAGGGTTGGGTGATACCCTGGCAGCAGCGCCATTATTCCATGGAGGTAGCGGAAGGAGCTTAGGCTCCCTTCGATTCTCCCACACTATTCAAACTGCAAATGGTTCTGAAATTAGAACATGTACTGCTATACTAAAAAACTTAGGGACATGGAGAGTCAGCTAGAATAGAGGAAAGGAAAGTCCTAGGTGGGTAGGGAAGTAGGGTGGCCCATTGAAGAGCCAAGCTGCTTTGTCCAATACCTGTGTGCTTTAATTAAACAAACTCAGGCTGCCAACAGAGTATACCTGCTCAATTCATCTTCCAAATCAGAACAGGACTTACAAGCTCAGGCTTGCGTTTTCTACTACGCACAGTAGATGAGCTTTTGTTGGTGAGGAGAAGCTCACAAGCAGGATCTCTACTCCTGCACAATATGATGCAGGCACACAACATGCCCAGCAGCTGAATAGCTGCAAATGCCAGGGCTGCCCAGATAATAGGCATCATGACTTCTGGTAACCTCTTCACAACTAGATCCCCACATCCCTTAGCATAGAGGTCAGAGGGGTGGGCCAGACTGTCATTACAGCTGCTGGGGGCCTCTCCACTGCAGCTAAGAGGGACACTCTGGTTTTTGGTCTCTTTGAACCAGTCTGTTTTCCCAGCCTGACTAGTTGTGAATTCCACAACAGTGAAGCTGTCTCTGTACCTAATCAAGAGCCTGGCTAGCAGCATCAGGTTCGGTTCATTGTAGGTCTTACACACTTTCTGAATGCTGCGATCAACCTCACTTTCCACCTTTGCTCTGTAAGCATATCCCAAAACCACCACAGCAACTTCTGTGACAAAAAGCAAGCATAGGATGATGACAAACATGGCAAGTCCACAGTGGCTTTCTCGGATTGTGGCACAGCAGCCAGTTAGGTCCATAATGGAGAGCAGGGCTCTTACAGCTATGGTCACTACCATGGGCAAGAGAGTATACACATTTTCAAAGAAATGGTCACAGTCATCATAAGTGGTAAAGATATAGGCTCCCACATAGCATAAAATGCCACCTGCCCCCCAGAAGATAAGGTTGAGAAACACCAGCAGAGTCTTGGAGGAGTGATGCTGCACTGGCCCATGATGCTGCGGCTGCCGGGGCCCTGCTCTGCCAGAGGGCTGTGCTCACCTAGTGAGGTGGCAATGGCTGGCCCAGGCACCTCCCTGCACCCAGTACCCTCCTTGCAGTAGCAGAACCCTGGCTCCAGGCCTGATGATTTTTCTCTTAATTCTTCTTCTTCATCTTTTTTTTTTTTTTTAAAGATTTTATTTATTTATTTGAGAGTGACAGAGTGAGCAAGTGAGAGAAAGAAAGTAGGCGCAAGAGGAGAGGGAGAAGCAGACTCTCTGCTAAGCAGGGAGCCTGAGGCAGGACTCCATCCCCAGACCCTGAGATCACCATCTAATCCAAAGGGAAACGCTTAACCAACTCAGCCACCCAGGCACCCCTTTTCCTTAATTCTTAATGAAGTGTTAGGAAATCACTGGCAAGGCTATGTGCTGTGGTGAGTGTGGTGAATTGTGTAAGACAGATGAAACACAGACCTGTACCCCTGAAACATTATATGTTAATTAAAAAAATCTAAAAGACAAAAAAAGTGTTAGGAATTCATATTACTTATAGTTCTTTGATCATGGAAAGGGCTCAATAAATGCTATCACCATTTAATGTAGATATGTGGATTAGTCAGTACTTGGCAAAACATTAAATCAAAATAATCTCACTGATTGTGCTTTTTTGCTATATGCAAGAACTGCCCATCCGCAAATTACAGTTCCTTAAATGTCAGCTCAAGCTCAGCTCTTCATACAATTGTATCTAACAATCACAATCAACCATAATTGATTCTCCTCTTCTTTATTATAGTTTACCACAACATAACACTTGGTCATAAAGTCAAATTATTTTCTAGTTATATCAAGTATATACACTTTATCTGTCCAGCTTCAACATAAATAAATTACCCATAAGAATAAGGTACATCTTTTATACAGAGTCCAGAAAATTGTACATATTTGGTAAAAATTTTAACGTAAAATACTTTTTGACTTTTTTTAGAGGCATAGACCTAGTTTATTAAAGACTATAGTTTTTATGTAAATGAAAGTTCCAATTAAGCTTATCCATACAGCTCTTCAGAATATTCCCTTAATACTTTTCATCATCAGACACAAAGAAATACTACTAAGAATGCTTTTTCTACTCAAAAAATAAAATTCTTTTGGGGCGCCTGGGTGGCTCAGTTGGTTAAGCAACTGCCTTCGGCTCAGGTCACGGTCCCAGAGTCCCGGGATCGAGTCCCGCATCAGGCTCCCAACTCCATAGGGAGTCTGCTTCTCTCTCTGACCTTCTCGCCTCTCATGCTCTCTCTCACTGTCTCTCTCTCAAATAAATAAATAAAATCTTTAAAAAAATAAAATAAAATTCTTTTCATTTTAACTACTATTTTACTATATATGCTGACATATTTTCATATCATACTATGTAATAAATTAGTAATAGTCATGCATAATATATTCTTATCAAGGTGAAAGCTCCCAAAGTAATAAGTTAATAATAGCCACACTTCATATATTCTTATCAAGGTGAAAACTCCAGAAGTATTTAATACAAAAAAAGAGCAGTTTTGCCAACTTAGGAAGACATTGATTGTCTAGAATTATATCCAGAAAATTTCTGGGTTCCTAACATAACTTCAATCAATTTGTGCTTTTGTAGATAATTTTTCCTTTTGTTAAATACCTCTATATAAATATATTTTAAAAGCAAAATATGCTATGCACTTATCAGTGTTATTAAAAATTCTATTTTGTTATTGACAATTAGATTAATGTATTAAGAATGTAAATTTAAGTATTAGCTGAAATAATGGCTAGCTATGTCTGAAAGTATTATCTTGACTACTTCATATTGAGTACAGATAAATAAATGTAGGGCATAAAAAATTATGCACAAATTATGAGCTTTACCATATTTTATATGCAGAAAAATATTAGGGCACACCTTTCCACTATGACCAAACAGCTCACTAAATTGAAATATTGACAAAAGTTGAAATAAATTTGGGTATTTGAATCATTAATAATGATATTCTATTTCTACATGAAAATAGATAGTGTCAGATAATTTGGAGATACTGTTGTTAATCTTCCGTGTGAGATCCTAGCTATTAAGACTGAAAATTATAACTTAGAAAGTATTCAAGCAATTGCATTCACTAAAGACCATTAAAACCCTGAAATTTCCATTGTTTAAACAATCATTTTTTTTGATAAAATGAAGACTTTGTAAATGATTCCCACATAATAGAAATACTTTATTGATTAAACAAGTCCAAAAATGAGATAAAAAATATTTATGTATTAGTAAGTGACATCATCTTCTACTAAATAAAAGATGAACAAAATGAGAACTTTTATGTAAGAAGAAAAATTTATAACAACTAAATTTCTTTCAGCAAAATAAAAAATGATAACCTTTTATAATAAAGATAAGTGCTATTCCCAGAAAAATAATATATATACTATATGTGATCAAATAATAAATGATCAAATAATAAATACTTGACCCAAACAGGATATATTTACTCAAAAGATTTACTGCTAGGAAACTGTTTCTTTTCTTAAAAAAAATTAAAAAAATTAAAAAAAATTTTTAAAAAATGGTTTATTTGTACCTAAAACGGTTTGGAAAACCTTTCCCAACTTCCCAACTTTCCCTGGTTATCAATACCTTCTCCTAAAGTAAAATCATCTCTACAATGAATTGTATATAACTTTCATATTTACCCTCTGCCTCCTTCTGTGGTGGACCTCTTTGCTAGTTTAAGAAGCATTTAGGAGGAAAGTTGAATTTGTTGTCATTGAATCCATGACAGTTGGGAATGGGCATCATGGAAAAACAGAAGAAAATGTGATTTGTTTTACTTTATGTTCTATTCTGTGAGTGTGGTGTAACATTTTCTGCCTGAAAATAGGTACATATGCTAAACTTTATATTGTGAAATTTTTACCTGTATTTGTTTAGATCAATCAACATTTTATTTAAAAATAATATGTACACAGTTGTGTCAACAAGCAAACATGAAAGGTAACAGACAAAACAATAAAGAGATTATATACATCTGTAGTTCAGTGCAGCCATTACCAGCTCTCTCCTACCTCAAACACGTGAATTGGTTCTTCCTTAGTTTCAAATGAGCTCCTTCCATGGCTAAATCAGAGAATATAAAGGCTTAGGACCCACTGGGAAATGGTCCTTGGGTCATCAGCATTAGTCTGCTTCAAAATACTCAGGAATGCCTGGCTTTCTGTCCCAACAAACATAAATCAAACTAGCAGGTTATAAAGAAGAAACAAATGGGCGCCTGGCTGGCTCAGTGGGTTAAAGCCTCTGCCTTTGGCTCAGGTCATGATCCCAGGACCCTGGGATTGAGCCCCACATTGGGCTCTTTGCTCAGCGGGGAGCCTGCTTCCCCCTCTCTCTGCCTGCATCCCTGCCTACTTGTGACCTCTCTCTCTGTCAAATAAATAAATAAAATCTTAAAAAAAGAAGAAGAAGAAGAAACCAAGAGCATATAAGCAGATTGAAATCCCCCGCCAAGCCTTTCTTGTCATTCCATTGCTCTTAGAATTTATCTACCACTATTTTTCTTACTCATTTTGGTTTGTGTGAATGGATCTTTTGCTATTTCTTTGTCACCTATGCCCACGCAAAGTCAACTCAAAGCCCACTCAAAGTCAACTCAAAGACATTGCAATGGCTGTTCTTTCTCTAAACATCACATGACTACCTCTTTCATGTCACTGAGATCTCAGAATTGGGCATTTCTCAAAGGAAGTTTCCCTGATCATACTATCAAGATAACCACTACTTAATCACTGTCTAACACTTAACTGGCTTGATATTTTATGCATAATAGATTTTTGTTGTTGTTCACAACCACCCTTAGATTTTGTTATTTCTTTATTTGCTATGTGTTTATTGTCTAGCATTCTCACTAAACTGTAAGCTCCACTAAATGAAGGACTTTATGTACTAGCTTCTCTGTATGCCTGTGCAAGTTTTTGGCAACTACCAGTTTCTTTATGATACTTTAGGATATATATAATCCCTACAAGAAGGACACACAGCATGATATCTTTGCTGAATAAATATTTGTTGAGGATTTATTTAAGCCAAATTAGATGTCTAAATTAGATACTCTGTTTTATTGAGGTATAGTTGATTTATAATAAATTTTACATGTTTAAAATATATAGTTTGGTAAGTTTCAAGATATGCCGTAACCTATGAAAACTTCACCACTATCAAGAAAATAAATATACCCACAAATCTTAAAATTTTCTTATACCCCTATTAATCCTTGCCTTGCAACTGACCTCATACTCTCACATAGTAGATAAGTTCACTGGGAAAGGATTAATTAGCTTTGAAACTGTGTGGGTGTTTTCCAAAAGAAGAAGGAATAAAGGGCCTATTTTTTAACCAACTGCCACTCTAATTTCTCCAGTTAAGCATTATAAACAAAAAGCTATTCAGATATTCTGTTTCCTTTGTATATTTTCCACAAATACTCTACATAATAGCATTACCATTTTTTCTGTAGTTTTAAAGTACAGCATACAGCAAATGTTATTTATAACTATTTTTTTTTAAATAGCTATTCTTAATCACTTTTTTTTTGGTCATAAACCTCAGTGAGTAAATGCATGTTTTATTTTCTAAAAGGTGGTGTATAGGGACTATACTGAGAGTAGTGGTATCTGTGGACTAATGGGTTGGTTAGGAATATTTTCTAACTGCAGCTAGAGTTCCTGCTGAGATCAGTGTAGTGATAAGATCCAAAAAGTAAGTGGAAATCTAAGCCATGTAAAAAAGTCCAAGAAAGATGAAAAACAATATTGGAAGCTTGAGGATGAAGTTAATATTCAGAGAGACAGATGAAAGCAGGGAAATTTCCATATATCACATGGGTAACAAGAAAGCTAAGTAGGCTCTGTTACAATATGTGGTTAACATTTATGGGCTCTCTGCACCGTGCTTTACGGTGGGAACAATTTAGTTAGAGTCAAGACGAATGTGATCCTTAACCAGGAATTATCTGGAATTAGTCATGCATCTTTTATCACTTTGCCAGTTCTATATAACAAAGCTCCCCCAAATTTAGTGATTTACAACAGCAAGCATATATTATTATTTATGAGTCTATGGTACAGCTAGGCAGTTCTGCTGATATGGACATGGTTCTCCCACATCCTGGGGAATCAACTAGCTGTAAGCTCATCTAGAATGGCTTCAAGAGGGATGAATCAGTTCAGCTTCAATAGCTGTCTCTTCCAGCTGACTGACCTTTGCTTGTTCTCATGCGAATTGTGGAGTTCAAGAGGCAGAGAGAGAATGCATTCTTGGTTTCTTGATTCTTACACTCTGAACTGTCACAATATTCCTCTGTCGCATCTCTTTGCAAAAGCAAGTCACAGGACTAAGCTAAATTCAAAGAATGATAAAGAGACATTTTCCTGCTGAATGGATCTGTAGCATACCATTGCAAAGGACATGGCCATTTTCCTACCCATCCACCATACAGCTCATGAAGAATCACCTAATCACTAAAAAGCTATGGCAACCATGTTGCTGTCCTAGGGCTGCCATAACAAATTACCCCAAACCGGTGACTTAAAACCACAGAAATTCATTCTTTCACAGTTTAGGAGGCCAGAAGTCTGGTGGGTCTGAGGAAAAAAACCGTTGCATGCTTTTATTCTAGTTTCTGGTGCTGGCCAACAAGCTTTAGTACTCCTGGCTTGCAGCCACATCTCTCCCTCTTCAGCCTCCATTTTGACATGGAGGTCGGTCCTGTGGATCTGTAGATCTATGTGTCTCTGAATCTCATCATAAATAATGACCCTAGTCATTGGATTTATGGCCCACCCCAATCTAGTATAACCTTATCTTCACTGATTATACATGTAAATGCCTTGTTTTCATATAAAATCATATTCACACGTATCCATTACTTGGAGCTCAACTTATCTCTGGGAGGACACAATTCCATTCACAACAGTGATCATATATATCGTATGGAATATGCTGAAGAGAAATCAATACCTTGAGAATCATTAAAAACATAGCCTGTAAACTAAAAAACAGACAAATAAAAGCCCAATCTATAAACAAATGTATAAGAAAAAGAGAAAATGCCAGTTAACATGCAAACAGCTTCCTTTACTTTCTTCTGGACCTTTGCTGTCTGTGTTCCCTTGCTAAACACAAGGCATGCTTCTTTTTCAACTTAAAGTTAAGCTCCTTTTGCAAACTTGTGCATGAAAATTCCTACCCTATCTGCTAACCGCTTTGCCATTTATAATCCATACATTACTATTTATTGTTGTCATGTTTTGTTTCATATAATTTTAGAGTGTGTTCCTTTATGGATGACCAAAGTGAATCTCAGAGAGTTTCTATTTTGATCAGGATGAATAAGATAGTTAATGAAAGAACCAGAAATAGCACCCAGAGTTTTATTTTTATTTTCAGATTTTACTAATTTTGCTTTTTCCCATTTTATTGAGATAAAATTGACATATAGCACCATACAAGCTGAAGGTATAAGTATAATGTCTTGACATATGTATATTACAAAATGATTTCCATATAAGTTTAGTTAATATCCATAACCTCATACAGTTACAAATTTTTTCCCCATGTGATAAGAACTTTTAGGATGTACTCTCTTAGACACTCTCAAATTGGGATGCCTGGGTGGCTCAGTGTGTTAAAGCCTATGCCTTAGTCTTGGGTCATGATCCCAGGGTCCTGGGATCGAGCCCTGTATTGGGCTCTCTGCTTAGTGGGAAGCCTGCTTCTCTTCCTCTCTCTGCCTGCCTCTCTGCCCAATTGTGATCTCTGTCTGTCAAATAAATAAATAAAATCTAAAAAAAAAAAAAAAAAAGATACTCTCAAATTTACTCTACACTGGCATTAGCTGTAGTCATGTTGTTGTACATTGCATCCACAGTACTTATTTATCGTATAACTAAAAGTTTGTACCTTTTGGCCAACTTTGTGTATTCCCTTCATGTACTGCTTTCCTCTGGTAACCACAAATCTGATCTCTTTTTTAATGAGTGTTTTGTAGATTCCACATATAAGTGAGATCATACATTACTTGCCTGACTTATTTTACTTAGCATAATGTCCTCAGGGTCCAACAATGTTATCATAAATGGCAGGATTTGCTTCTTTTTGATGGCTGAATAGTATTCTATTGCATATATGTATTGTAAATATTTTTACATTGTAAATAATACTGTAATGAACATGAGTGTGCATATATCTCTTTGACATAGTGATTTCATTTCCTTTGGATATATACACAGAAGTGGAATTTCTGGGTCATACCATAGTTCTCACTTTATTTTTTTTTATTGTTTTGAGGAACCATCATACTACATGTCCCATAGTGGCTGTTCCACTTTACATTTCTACCAAGAGTGCACTACTGTTCCTTTTTTTCCACATCTTCCCCACTATTTGTTATCTCTTGTCCCTTTGATGATACCCATTCACTCCAACAAGTCCAAGGTGATATTTCACTGTGGTTTTAATTTGCATTTCCTTAATGATTAGTGGCTTTGAGCACATTTTCATGTACCTCTTGGGCATTTGAATATATTCTTTGGAAAAATGTCTGTTCAGGCCATCTTCCCATTTTCAAACTGGATTATTTGCAGATTTAAGCTGTTGAATTGTATGAGTTCTTTATATATTTTGGCTATTAATCCTGTATCAACTTTATAATTTGCAAATATATTCTCCCATTCCATATATTCTCCCATTCTAAACAATTTTGCTGATTGTTTCTTTTGCTGTGCAGAAAATTATCAGCTTGTAGTCCCTCCCACCTGGTTTTTGTTTTGTTTTGTTTTTGTTGTTGTTGTTGCTTTTGCTTAAGGTATTATATCCAAAAATCATTGCTAGGACCTGTCGCTCTCGCCAGCAAGAACGACCAGGAGACCTCAGCGAAGCAAGCTTTATTTCTGGATCCTCCTCTCCCCCGCCCGTGCATGTCTATATATACCAAGGTTGCACAACCAATCACTCGCAGCCACATAGATACAAAATCTTAAGTTCCGCCTACTGGCTCGCATCCAGCCGCCATCTTAATGGCGTGTTTACTTTCGGCCACCGAAAAAGTCATGCGGCGCCAGGCCCCCCCCCCCCCCCCCCGCGGGCCCAGCCGGAGAAGCTCTGCATCGTCGCCCCCTGGCGGCGGCAACGGCTTGAGGCAGCGGCTGCCGAGGCAACGAGTGGGCACGGCGGAGCCCAAAAGCATCACCGCGCATGCACTACAAGCCGCTCGGGCACCAACAAGGACCTATGTCAAGAAGCATTTTCCCCCAAAAATACAGATGTAGTGAAAAGAAGGGCCATCTGTACCCCAATGTTTATAGCAACAATGGGCACGGTCGCCAAACTGAGGAAAAAACCAAGATGCCCTTCAATGGACGAATGGATAAGGAAGATGTGGTCCATATACACTATGGAGTATTACGCCTCCCTCAGAAAGGACGAATACCCAACTTTTGTAGCAACATGGGCAGGACTGGAAGAGATTATGCTGAGTTGAAATAAGTCAAGCAGAGAGAGTCAATTATCATATGGTTTCACTTATTTGTGGAGCATAACAAATAGCATGGAGGACATGGGGAGATAGAGAGGAAAGGGGAGTTGGGGGAAATTGGAAGGGGAGGTGAACCATGAGAGACTATGGACTCTGAAAAACAATCTGAGAGTTTTGAAGGGGTGGGGGTGGGAGGTCGGGGTACCAGGTGGTGGGTATTATAGAGGGCACAGATTGCATGGAGCACTGGGTGTGGTGCAAAAATAATGAATACTGCTATGCTGAAAATAAATAAAAAATAAATTTAAAAAAAGAAGCATTTTCCCTGTTTTTTTTTTTTTTTCTAGGAGTTTTATGATTTCAGGTCTTACAGATAAGTCTTTAATCTGATTACATTTTGTGAGTGGTATAAGATAAAGGTCTGGTTTCATTCTTTTACATGTGAATATCTAATTTTCCTAGCACAATTTATTGAAATGACTATCTTTTCTCCATTGAATACTCTTTGCTCCCCCATCAAATATTTGACGTATATGCATTTAGGTTTTAAAAAGTAAGATTACTTTTTTTCCTACCACTTGTTTGAATTTGCTTTATTCACATATGATTTTTGTTCACATTAAAATATTAAAAATTGAGGGTCCCTGGGTGGCTCAGATGGTTGGACATCTGCCTTTGGCTCAGGTCATGAGCTCCAGGTCCTGGGGTCAAGTCCTGTATCAGGCTCTGGCTCAGTGGGGAGTCTGCATCTCCCTCTCCCTCTACCTCTCCCCTTGTTTGTGCTCTCTCTGTCTCTGTGTCTGTAACTCTCTCAAATGAATAAAAAATATCTAAAATTTTTTAAAAATTGATTAAACAAATTATCAATTTTTTTCTATCAAACATTTGTCTACAAATTTGTCAATAGTTGTAGATGGAGAAAATGCATCCAGCTAATCTGAAAATTAATAATATCATTATAGTTTTAAAATTTTATTTATTTTTGTGAAAGAGAAAGAGAGAGGGAGAGAGAGAAAGCACAAGCAGGAGCAGAGGGGAGGGACAGAGGGAGGGGCAGACTCTCTGCTCAGGAGGGAGTCTTTTGCAGGACTCAATTCCAGGATCCTGGTATCAAGACCTGAGCTGATATGAGCTTAAGGTAGATGCTTTATGGATTGAGACACCCAGGCACCCATCATTATAGTTTTTTAAGGCCACCTCCAAAGGCCTATCTCAAATTATTTCTGCACCATCTCTAGATGGCCTTAAATCACACATAAAAGGTTATTCCCAACTAATTTATGCTGAAGAGGGGTTTCTGTCTCCACATATCAATATATTCCATATCTACATATGCACATGTAATTTTTCTCCTAGATTTAGAATGTTCCTTTCATAATGTTTCCATGCAAGCCATTTTGATAGAACTTACAAATTAATTCACTCAAATGGCATTCTTGATTGTTTTTTATCCATTAAACTTCTTCATTAAAACAGAAACAAAGAAAATAAAAAAAAAAAAAACTGGAACTGACTTTTGATGATTTACACAGGAAAGATTGAAAAGATGCGAGAAGTATACCACATATAAAATTGGAAGGAAAATTCAATAAGCAGCATTCAGGACCACGGTGAAAATCCAGATTCAGTTGTGTAAACACACTGATGTGGCCACAACAAAAATTTGGGACACCAGAGCTTAAGCTTGCACTACCAGCGCTGGACACTGGGGACCGCCACTGCCACCGCAGTTTCCACTGCCCCTAGACACTGAGAGTGGCCTGTTTCATGTGAAACACTGTCCCCATTTCTTTGCATCCATAAATCAGAATTCAAAATCTCTTTAGTTAAGTTTAGTGCACAAGCCCACAAACTAGCT
The DNA here is from genome assembly GCF_009829155.1 of Mustela erminea. Lineage (NCBI taxonomy): Eukaryota > Metazoa > Chordata > Mammalia > Carnivora > Mustelidae > Mustela > Mustela erminea. The sequence continues at coordinate 90,743,479 of NC_045619.1, read as the reverse complement.
CTAAGGGAATCTGGTAAAATACTGTCTGGCCTTCACTTTATCCATGGAAAATGGTTTTGCCTTCCCTAACTAAGACTCAAAAGGAGGAGTCCAGAGTCTAAGTGGTAATTCATCACTATTTCCTCCTTTTTGAATATAGTGAATTGTGGTAGCACAATGGAAACTCACAGGACTTTGCAACAAGCCTGTAGCACAGATGATGGTTCATGGGGGATAAACAGTTATTGAGTATTGGGTCCTGAATTCAAAACATTGATTATCTGACTACCAAGTATGTAGGTTTCATTCCATAATGAATCAGCATTTGATGTATATTTTATTCACTCTACTACCTGAAAATCCACAGCACTCACTATCAATATTATTTTGTAGTCCTAGATTATAAACGTGTATTATGTGCATTTTGTAGCATTGATTTTGGCAATTGAGAATTTTGCTTTATCTCCTCATTATATAATTGCATTTTTATTAATTGCTCTTGGGTTTTATCTCCTAACCACAATTAAAACTCTCTTTGGGCAGTGTTATTTCCTGCATATTAAATATAAATATAAAGCAATGCTATACATTGGACTAGATTCACTAATTTGACCTGATCACCATTGAAATAAGCCAGATAGACTTTTTAAGCTACATTGAAATATCAACACGTTAATTATTCTTCTTGCCTCAGCCCTCATATATGTGACAGGATTGGATAACATGCAAAGTAAGATCTAACCAATTCTTATTTTAGGGGTACCAGGGGTACCAGTTTTGGCCTTTGAAGTCATCCTGGACACTCAAAATTACAGACATTTGTAAGAAATATTTCCAGAAAGTCTTCTAAATAACAGTATAGGAGCATATATATGGAAGAAATCTATGGAATTGTAAACATAAGAAAAATTCCTTTTTTTCATACAACTAAAAAAGACAATCATATCACTTTAAAAAAAAAGTGATGAAAATATTTGTCCAAAGAAAACTCTGGAATTGTTGTTAGTGATAAAAATTTTAGCATTTTGGGGGGTGAACAACTCATCAAATAAGTCCTTTTAATCATCTCTTCAGATATAATAATGACTCTATTAATTAGCTTTTGGAACTCTAAAGAAGAAATCAATTTTTAAATTGAGGATGACAAGCTTGGGAAAAAAAGTCTCTTCAAGGAGTTTGTGGCTCTTTGACTTAAAGTTATAAATTTATTTATACTTACATTCAATCTATAAAACTATATGTAAATTTGTAAATTGAGGATGACAAGCTTGATAACCAGTCTCTTCAAGGAATTTATGGTTCTGTAACTTACACTAAATTTATGAATTTATTTATACTTACACTAAATTTATACATTTACTTATAAATGTATAAATTTATTCATACTTACATTAAATTTATAAAACTATATGAAATATATATGTATAACTATATTAAGAAAATTATATGAGGGCGCCTTGGTGGCTCAGTGGGTTAAGCTGCTGCCTTCGGCTCAAGTCATGATCTCAGGGTCCTGGGATCGAGTCCTGCATCGGGCTCTCTGCTCAGCAGGGAGCCTGCTTCTCTCTCTCTCTCTCTGCCTGCCTCTCTGCCTACTTGTGATCTCTCTCCATCAAATAAATAAATAAAATATTTTTTTAAAAAAGAAAACTATATGAAACATAATGATCATATTATAAATTCCCCAAAGAAGCCATGGATTTTAAATCAGACAAGATATGAAATAAGTGAATACCTTATGAAAATTTTTCTTGCATCTTACAGGAGGAAATTAATTTTACATTTCTCTCAAAACAAAAATGCATAACTAAAGCATACCCTTTCATATATGGAGTCTAAACTATATTTTATGTTATTCTAACAATAATACTATCAAACACTCAGGGTTTATTATGTATCAGGTGTTTCTATAAACTCTTTTCATAAATTACTGTTATTCTATTCTTGATTTTATTATGCTAGCTTATTAACCACATACACATTCACTACTAAGCTGATTTTACAACCTCACAATCTACTCATGAGTCATAGTCAAATTGTGAAAAACCAGGGACAACTGACTGACTCAGTCAGTTAAGCATCTGACTCTTGATTTCTGCTAAGGTCATGATTTTAGGGTCAGGGGATTGAGCCCCATGTAGGCTCCACCCTCAGTGGGAAACCTGCTTGGGATTTTCTCGATCTCCCTCTATCCCTCTCACTGTGCTTTCTCTATCTTTCAAATAAATAGATGGATCTATTTAAAAGAGAAAAAAAAAAGGAAAGAAAGAAAACCATTGCAATAGTCTTACCAGATGGTCACTGAATTTAGCAACATTAATTTGGAATTTGTGAGTTAAGCTTAAACAATTAAAAGGCCATTGAAGGAGAAAGCTTTAAAGGTACTGATATTTCCTACCCCAAACTCCCATTATGCTCAATGGATATAAACTTCAGAAAATAACAATTAAATTAAAATAAACATCACAAATTGCAAATTTGTGATAATTTTAAATTTCTCTGGTATATTGACCAAGAATGATAGAGGCTAGCTGCTGCTTAAAGAAAAATCTATACAATTAAGAAATATGTTGACTAATGAAGACTTAGAGCAACAGATAATATTGATATAAACTGGATATTCAATACGTATCTTTATGAGCATGGGAATGTGAAATTTTCCAAAATTACATTTGACTCAATTTAATTTTGTGTTCTTAGTTGATTTAAGGCATTTATGGCCTTACAGACAAAATTCCCAAGTATAAATCGTGCTTTATCAGGACGAAAATGTCCTAGAGATTTTAAGAAATTAACATATTGAATTTCAAATGTAGAAGGGTCTGAATTTGAATTCCTGTGACTACGTCTCAATTACCCTACCTTGTCAAGATTCTTAAATTTTCTGATCCTAATTCATCTTTTATGAAAAAATAAATGTATAACAGGATCTACCTGTTGGGTTGTTGTGAGGACATTTTTTTAGGATTTTATTTAAGGATTTTTAAGGATTTTATTTAATTATTTGAGAGAGAGAGAAAGAGCATAAGCATAGGGAGGGCAGAAGGAGATTGAGAAGCAGTTTCCCCACTGAGCAGGGAGCCTAATGCAGGACTTGATCCAAAGACTCTGAGATCGTGAACTGAACTGAAGGCAGTTGTTCAACTGACAGAACTCCTGGACACCCCACGAGGGCATTTATTAATGTTTTGATAAATCATGTGGGCTATTATTATCACTATTCTTGCTTTTACTATAGTGGAAAGCAAGTATTTCTTGCTTAAATTCTAAGCAACAGCTAATTAATAAAAATTAATAAACAAGTCTGGATGGCTCAGTAAGTTGATTGTGAGAGTCTTGGTTTTTGGTTCAGGTCATAATTTCAGGACCATGATACCGAGTCCCCTGTCAGGCTTTGCACTCAGCATGGAGTCTGCTTGAGATTCTCTTTCCTTTCTCCTTCCCCTCTTTCTCTCTCTCAAATAAATAATCTTTAAAAAATAAAATAAAAACTAAGAGAGAAGGAGACTACAATAATTCTTAAAGGGAATATCCATCAAGATGATCTAACAATTATAAATATCTATGCCCCAAATATGGGAGCAGCCAATTACATAAGAAAACTGTTAATCAAGATAAAGAGTCATATTGATATGAATACACTAATAGTAGGAGATATTAACATATCTCTGTCAGAAATAGACAGATGATCGAAGCAGAAAATCAATAAAGAAACAAGAGCATTGCATGACACATTGGAACAGATGGACCTCATAGATACATAAAGAACATTCCACCCTAAAACAACAGAATACTCGTTCTTATCAAGTGCACATGGAACTTCTCCAGAATAGACCACATACTGGGTCACAAATCAGGACTCAACCAATACCAAAAGACTGATATTATTCCCTGCACATCCTCAGATCACAATGCTTTGAAACTGGAGCTCAATCACAAGGAAAAGTTCAGAAGGAACTCAAACACCTGGAAGCTAAAGACCACTTTGCTTAAGAATGCTTGGATCAACCAGGAGATCAAAGAAGAAACTTAAACAATTCATGGAAACCAATGAAAATGAAGACACTTCAGTCCAAAACCTATGGGATACAGCAAAGGCGGTCCTAAGGGGGAAATATATAGTCATCCAAGCATCCCTCAAAAAAATTGAAAAATCCAGAACACGCCAGCTGTCACTACACCTTAAAGAACTGGAGAATCAACAACAAATCAAACCAACTCCACACATAAGAAGGGAAATAATCAAGATTAGAGCAAAGATCAATGAGGTAGAAACCAGAGATACAGTAGAATGTATCAATGAAAATAGAACCTGTTTTATTGAAAGAATCAATAAGATCGATAAACCATTGGCCACACTAATCCAAAAGAAAAGAGAGAAAGCCCAAATTCATAAAATTATGAATGAAAAGGGAGATCACAACAAACACCAAGGAAGTAGAAACAATCATCAGAAGTTATTATCAACAGTTATATGCCAATAAGCTAAGCAACCTAGATGAAATGGATGCATTTCTGGAAAACTATAAACTCCCAAAATTGAACCAGGAAGAAATTGACAACCTGAATAGACTGATATCTAGTAACAAGATTGAAACAGTGATCAAGAACCTCCCAAAAAACAAGAGCCCAGGACCTGAAGGATTCCCTGGGGAATGCTACCAAAGTTTCAAAGAAGAAGTAACACCTATTCTCCGGAAGCTGTTTCAAAAAATTGAAGCAGAAGGAAAACATCTAGACTCTTTTTATGAAGTCAGCATTACCCTGATCCACAAACCAGGCAAAGACCACACCAAAAAGGAGAATTTAAGACCAATATCACTGATGAATATGGATGCTAAGATTCTCAACAAGATCCTAGCAAACAGGATTCAACAGCACCTTAAAAAGATTTCCACCATGACCAGTTGGGATTCATCCTTGGGTTACAAGGATGGTTCAACATTTGCAAATCAATCAATGTGATAGAACAAATCAATAAGAGAAGAGGAAGAATCACATGGTCCTCTCAATTGATGCAGAAAAAGCTTTTGACAAAATCCAGCATCCGTTCCTGTTTAAAACGCTTCAAAGTAGAGGGATAGAGGGAACATTCCCAAACTTCATAAAATCTATCTATGAAAGACCCACAGCAAATATCATCCTCAATGGGAAAAAGCTTGCAGCCTTCCCATTGAGATCAGGAACATGACAAGGGTGCCCACTCTCCCAACTCTTGTTAAACATAGTATTAGAAGTCCTAGCTTTGTGAGATTAAGAGTCACTTATGGTTTGTCTCCCTCCCAATCCCATCTTGTTTCATTTATTCTTCTCCTACCCACTTAAGCCCCCATGTTGCATCACCACTTCCTCATATCAGGGAGATCATATGATAGTTGTCTTTCTCTGCCTGACTTATTTCGCTAAGCATGATATGCTCTAGTTCCATCCATGTTGTCGCAAATGGCAAGATTTCATTTCTTTTGATGGCTTCATAGTATTCCATTGTGTATATATACCAACAGAGACAATATACAGTAACAGTCACCTTACAGGCAATACAATGGCACTAAATTCATATCTCTTAATAGTTACCTTGAATGTTAATGGGCTAAATGCCCCAATCAAAAGCACAGGGTATCAGAATGGATAAAAAAAACCAAAACCCATCTATATATTGCCTACAGGAAACTCATTTTAGACACAAAATCACCTCCAGTTTTAAAGTGAGGGGAGAAAAACAATTTACCATGCTAATGGACATCAGAAGAAAGCTGGGGTGGCAATCCTTATAAAAAATCAATTAGATTTTAAGCCAAAGACTATAATAAGAGATGAGGAAGGACACTATATCATACTCAAAGCATATGCCCAACAAGAAGATCTAACAATTTTAAATATCTATGCCCCTAACGTGGGAGCAGCGAACTATATAAAACAATTAACAAAATCAAAGAAACACATTAACAATACTACAGTAAGAGTAGGGGACTTTAACACTCCCCTCACTGAAATGGACAGATTATCCAAGCAAAAGATCAACAAGGAAATAAAGGCCTTAAATGACATACTGGACCAAATGGACATCACAGTCATATTCAGAACATTTCATCCCAAAGCAACAGAACACACATTCTTCTCTAGTGCACATGGAACATTGTCCAGAATAGATCACATCCTCGGTCCTAAATCAGGTCTCAACCAGTATCAAAAGATTGGAATCATTCCCTGCATATTTTCAGACCACAATGCTCTGAAGCTAGAACTCAATCACAAGAGGAAATTAGGAAAGAACCCAAATACATGGAGACTAAACAGCATCCTTCTAAAGAATGAATGGGTCAACCAGGAAATGAAAGAAGAATTTAAAAAATTCCTGGAAACAAATGATAATGAAAACACATAGATCCAAAATCTATGGGACACAGCAAAGGCAGTCCTGAGAGGAAAATATATAGCAGTACAAGCCTTTCTCAAGAAATAAAAAGGTCTCAGGTACACAACCTAACCCTACACCTAAAGGAGCTGGAGAAAGAACAAGAAAGAAACCCTAAACCCAGCAGGAGAAGAGAAATCATAAAGATCAGAGCAGAAATCAATGAAATAGAAACAACAACAACAAAAAAACAATATAACAAATCAATGAAACTAGGAGCTGGTTCTTTGAAAGAATTAATAAGATTGATAAACCCCTGGCCAGACTTATCAAAAAGAAAAGAGTAAGGGCCCAAGTAAATAAAATCATGAATGAAAGAGGAGAGATCACAACTAACACCAAAGAAATACAAACAATTATAAGAACATACTATGAGCAACTCTACGCCAACAAATTTGACAATCTGGAAGAAATGGATGCATTCCTAGAGACATATAAACTACCACAACTGAACCAGGAAGAAATAGAAAGCCTGAACAGACCCATAACCAGTAAGGAGATTGAAACAGTCATTAAAAATCTCCAAACAAACAAAAGCCCAGGGCCAGATGGCTTCCCAGGGGAATTCCACCAAACATTTAATGAAGAACTAATTCCTATTCTCCTGAAACTGTTCCAAAAAACAGAAATGGAAGGAAAACTTCCAAACTCATTTTATGAGGCCAGCATCACCTTGATACCAAAACCAGACAAGGACCCCGTCAAAAAGGAGAATTACAGACCCATATCCTTGATGAACACAGATGCGAAAATTCTCACGAAAATACTAGCCAATAGGATTCAACAGTACATTAAAAGGATCATTCACCACGACCAAGTGGGATTTATTCCAGGGCTGCAAGGTTGGTTCAAAATCCACAAATCAATCAATGTGATATAATACATTAATAAAAGAAAGAACAAGAACCATATGATACTCTCCATAGACTCTGAAAAAGCATTTGACAAAGTACAGCATCCCTTCCTGATCAAAACTCTTCAATGTGTAGAGATAGAGGGCACATACCTCAATATTATCAAAGCCATCTATTAAAAACCCACCACAAATATCATTCTCAATGGAGAAAAACTGAAAGCTTTTCTGCTAAGGTCAGGAACATGGCAGGGATGTCCATTATCACCACTGCTATTCAACATAGTCCTAGAAGTCCTAGCTTCAGCAATCAGACAACAAAAGGAAATTAAAGGCATCCAAATCGGCAAAGAAGAAGTCAAACTATCACTCTTCACAGATGATATGATACTATATGTGGAAAACCCAAAAGACTCCACTCCAAAACTGCTAGAACTTGTACAGGAATTCAGTAAATTGTCAGGACATAAAATCAATGCACAGAAATCAGTTATATTTCTCTACACCAGCAACAAGGCAGAAGAAAGAGAAATTAAGGAGTCAATCCCATTTACAATTGCACCCAAAACTATAAGATACCTACAAATAAACGTAACCAAAGAGGCACAGAATCTATACTCAGAAAACTATAAAGTACTCATGAAAGAAATTGAGGAAGACACAAAGAAATGAAAAAATGTTCCATGCTCCTGGATTGGAAGAACAAATACTGTGAAAATATCTATGCTACCTAAAGCAATCTACACATTTAATGCAATTCCTATCAAAATACCATCCATTTTTTTTCAAAGAAATGGAACAAATAACCCTAAATTTTATATGGAACCAGAAAAGACCTTGAATAGCCAAAGGAATATTGACAAAGAAAGCCAAAGTTGGTGGCATCACAATTCTGGACTTCAAGCTCTATACAAAGCCGTCATCATCAAGACAGCAAAATCACAACGAGATATCACCTCACACCAGTCAGAATAGCTAAAATTAACAAGTCAGGAAATGACAGATGCTTGCGAGGATGTGGAGAAAGGGGAACCCTCCTCCACTGTTAGTGTGAATGCAAGCTGGTACAACCACTCTGGAAAACAGCTTGGAGGTTCCCAAAATGTTGAAAATAGAACTACCGTATGACTCAGCAATTACACTACCGGGTATTTACCCTAAAGATAAAAACCTAGTGATCCAAAGGAGCATGTGCACCCGAATGTTTATAGCCGTGATGTCTACGATAGCGAAACTATGGAAAGAACCTAGATGTCCATCAACAGATGAATGGATAAAGAAGAAGTGGTATATATACACAATGGAATACTATGCAGTCATCAAAAGAAATGAAATATTGCCATTTGCGATGACGTGGATGGAACTAGAGGGTATCATGCTTAGCGAATATGAGGAGGTGGAGATGCAACATGGGGGGTTAAGGAGGTAGGAGAAGAATGAATGAAACAAGATGGGATTGGGAGGGAGACAAACCATAAGTGACTCTTAATCTCACAAAACAAACTGAGGTTTGCTGGGGGAAGGGGGTTATGGACATTGGGGAGGGTATGTGCTATGGTGAGTGCTGTGAAGTGTTTAAACCTGGTGATTCGCAGACCTGTACCCCGGGGATAAAAACACATTATATGTTTATAAAAAAAAAATACAGGGGCACCTGGGTGGTTAAGTGGGTTAAATCCTCTGCTTTTGGCTCAGGTCATGATCCCAGGGTCCTGGGATCGAGCCCTGCATTGGGCTCTCTGTCCAGTGGGGAGCTTGCTTTCTCCTCTCTCTCTGCCTACTTGTGATCTGTCTGTCAAATAAATAAATAAAAATCTTAAAAAAAATACATTCTGTTACATCTTCTAAAAAACAAAACAAAACAACCAAACAAACAACAACAACAACAACAACAACAAAAAACAAAGAGGCAAGCCACGTAATGAGAGAAGATATTTGCAAATGACAGTGCTGACAAAAGGCTGATATCCAGGATCTATAAAGAACTTTTCAAACTCAACACTCACAAAACAGCTAATCATATCAATAAATGGGCAGAAGATATGAACAGACACTTCTCCAATGAAGACATACAAATGGCCACTGACACATGAAAAAATGTTCATCATCACTAGCCATCAGGGAGATTCAAATTAAAACCACATTGAGATACCACCTTACAACAGTTACAATGGCCAAAATTAGAAAGACAGGAAACAACGTGTGTTGGAGATGATGTGGAGAAAGGGGAACCCTCTTACACTGTTGATGGGAATGCAAGTTGGTGAAGCCACTTTGGAGAACAGTGTGGAGATTCCTTAAGAAATTAAAAATAGAGCTTACCTATGACCCTGCAATTGCACTACTGGGTGTTTACCCCAAAGATACAGATGTAGTGAAAAGAAGGGCCATCTGTACCCCAATGTTTATAGCAGCAATGGCCAAGGTCGCCAAACTGTGGAAAGAACCAAGATGCCCTTCAATGGACGAATGGATAAGGAAGATGTGGTCCATATACACTATGGAGTATTAAGCCTCCATCAGAAAGGATGAACACCCAACTTTTGTATCAACATGGATGGGACTGGAAGAGATTATGCTGAGTGAAATAAGTCAATCAGAGAGAGTCAATTATCATATGGTTTCACTTATTTGCAAAGCATAACAAATGACATGGAGGACATGGGGAAATTGAGAGGAGAAGGAAGTTGAGGGAAAATGGAGGGAGAGATGAACCAGGAGAGACTATGGACTTTGAAAAACAGCCTGAGGTTTTTGAAGGGGCAGGGTTTGGGAGGTTGGGGGAGCCAGGTGGTGGGTATTATGGAGGGCATGCACGCATGGAGCACCTGGTGTGGTGCAAAAACATTGAATTCTGTTATGCTGAAAAAAAGAAAAAAAGAAGTGATAGATTTTGGAGAAAGAAGTACATGGGTTTTGAAGAGCAGGATCCACACTGATGACTGTGATGATAAGGAAGTTGCCCAACAAAGTGACTGTATAGATGACGAGGAACAAAATAAAGAGGGAAACTTGCATCTCAGGGTTATTTGTAAAACCGAGAAGAATAAACCCAGTGACTCTGGTGTGATTTTCACAAATCACGTCTTAGAGTATTTTCTCTGTAAGAATCAAAAAATATATATCAAAGGATAATGTTTAAATACATATATAACTTTAAAAATATCAATAAAAACCATAATTGCATCCCTGTGCTCGCATGTCTCACCATTCTATTTCTCTGAAGCAGAAAGAATGTTTAAAATAAGATAAAATAAAGAAAAAATATATCTTTTTTTTTTCATTTTATTTTATTTTATGTTATTTCTTTTCAGTGTTCCAACATTCATTGTTTATGTACCACACCCAGTGCTCCATGCAATACGTGCCCTCCATCATACCCACCACCAGGGTCCCCCAACCTCCCACCCCCACCCCTTCAAAACCTCAGATTGTTTTTCAGAGTCCATAGTATCTCATGTTCACCTCCCCCTCTATTTTCCCTCAACTCCCTTCTCCTCTCCATCTCCCCATGTCCTCCATGTTAGAGTATATCTTTTTTTAATGGGTTATATACATTTCTATAATATATTTCTAGTCATAATATTCTATGTTTTGTTATTTATTTATTTATTTATAAAGATTTACTTATCAGATGGAGGGAGAGAGTGAAAGGAGTGCCAGAGGGAGGAGTGGGAAAGAATCTCAAGCAGACTGTGGGGAACCCAACATGGGGCTTTATCTCATGACCCTGAGACCACGACCAGGGCCAAAAACAAGAGTTGAGCACTTTACTGACTAGTCACCCAAGTGCCCCTAGACAACTAGATTTTAGGACAAAGTTTAATATCAGAAAGAAGAAAGGTCATTTCAAAATGATGGAGTTCAATTTATTAAAATGACATAGAAATTCTCAGATTTTATGCTCTTAATAACAGAGTTTCAAATTATCTGAAACAAAAACTGATAGAATGTAAGCAAATGTGGAAAAATACATAATAGGATATTTCAGTCCTCCTTTCTCAATAACTGGCAGAACAAATAAGCAGAAAATCAGTAAGGATATGGAGGATTTGAACAATGCTATCGACTAATGACTAGTGAATAGAACAACTAGGCAGAAGATTAACAAGGAAAATGAGGACTTGTAGACTTATGAAACAGTGAGGTTTAACTGACATCTATAGAATAATCCACCCAATAAGAGAAGAATATATTTATTTGTAAAGATAAACTACATTCTGAGCCATAAAACAAATCTTAGTGCAAGAACATTCAACTTCCACAAAATGTGTTCTTAAAATTGTGTATTAAAAGAGGGATCTCCAGCAAAGTATCTAGAAACTGAATAGCATACTTAAAAATTACTCATGTTCCAAAAAATAAACCTAAGGGAAAATTGTAAATATGGCTTCACTGGTGAATTTTACTAAACGTTTCAAGAATAAATGCCAGTCCTTTTCAATGAGTGCTAAAAATTTGAAGACAGGGACACTTCCAAATTCATTTGTATCTGGTCAGTGTTACCCTGATTCCTGTCAGACATGTTACTACAGCTGGAGAATTTTGGTCTGCATATTAGCCCAGCCATGATGAAACTCATATTGCTTGAACTTTGCTTCTCTGTCTTCAGCAACTTTCTGATATTTTTTCAATGGTAATTTTGTAGAATTCTGAGCTCCTCTCCTCTAGCCAGTTTCTCTTTATAGCATACATCCTGCCTCTTTATCACTGGATCTTTCTTTCCAGTTGTTTAGCCAGGTGCTTCCTTGGTTTGTTCTTCTTCACTTGATATCCTTCTGTGAAGAACTGCTCTGGTTAATTGTTCATTGGCAAAAGTCCTTTCAGTTCAGTTCTTTGCCTTGCTTTAGTTGTTTCTGATTTTCTGACTCTTTCTTGGTTTGCTCCAACGCCTGCTCCTCAGCCACTCTTCTTTTCAATTTTTCATCAGAAACTGAGGAACCATAAGCACCAGAATACTGTTGAGACTTTGGACCTGATGGTAAGGATTTTATTGGGTGCTCTCTATGCCTCCTGGATCTGGATTTATGTTTCTTTTCCCAGATATGGGAAGTTTTCATCTTTTTTCTTCAAATAATATTTTTTTTTTGCCCCCTTTTATCTCCTCTTTCCTTCTGAGATCCCTATAATGAGAATGCTATTATGCTTCATGGTGTTACTGAGTTCTCTTATTCTATTTTCATTTTTTTAATTATTCTTATTTCTTTCTCCTATTCAGCTTGATTGTTTTCTATTACTCTGTCTTTTAGATTGCTGATTCATCCTTCAGCTTCTTCTTGTTTACTATTTATTCCTTCTAGTTTATTTTTTATTTCAGTTATTGAGTTCTTCATCACTACTTGTTTTTTTTTTAATATTTTCTATCTCTTTGTTGAGGGTCTTACTGAGGTCCTTCACTGTTTTCTCAAGTCCAGTGAGTATCTCTATGACCATTACTTTAAATTCTTTATCAATATATTGCTTGTCTCCATTTCATTTAACTCTCTTGTTATGATTTTGTCCTGTTCTCTCCTTTGGGAAGTTTTCCTCTCTTTCCTCATTGTGTCTAACTCTCCATCTGTTTCTCTGTGTTAGGAAATTTAGGTGCATCTCCTGCTCTTGGAAGTAGTGGCTGTATGAAGAAGAGGTCCTGTAATACACTACAATGCAGTGTCCCCTGTTCACCTGAACCTGGTGCTTTAGGGGTGTCTCCTATGTGTATTGTGTGCACCCTATTGTTGCCAAGCCATGTTTGCCTTTAGTTTAGTCATCTTCAATGGCTCACTTTGTCAGTTTGAAGAAGTTTAGTTCCTGTGTTGTTAATATGCCAGTCTGTGGCTGCCTTGGGCTTCAGTTGGTTCTAATCAGGCATTTGCCAAAGCTGTGGTCACACCAAATGGCAGGGTTTTTTCCACCTCTTATTCCTGAAAGGCCTTAATTTGTGGGCCTGGCCTGCAGTCAGACCAGATATCTGCCCCTAGTCCTATGCTTGGGTCAGAGTTGGATTGGCATATGTGGTTCTCTTTCCCTTGCCCCTGGGTAGGAGTCACTTTAGAGTGGTGTTGGCCACTGTTAGGGCTGCTTACACAGTGTTACACTTGTGGTCCTGCTTTGGATGGACTCCTGCTGAGGGCTGGTCTGCAGGAGAACATGAGGATGGGGTGCATGGTGTTAGCAAGATTTGTGCCAGTCTGCTGTGGGAGGAGTCCTGGATCTGCTTTGTGGAGTGTCTATCAAGGTTAGATTGGAGGGGGCATGTTGCAGGAAAGCTTGGGCATGGGGCGCACTGTTAGCAAGCTAGGTAGAGAGTGTTTGGACTGGCTTCTGCAGGTGTCTGTGAATGATGGTGGAGGGAAAAAGTGCCTGCCCACTCTTTGTTCTTGGAGAAGACTCCTAAAGATCCCTGCCCCTCCAGGACATGTTCTGAGGTTAGTAATTAAGTCTCCTTCCCATATTACCAGCGTTTTTCAAACTGTTGCTTTTATGTTGTATCTCAGTGGTGATGTTTTTTATACTGTTTCTTTAACGGCAGGGAATCAGTTTGCTTTGCCCTGCTGCTCTCCCAGAGCCAAGCCTGCTGATTTTTAAAGTTCCAGGTGGTAAGTTCTATTGATTATAAACTCTTAAAGTTATGCCCCTCTGGTTTTCAAAGCCAAATGTTATGGAGATTCATCTTCCCAGTGTGTGTCTCCCCTGCCTGAGATGCCTGGTGTGGGGTCTGCCTTGTCCTTTCAATAGGCTTGTATGTCTCTCCCTCTTGTAGGCAGTCTTGTAGTCAGTTTTATTCCTGACTGAGTGGCCACCCTTCCCTACCATTTTTGATGTGGCCTCCTCTCTACCATTAGTTGTGGAGGGTCTGTTCTGCCAGTCTTCAGGTCATTTTCTGGGTTATTTACACTGATGTGGCTATTATCTAAGAGTGTCCATGGGGTGAGGTGAGCTTAGGATTCTCTTACTCTGCCATCCTCCCTGGAAGTCTCTGAATTACGTTTTAAGTGGTGTTTGCCTCTTCCTTATTAATTGATTATTTTTTGTATATAGGTGGTTTTTTTTCCTGATTTATTAGGAATAATTGGCAAATAAAATCAAATATAATGATTTAATACACATATACATTGTGAGATAATACCATAATCAAGTGAATTAACACATCCATCACCTTATATGTATATAATTTTTAATTTTGTGGTTAGAATGCTTAAGATTTCCAAGCCAATTTCAAGTGTATAATATGGTATTATTAATTATTATCCACATTGTAGTTAGAGCCTCACAATTCATTCACCCCCTTCAGGATAATTATTTTAAATTCTACTTCACATAACTCATAGATTTCCATTTCTTTGTTCTCAGTACTGGAAAGCTATTGTGCTTCCCTGATGGTGTCATATGGCTTTACCTTCTCATGTTTCTATTGGTTTTGCACTGATGTCTACAGATTTGAGGCAACAGTTGCCTCTTGCAATTTTTTTTCAAACTGGCTTTGGTGGAAAAAGACTTGAGTTTCCAAATGAGTGTAAGGGTGCCTACTAGATGGGGGAAGAAGTGTTTCCACTTCTAGGGAGGGAGCAGTAGTGCCCCAGTGGGCTGGGCATAGAACAGTGCAGTCTAGTAATAATTGCATTTTAGGCCCCAGGGTTGGAGTGCAGAATGGTGACAGCCTGGCCTTAGTTGTGCTGGGTCAAAGCTGTGATCTAAGACCCAGAGGGCAGGGTGTATGGTAGCAGAAAGGAAGATATAACCTGGTGAAGTCCCCTTAAGAGGGATTAACTAATGACCGATCTTCAGAGAAACATACTTTCAAAGAATAAGATGAATAAAGATCAATTATTAAAATGTCACTGAAGAAGTGCTAGTGAAATGTCAATTGTAATGTGTGAAAAAGCCACTTTAGCTCAACATGCACATCTTATAATGCTCATTCAGATTTATTCAATTTATCTTACCTTGTAAGCGTTTCAAATGTAGTGAGGATTGTGATTTAGAATGGCAAACCTTTGTACAGGGGACTAAATTTAAGCTTAGGGAATCTGCAAGAGATTGAGGGACTACATCTATTTGCACAATCCCTTGTAGAGTATATGGAATATATTCCTTCTGACACAGTTACATATTTTACTCTTACCAATGTACACAAAGGGCCAAGAAAAACAAAATATTATATAGACATATTATATCCCATAATGCTCTCAATGCAATGGACTCCTTGAAATTTGGAAAGGGCAGTTAAACACTAGTTATTTAAAAAAAAGTGGTTGACAAAATTTAAATAAAAATAAAATTTTATTTAAATAATTGTCTCCTCACAGTGAAAATGAGAGGAGGTAAATGGGCACTTAACTGGAAAGGTTTATAGGACCAGGAGATGTGAAAGAGGGGTGGGTAGTACCATAACTTAACAACTTTGTACATTTTTTGGTGTATATTATTTTTAGCACTATTTTCCTCATATGGTTGTTCTGGGCTAGATTTGAATTTATTGGTGTCTGAGGAGGAGGATGCCAACAGTCAAGACATAATATTCATACCATTAAATTCAACAGTACATACTTCTAGAGATTCTTTAGTAGAGGTCATAATTTCATCCATTTAGCTAAAATAGAGGAAACTCTGAATGTGGTTCCCTTAACTAAGTGACAGGGATAGTTCTGTAATACTTTACCTGTCCAAACTGGTGACAACTGCATTGAGGTGGGGCAAGGAAGAAGCTTTATCAAGTTTTCTGTGACTGCCTATCCTTGGATGAAGACTATAGCTGAGATGGAAAATCAGCTTCATTCATCACCAATGTGAAACTTCCAAAATCATTAAAACTGGCATCTGGCTGGTAGGTGGGGAAAAAAAGGGTTGGTGAATCACGTATTAGATATTTTATAGGCCAGGTTTAAAAATGGTGCACATCACTTCCACAGCCATTCTTTTAACTATAACAGAGGCTACATAGTCACACCTGACAGTGTAGAAATATGGCAAAAAAAAAAAAAAAAAAAGGTAGTCTATTCTGTTTCCAGGATAACATCCAACATGTTTGGCGAACATCAATTTCTGTCAGACACTAAGAGCAAATAGGCACAGAGTTTGGTTTTAGCGGAGAGTAAAAATGTGGAATAGTGCTCACAGTAAGCTGTTTAAAAAGAAAGTGAGAGTGTCAATATGACTGGAGAATAAATGATATACAGACGAACTGTTTTAGAAGCCTCTTTGTCCTTCCTTTCAGCTGGATTCATAGACTCATTTCTCCTTTACATCTTTGAGAGGAATGTATTTTTTTTTAATTGAGTCATGGAAAGCTTGCTTCACTTGCTTGTTTCTCAGTGTGTAAATAAAGGGATTCAACATTGGTGAGACAGAAGTAATAAGAAGTGAAATCCCTTTATTAATAGCTACTTCATCCTTGGCTGAAGGTTTGACATAAATGAAGATGCAGCTGCCATAAATAATGGAAACAATAATCATGTGGGAAGAACAAGTGGAAAAGGCCTTTTTCCTTTGCTGGGCAGAGGGAAACCTTAGAATGGTCCCAATGATATAAATGTAGGAAAGAACTATACACATGAGGGTGATGATGAAGGTCAACACAGCACAGACGATAACCATCTGTTCTATCAACCATGTGTCTGAGCAAGAGATCTTCAGGAGAGGAGATGCATCACAACAAAAATGATCAATGATGTTTGAATCACAGAATTCCAGGCCCAAACCTAGACTAATTGGTGGGAGAATGATGATCAGTGCTGCTACCCAACAGAAGAGGATGAAGTTCTTGCAGACTTTATTGCTCATGATGGTCAGGTAATGCAGGGGTTTGCAGATGACTACATAGCGGTCATAGGACATGGTAGCCAGGAGAAAAAAATCTGTTACTGCAAAGAGGTCTGTAAACAATAGTTGACTGACACAAGCATTATAGGTAATAGACTTGTCCCCAGATGATATGCTATATAAGAATCTGGGGACACAAGAAGTTGTGAATGAAATTTCTAAGAAGGAGAAATTTTGGAGGAAAAAATACATTGGTGTTTTAAGGTGGGAATCAATCAGAGTGAGGGTGATGATGGTTAGGTTTCCAGATATACTCCGGATGTAGGAAAGAAACAGAAAGATAAAGAGCAAAATTTTCAGTCGAGGGTCCTCTGTCAGTCCCAGCAAGATGAAAGTTGGTAGTGCTGTTTGGTTTCCTCATCCTTGACTACTGTTTTTTGCCCAATCTGCTTGAAACAATAAAGAAGGCTACATGAAGAACTCCAAAGTCCTGGCCGATGTCTAACTTTAAGAGAAATAACTCTGAGAGTGATTCCTATACAACTGGTTAGTTGAAAAGTGAGCACATAACACATGACAATGTTTGAATACCTCTTGGCGTCACACGAAGTGACTTCACATTTTAATCACGTATTTATTTTCTGCTGCTGCTTCTAATAAATCTACAACTAGCTATACTTGGTGTCAGTTCAATGTATCATCTTATAAACATCATTGAAAAAAAAATCCTCCCTCCATAAATTGCTTTTGAATCAACAATTCTGCCCTCCCCAAATTTTCTATCTGCAGACATTCTTCCCATAGAGACGATTAAAAGAAAAAAAAAAAAAAAACAAACCTAACTAACACTGGTCTTTGGCAAGAATATCCCAATATTAAAGTTTACTTGTGTGTTACTGGTTAAACAGACAATGAGTACTTACTGCATAGTTTACCCAGTGTCAGCTTATTTAGATCATCTTCTTGGAAGTGTGTTTTTGACACTTTTATTGGAAAAAAGACATTTTTATTGGCTATATTTTCTTAAAGATTCATTTGAATGTTTTAACAGTCCATTTTTTTCTTCAAGTTTTCACCATAGAAATTTTACTTCAAAGGTACACATTTAACATTGTAATATTTACCTTTGGCTGTATTTTCTTTCTACTTTCAGAATAGAATATCTATGTGATATATTTTGATGTTTCCTGGGATATCCTTGTGCTAAGAAGAATTTCTCCCCAGGTTGCAAGCTGAGGTTTGGGATTGTAATGTCTCATTCTGTACTTTCTTCTAGATTTCTTTAACAGTAAAAGTCCCAACATACTCTAACTGCTACTATTTTGTATTATCTTGATCTTGAGAACTTTTCCCCCTTTTTTCACGTCAAAGGGTTCTCCTTAAGAGCAGATTCTTGATATTAAATTTCTAAACTGAATTTCCATTGTTTTTTTTTTTTTTTCTAAACACATTTGAGAACGACATAGCATTCCTTGGATATCACATAGCAATGTGTTGGATTCAGAATTTATTACAAAGAAGTAAGGGAATGTTAGAAGTATGTTTATAGAGTTGAAGAGCCATATCCCTGGTTGTTTTTGTTTGTTTTTGGTGAGCCTTGTTTCAGTTTGAAACACCATCAACCACCTTATTACAAATGACATTTAGCAATATTAGCTTTAAGAGGTTTTAGCCATTTCTTAATTATACTTACATACATTTTCACTTAAAGTTCACCTGCATGGCAATTGTCTCCTTTGTCCTACTAACCATTTGTACATCAACGCATCTGAGTATTACAACATTTAAACTACTCTAGCCAAGGTCACCACTAGCCTCCCTTTTGTTTCACTCATTAAACAAAATTCAGTTTTCACTTAACTCAAACTCTGTGGCATATGAGACTATAAACTGCTAATTTAAGAAACTCTTTACAGCTTTATTCCCACTATTTCACATTTCCTTCAACTTCTTCCTACTGCTTTGTCTATTCTTTTTCATTCTCTTTCAAGATTTTTTCCCCCCTAATCCCCATGGCTATTCATCTGAAATCTCTTCTCTAGAAAATCCTTTCTTTCACTTTCTCTTATAAATGAGGTAATTCTTACAAGTAAGTTGATTTCAAATAGGCTGATAATCCCCAAATTTATATTGCCAGGGAATAGTACATCTTTACAGGGTTCTGATTTCAACATTCAGCCTATTAACATCTAGATCTGACTTAGAGGGTTTGAGTTTACACTTTCCATTTTTCCTTTTGGAGTGGCTTTGAGCAATTTGCTTAATGTGCAAAATTTAGGTAAAATGATGTTTACATCTTAGGGTTATACTGAGAAATTCAGATAATATAGATAAGATATATACAGCTGCATTTAGAATATGGTAAACACTCATTATTATTAACTACATTTAGTATCCTTATTTTGTTATCTTATTCTTATTGAGAGTCCTGTAGATATTTCATATTTCAAGATTTAAATATGCCTCTCAGATTTGTATATCCTTTCTTATCAATCTTAAGTCTCACATAAGGATATTCTTTATTGTTCCTTTTTCTTTTTCCCCATTATCAGTTTAACACTTGGTCTTGCCATTTTGGTTTTCTTCTTAATTTGTTTCTTTTACTCTCTCACTCAAAATACTAATTTTACTGTGGGTGTCTTTATCTCATAACTAAAATATTGCAAAAGTGTATTAACATACACTTTAACATAAGTCTTTGCTTCTCCCTTTAATATTTTAAAAATCAGTGCAGTCAGAATCATTTTTTGAAAAACCCAGATATGATTAATTCTCACTTATGTTTTGTGAAAAAATGTTTCTGAACTGTTATTAACTGACATTCATCCCATACCAGATGTTTCCTTAAAACTCTTGATTCATTTCTCGGTTGCATGAAAGTTAATTCATTTTGGCTTTACATAATTGAGAAGAGTAGAAGAAGGAATATATTTATGGATTTTAAGTTTCAAATGCATCAAGCATTTAGATTAATGGAATATTTTCAGGCAATAAATATTTCTTTCAGAGTAGTGACTAAGGACAAGGTTTTTCATTTTTAGAGAATTTGTGAAATTTGTTTAGCAGGGGATAAGAAAGTTGGGGGATAGAGAATTTGATGGTTCTGCATGAGATCTCTATGTTTGGGGACCTTTGCTATCTTCCAGTGATACAGAGCCAGAATAACAGAAGGAAAGAACATGAGATACACTTCAGCAAGTTTTTGTTTTTGTTTTTGTTTTTGTTTTTTTCTTGTAGAGATCTAAGAAGGAAAATAATAGGAAGTAACTAGTTGTTCTTTGAACACAGGTTAAAAGGGCTTTAGAAAGTCACATAGTTTTTCCATTTTCAAGACTGGTATAGAATTTGAAGAAGGTTGTTCTCATGCCTAATGATAACAAGGAAACTAAAATGGAACACTTGATACTTCATACATTTTCCTGTATTGCAATTTGCTGCAGAAATAATAAGAGTGTCTTAAAGCTTATACAGAGAACTACTAGACCATAAGAGTAATATGGGAAGGGAAACAAGAGGTCGATCCCAAGGTAGTAGAGACAAAATAGATATTTGAGGACCTGAAAAGATGATGCATATTCTGGTAATGCCAACTCTGATGGATGCTGATATTTCTTTACCTCTTAATATCAGAAGTGTGCAAATGTACAAGAATTAAGGCAAAGCCGGGTTGAGGGTGGCAATAGACATATGGTAATGGTTCATGAAAATGTGATAGATAGATGGTGGAATTAGTCAGAGAGGGAAGACACTGATACTAAGTTGAATTAAAAAATAAACTTTTATGTATTGTTTTCAGAGTTTGTAAATGAATTTTTGTAACCCAAGCAATAGTTTTAATCCTTTTCATCACTCCCTTTTGCCTTCATTATAAAATTTAAGTTTCTTAGTGAACATATGGAGATCTTTCTAATATTTCCAGTATCAATTCATATAGTTGACTGAATTTCTTATTCTATTTTCCTAGTATACTTACACTGGCTACTATCTTACCATCCTAGTATGCATATACCACTATGATATATAACAGAATATTACTCAGGCTTAAAAAAGAATGAAATGTTTCCATCTGCAGCAGCATGGATGGATCTGCAGGATATAATGCTAAATGAACTAAGTCAGTTACAGAAAGACAAATACCATATGATTTCACTCATCTGTGGAATTTAAGAAACAAGTGAATGAACAAAGAAAAAAAGAGACAAACGAGAAAACAGATTCTTAAATAGAGGGGCCAGACTGGTGGTAACCAGAGGGGAGATGGGTGGAGCCTGGGTGAACTAGATAAAGGGATTAAGAGTATATATTTACCTTGATGAACACTGAGTACTGTATCAAATTGTTGAATCATTATATTGTACACCTGAAACTAATATAACACTGTTAATTATAGTACAATAAAAAGAAAGATAGTATTTTATAGTGACAAAGAGTACAGTCTACGAAGTCAGTCTGCTGGTTTCACATCTCCTCGTTCAATTCGGTTCAGTTATTTACTAGCATTTCCCATAAAAGGACATGCTTAAAATTATCTGTGGAAATTCCTATATGCTGATCCTTTTGTCTTTAGTGATTTTTATACTTGCACCCTCTTCCTTCCCTATCCCTCTTTCAAAGTTTTGGTTTAGGTATACATTTCACTAGGAATCTATGCATTATCCTTTAAGATAGAAGTAACTTTTCCTCTTAATATTCCCACTGTAGTCTATGACTATTCTTTATTATTATTATTTATTATGTTATGTTAGTTACCATATAGTACATCATTAGCTTTTGATGTATGACTATTCTTATGATAGTTCTTATGACCAGCTTGTCAGTGTTGACAAATTTTATTTTGAACGTTACTGAGAGAAAGAGA
Source organism: Mustela erminea (assembly GCF_009829155.1). Taxonomy (NCBI): domain Eukaryota; kingdom Metazoa; phylum Chordata; class Mammalia; order Carnivora; family Mustelidae; genus Mustela; species Mustela erminea. The sequence continues at coordinate 90,721,633 of NC_045619.1, read as the reverse complement.
GAGTGAGAGAATGAGAGAGCAGGCATGTGTGTGAGCATGGAGGGAGGGGTAAAAGGAAAGGGAAAGAGAATCTCAAGCAGCCTCCATGTTCAGCTAGAGTTGAGGAGGGACTCAGACTCATCACACTGAGATCATGACCTGAGCCAAAATCAAGGGTAGAACACTTAACTGACTGAGGCAGCCAGGCACCCCTTTCCTGAATTTTTTATAAAGCTTGTGAATTCTGGTGCCTCTGATAACCTGTTCAATGCTCTGTAAAGAAATACTAAGGGCTGAGTTCACTGACTTGCAATTTTGGACATGAGGCAATAGGTATTTCATATTTCTTTCTCAACTATCATTAGGTTATTAATTATATGGGCAGCTATTTCCTTTTGTAAATAAAGAGTCTATGTCCCTTTTCCCCCCTCCAGTCCAAGAAAGAAAAGGTTATCTTTAGGAAAAATTGATTAGTTTGTTATATGAATGGTTTCACTAATTTCTAGCAGTCTGGACCCAACAAGAAACATAGAAGTGTGCTTTTCTAAAGTCTGGTGAATTGAAGCATGTTAATTCTATCAAGACAGTAACATAAAACAATGTCAGAGTCCTATAGATAGGAAATTACCTTGGATTGTAGGCATCTCTGTGGAAAAGTAGCACTGATCTATGGTCAAGGGGAGAAATAATTAACTGATAGCTGGGCACCCTTTTAAACAGGAGCATTTAGGAATTGAACCCTCTGAACCAAACTGAGAAAATTCCTTAAAGTTCTCAGTGTTTCCTTGTGGCATTCTAACTCAGAGTACAGTCCCAGATTCCCAAACTCTCCTTTCTTTCTGATCACCAACACTTATCTTCTGTGATCCCGGGATATTAAGTGAATGTCCTGGTTAACCACTCTAATTCAGGTGTATTTTCAATTTAGTGTAGTTCAAGGAGTATTTGTGTTTATAATTAGCTCATTGTTTGCTAACAACAACATTGCTAATAATGTGGCACTCTGATGCAGGCACAGGTGCATCTTGGTATAAATATATATTGATTGGTAAGTGTAATGTGGTGGGCCAGGTCATTTCTGTTTGTTCTTCCTATTTCTATGAATTAATTCAAAACATATTTATTGAGAACCCATGATATGTTTGGTATTGGTATAGATACTAAAGATGAAAAGAGTGAACAAGTAGTGCATGAACAATGTATCTTGGAACACTGAAAAAATAAAATTAAATAAAAAAAAAAGACGTGAGTAGCCTTATTAAAAAAAAAAAAAAGAGTCAACTGTTATTGACCCATCTGCACTGATGTGTGTAACAAATATCTCCAGTGAGTCAAATCCCTTAAAATTTAATTTTTCTACAAGGAAATAACATTTTAAATAACTACTTGCTTATTCAGAGATATCCAAGTTAATTTATTGCCATCTCATATTTAAATAGATCAGTCTGATATTTTAGAGACCAAGGAACTAGAATGTTGAATGAAGAAAGAAACTGAAATTACCAAATAAGAATATACTTACTCTTATGGGAGGTAATCATGGCTCTAGGTTTCTGTGTAATCATGATGGTTCTCATGATGAAACTGGAAGTGTACGTGGAGTCAAATATGTGTACAAATGCCCCAATCACGGACACATACACAGTCTCAGACTTTTTTTTTTTTTTTTTTTTTTTTTTTTTACTGCAAATAGTGTTCTCTGAGTTGTCAACAAAGTCTCCTTAAAGATTCTATTCCACTTTAAATCTAGGAAAAAGTTTCTTATATAGCAAACCTGAAAAAAATCCCTGTCATTTATTTTAAATGATGAGCAATCTAATATGATTTTTAGAAGATTTTGACAGATGATTTCTGACTTTTCTGGGAAAAGATAGACTTTTTCACAGTGAAGTAACATGAATGCTTTGTTACCTTGTACTGTTATGGATGTTAAGGAGCTCTCTACATGGGTAAAGAAAGGGTCCTCTGTGACTGAAGTTTGAACATGACTAATGATTCTAATATGCACTGCATTTTGGCAAAATATATAATAGAGGCAGCAGTGGGAATCATGTCCTTGGAGACAATAAGGTGCAACAATTTTATTAGATGCATTGTAAGGGCAAAACAGTAATTTTCTGATGAAAAATATTTCTGGCTACTCTTCAACCCAGAGATAACAAAATATGAACAAAAGACAACAAAATTGCTTTAAGTCTATACTTTCAGTGGAAAAATGTGTAAATATGTATACATGTGAAAATAGTATATAATCTATTTCTGAGTGGTAACTGTAAATACTTTTCCATGATAAAAATATAGATTTGCATCACAATTTTTTTCTGCACTAGACTCTTTTTATGGACAAGCCATTATTTGGTAAAGCTTCCCATATTTTACTTTATATTATATATTATATTATATATTATATTATATTTTATTTTATATTAATATCATCTATTTCTTTAATATAAATTGTCAGAAGAGGAATTTCTGAGGCAAAGACCAGTTTTAAATATATATGTGTATTTGTATGTGTGTGTGTGTATATGTATATATATAATTAATTTTATATAATAATTAATTATTATTTTTTGTACTGTTGAGTGACCCATTGGTTGCATATAACACCTAGTGCTTATCACAACAGAAGTGTATTGCCATGTGTAATGCCACATAATATTCACAGAAACGTTTGGGTTCCTTGCCATTGTTGGGATTGTGAAGGAATTCCACCCTTATTCCTTGCTTGACTTCTGAGTCAGTTAGAGAGAGAAAGAAGGCAAGTAAATTCCAGTTTTATTATAAATAGAAGTATTGAAAAGATGGCTTTGAACATTGCAATAAGAAATTCTCAAGTTAGTCATATGTATCAAATAGACAGGACTAGATCCAAATCTACCCCGCCAACCAGGGGTATATCTTCTATTGAATTACTTCAGGCAGGTTTAAATCTAGCTGTAGAAAAGACAACATAAACGAGGAAAGGGAACAGGATAGATCTAGCTGTCAAAATCTACCTGTCATGGGTATAGAGTTTTAGTTTGGAAGATGGAAAAAGTAGTGTAGCTATACAGTGGTGATGGCTGGACAACAATATAAATATACTTAATACCACTGAACTGTATGTATTCTTAAAAATTTTTAAATGGTAAGTTCTATGATATAAACTTTTTCCCACAATAAAAAGAAATAGGGGGAAAAAAGAAAAGTTACAGAGATAAAATCAAAGCCATAAAGCCCACTCAAACCCCCCTAATTCTACTTGTCAGATAAGTCTTTTCAACACCAGTGGAAGGAGAGATAGCAGAGAGCCAGGAGAATTGCATAAATAAATTATTGAAAAAATCTTCAAACCCTAGAAATAAAGTAGAATGCCTGCCCATCTTTACAATGTCATTATTTTACAAGTTCATCCAAAAATTTTTTAATTATTCAGGAAAATACACAGGAATCTGACTTTGTTGTTTACTTCTTGCTTAAAGTCCACAAACCTCGAAATAACACATTAACTGTAGATTTCTGTTCAGTAGAAAAGATATCCTAAAGACTGCAGTACTGTACTATAGGATATTAATCAATTCAGTATCTAATAGATACCAATTTGATCATATAGTGTTTATTCCTTGAATTCTCCTTTCAAACAGCCTTACCATCTTACTGTTTAACTAGTTGAATAAAGTACTTTGCATATGTTTGTTGAATAATTGTATGAATATTGTAATTTTTTTACCTTTTGAAAATTACTCTTAAAGAATTCCCCTCCACATGGAAAGAATATGAAGATTAGGGAGTATATATTTTTCTGAATATTCACATATTCATCATATTTCTAAGATTTTTTTTTCTTAACCGGTTAGCTTAACATTAAGCCTATGATTAACAGTGTATGCTTATACTGCTTAAGAGAGAAATTAACTCTCTTTAAGGCAGAAGAGTCCACCTTCCCAGTTTTACTTCCCATTGCCAGTTCCTCTGAATATCTTTCTAGGCCCATGTTGGACATTTCAGAAGTTACTGCAAATCAACGTACTAGAAAAATAATTTAGGAGGGCCACTCTAAACCTGTAAATGAAAATCTACCTTCTAATATTTTCCAATGTCAAGTACAGATATGTCAACTGACACATGAAATTAATTTTGAATGGCACTATAGATACTTTAGTAATAAAATTCCACAACTTACAGACATCCCAAATATAGACGATTAAAAATTCTTAGAGTGTAATGGTACAGAGTTCTTAGACAGTAGTCCTAGAAAATGAATTTGTGAAATAAAATGTTCTCATGTTCCCAAGTTTTATTCTGTTTGTTCTATTTTTAACAGATATATTGAAGTATAATTGATATACAGAAAACTGCACAATTTAATATATACAACTCGATGAGTTTGTACCTATGCAGACACCTGTGAAACCATCACCACAATCAAGATAATGAATGTATCTATCGCCTTTAAGTAGAGGACACTTGATGTTTGGATAAAATTCAGATTTTTTTTTCAAAAGCTAAAACCTGAGTTGATATCTACTAAATCGGATTAACTCTTTTAGGGACTTAAAGGATGTAAGAGTCTAGTTTGCCCATTTTTAGAGATTCTGAAGTGTTAGGGAAACCAATGAACTTATTATGTCACTATTTTTTAACCCTAGCATATAGGAAATTTACTAAAACAACCTTGATCTTTATAGCAGTTATCCCAGGATGTGAATTTTCCAGGAATATTTGTTGTTTTAAAAATTCTTCATATATTTAAACCCCACAATATATTTTTATTATAGTGTAATACAGACAATGTGCATTTAACTTTTTAACTTATTTTCTTATTCTGTATTTCATCACTCATGACAACAATACATGTAATTATTTTTCTCAGTTATAAAGAGCACTTTGTTATTTTTTCTTTTAGTGTAGATATATTGGTGATGAATTCACTTAGTGTTTGTTTTTCTGGAAATTTCTCTGCTTTACCTTTAATAACACATTTACAATAAAGGCAATTAATTAAATTTTTCTGGTTAATTAAACTTTACAAATATATACAAACATGAAACCACCATCCAGAAAAAGACAGAATACTACCAGCAATCAAAACATGTCTTTCTTACCCTCTGGCAGTCAAGATTCAACCAAAGGTAGCTACTGTCTTAGTTTCATGTGTATAATTTTTGGAGATATATATTTTCATTTTTCTCAGGTATGTAACTAGGAGAGCATTTACTAAGACATGATAACTGTGTTTATATGAAACTGCCAGAATGTTTTCCTAAGTAGTTATATCATTTCACATGCCTGCCAGCAGTATATGATATTTCCAGTTGCTCTCCATCCTTGTCATGATTTATGTTGTCAACTTACATTCTAATTGTAGCCATTCCAGTGATTGTATGACTCATTTTATTTATAATTTGAATTTCCTGGTGACTAATGATATTGAGCTCCTTTACATATGTCTATTAGCTATTCATGTATCCTCCTTTATGAGGCATCTAATAAATTTTCTGGACCATTTTTAGTTGATAATTATTGTTCACTAATATATTGTTATGGACATTTATATCTATGATCATGAGGGATATTGGTCAAGACTTTCATTCTTGTAATTTCTTTGCTTGGTATTAGTATCAATTTATTCTCATTTCATAAAATGAGTGAGAGAGTGCTCTTTCCTCACGTGCTCTGAAAGACTGGATTATTTATCCTTTTGATAGTCACCAGTGAGGCAATGTAAATTTGGAATTTTCTTTGTGAAAGGACTTTTAGGTATTAATTCAATTTCTATAACAGAAATAAAGGTATGCAGATTTTCTGTTTCTTTGTGTATCAGTTCTGTAATTTACATCTCACAAATAACTTTTCCATTTTATCTAAGTTGTCAAATGTATTGGTTTAACATTCTTCATAGCCCTCTCTTGTTAATATGTTAATATCTAGAGGCTCTGTATTGCTGCTCTATTTTACATTCTTTATATTGGTGTATCTATGTGTTCTATCAGGACACAAACCACATGGTGATTTAAATATATATATTTTTTAATTTTTGTTTGACAGAGAGGGATCACAAGTAGGCAGAGGGGCTGACAGAGAGAGAGAGAGGGGAAAGCAGGCTTCCCGCCGAACAGAAAGCCTGATGCAGGGCTGGATCCAAGGACCCTGAGATCTTGACCTGAGCAGAGCAGAGGCTTAACCCACTGAGCCACCAAGGCACCCCCCCATGGTGATTTAAACAAGGGTAATTTATGTCAAGAATTACTAACTTATGATAAATAAGTAACCGTAAGATATAAGAGAACTTTAGGAGATACCCTAAGACCCAGAGAGGATTTAACTAGGAAGGATGATTTTGAAGGGGGATGGAATCTCCAAGACAGATTCAAATCTCCGTGTAGAAAGTTTAGTTGCATTACACTGGGTGGGGAGAAGTTCACAGGTTTTCGTGGGCCTAAACTAGTCAACAGTCCTGCACAAGTCAGAAAGAGCACCCCAGGGCACTAACTAGTCCTAGCCAGTGTGTGCACATAAAGGAGTGCAGAGGTGGTAGGAGAATTAACAGTGGGCTGGAGGCCTTCACATCAGGAAGAACAGAAATAGTGATCACCAGCCAGCCCGGGGTTGCAAGATTGCTGAAGGGCTCTGCGTAACTGGTGAGTGGTTAGGGTATATGTCTCACTCTCACACGTCTTGACACTGTGCAGCTGGCAGAACTAGCATGTTGGATGAAGTCACTGAAAGGACTTGACACCCAGCTGGGCTCTGCCACCTGAAGATTCCTTACCACCACCCGCACCCCCACCCCTTGGTCCTGAGAATGTATGGTCTGTCAATCATTCCTACACTAGGAGCTATTTCATGGAAATATCCTTGAAAGAATAAAGTGTTGTTGAGACCATCTGGACTATGTACATGACTGAACTCAAGGGCTTTATGTAAACTTTTAAGATTCTGTCAGGTAGATGCAGAGATCTACTCCTCTTGTGGCTGCCCAAGACAAACCTGTGTAAGTTCCCTTGCTTAATAAAATGGCTATCTCTCATTTCTCCACTGAGTGAGCTTATCTTATGATACTGAGTATCTTAGTATGGTGCTATCAGAAATGCTTGAAAGAAATCCATCTATTTATCATAACAGATTGGAAATTGAATTTGAAGCTGAGAGACAATATGGAATTTGATAAATGGCACAATGGGTAATTTGTTTTAACTCTATTTCTTGATCTTCTAAGTAGAAGTTTATTGATTATATTGATCTTTTTATAAGAATCAGACCTATAAATACAAAGAACAGACTGGTGGTTGACATAGGGATGAGAGTTGAGGGGAAGAGCAAAATGGGTGAAGGAGAGTGGAAGATACAGGCTTCCAGTTATGGAATGAATAAGTCCCAGGAATAAAAGGCACAGCATAGGGAATATAATCAATGATATTTTGATAGTGTTGTATGGTGATGATGGTAATTACACTTGTGGTGGGAATAGTATAACATGTAGAGATATTGAATCAATATGTTGTTATACCTGAAATTAATATAACATTGTGTGTCAACTATATTCAAGTTTTATAAGATGGCCACAAAATGAGCTTTATTTCACTGATTTTTTTTCTATTGCTTATTTGAGTTGATTTCGATTTAATTGATTTCTGCTTTGTCTTCATTATTTCTATCTTTTTAAAATTTTTTTTCTAATTTCTTTTCAGTGTACCAGAATTCATTGTTTATGCACCAAACTCAGTGCTCCATGAAATACATGCCCTCCATAACACATGCCCTCCATAATACTCACCACCAGGCTGACCCATCTTCCCGCCCCCTGCCCCTTCAAAAAACTCAGATAATTTTTTAGAGTTTTTTGGAGTCCATAGTCTCTCATGTTTCATCTCCTTCTCCTATTTCCCTCAACTCTTCTCTCCATCTCCCTATACCCTCCATGTTATTTCTTATCCTCCACAAATAAGTGAAACCATATGATAATTGACTCTCTCTGCTTGACTGATTTCACTCAGCATAATCTCTTCCAGTCCCATCCATGTTGCTACAAAAGTTGGATATTCATCCTTTCTGATGGAGGCATAATACTCCATAGTGCATATGAACCACATCTTCCTTATCCATTCGTCCATTGAAGGGCATCATGGTTCTTTCCACAGTTTGGCAACCGTGGCCATTGCTGCTATGAACACTGGGGTACAGATGACCCTTCTTATCACTACATCTGTATCTTTAGGGTAAATACCCAGGAAGGAGTGCAATTGCAGGGTCATAGGGAAGATCTCTTTTTAATTTCTTAAGAAATCTCTACACTGTTATCCAAAGTGGCTGCACCAACTTGCATTCCCACCAACAGTGTAAGAGGGTTTGCATTTCTCCACATTCTCTCCAACACACGTTGTTTACTGTCTTGTTAATTGTGGCCATTCTAACTGGTGTAAGGTGGTATCTCAATGTGGTTTTAATTTGAATCTCCCAGAAGGCTAGTGATGATGTATTGGAGGGGGAGATGAACCATGAGAGACAATGGACTCTGAAAAACAGTCTGAGGGTTTTGAAGGGGCGGGGAGTGGGACGTTGGGGGAGCCATGTGGTGGGTGTTATGGAGGGTAGGTATTGCATGGAGCCCTGGGTGTGCTGCATAAACAATGAATTATGTTACACTGAAAAGAAATTAAATTAAAAAAAGAGAAAAAAAGATTTCATTTATTTATTTGAGGAAGAGCACAAGTGAGAGAGAAAGCATGAGTGGGTGGTGGGGGGGGAATGGGGGGAGGAACTGAGGGAGAAGGAGAAGCAGACAGCTCACTGAGCAGGGAGCCCAAGGTAGGGCTTAATTCCAGGACCCTGGGATCATGACCTGAGCTAAAAGCAGCCACTTAACCCATTGAGTCATTTAGGGGCCACACACACCTATGTATTTTTTAAAGTAAAATACCTATGAGGGCAATTTCAATCTATCATTCAAATTTAGGACTAAGATATTTTATGAAACTCCTTCTACCATATACATGCTATATATTTGTTAATAAAATAAAGATATATATATATACACACACACACACACACACACATATATATCTTTAATTTAAAGTGTTATTTATTTGAGAGAAAGAGAGCATATTGTGACAGGGGGGAGGGTAGAGGGAGAAGGAGTAGCAGACTCTCTTGCTGAGCAGGGACCTTGGCACAGGGCGCAATCCACAGACTTTGGGATCATGACCCGAACTGAAGGCAGATGCATAACCAACTGAACAACACAGGCACCCCTTTATATATTCTTTATCTCATAATTAGAACCCTGGCTATGGATGGAATTAGAGAAGATTCTAATATTGTATTAATCTTCATTTGCTTCTTTTCCTCACTCTGCCCATAAGGTAACATTAGAATAACAGTGACAGCACTACTATTCACCATATTATTCCTACCTAGGAACAACTTAAGAATTTTTTAAGCTATTGTTTTTGCTCTTAGATTAAATCCCACTTGGATGTACAGTTCAATTATAGCACTTAAGATCTCTTGGAATAATTCTACCTCATTTGGTCATCTCACTAACTAAATATATATTAAATATATTTATTCCAGTTCAGTATAATGGCTTATGCCAGTAGGATACACATTTCTTTCCACTCCTTTCAAACAATTTTGACTTGCTTTCTGAGGATTTCTGAGACAGATTCATGGAGCCATTGAAAAGTGAAACTAGAGGGGTGTCTGGGTGGCCCAATCAGTTGAGCCTCTGACTATTTGTTTTGGTCCAGGTCATGATCTCAGGGTCATTAGATCCAGCCTTACCTTAGGCTCAGTGCTCAGTGAGGAGTCTGCTTGGGATTCTCTCTATGTCCCCCGTTGGCCCTCCCACACTCTCTCTCTCTTTCTCTCTCACAAAAATAAATATTTTTTAAAAATATTAAATAGAATTGAAATTGAAACATAATACTGAATATTGGCTGAATAAGAAGTCTAGGAAGCATCTTCAGAGGTTTTGTTCTTAACACATCAATATCATGGGGTGCCTGGGTGGCTCAGTTGGTTGAAGGACTGACCCACTCTTGGTTTTGGCTCAGATCATGATCTCAAGATTGTGGGATGGAACCCTGAGTCAGTCTCCATGCCCATCATGGAATTTGCTTCAGATTCCCCCACCCCCCGTCCCCTCTGTTCTACCAGCTCACACCCACTCTCTCTCTCTAAAATAAATAAAATCTTTTAAGAAAAGTTGATATCTTACCCTTTTGAAATTTTTACCATCAAGTAAATATGAATGATGATTAATTAATACTTCTGATAAACTAGTCAATGGCAATTTAATTGATGTTCAAGATAAGAAAATAACTCCATTTTAAAAAATACATGAGATTGAAGTCTCATAGGATGTCCCTTTGACAGTCTGAGAGAGGACCCTTTGACTGGTTCCACTTCATTTCAGGTATTTTAAATAAAGAAAACTAAAATAATTCTTTCTGTTGTGCTGGATGGAAGTCTCCCTTAGTAATGCATTAATTTTGATAGTCTGGTTTTTTTTAATCTTATGTGTTTATTCACTTATCTTTAGTTAAAGCCTTTTAAAAGTCATTAGAAAGATATATTCATAGAGTACACCAAAGAAATTTGCTCTGTTGAGCATGTGACCGTGTTTCTTTTTCCTTTATTAAATTGTTCAGAATGAGTTGTTCACATTTATTTTAATATATTAGAGGAAAGAAAAATAATTTAATTAATGTTATGGGCAATATCTAGCTCAGCTTGATAGTAACACTGAAATACTCTTCTGGCACTACTCATTCATTCTTGACAAATTAACTAGAGATCATGTGAAATATCTGCCCAAATGAAACAAAATCTCCACAGTTGACTCCACTGAGTGACTGGAAGAATTTTTTTATTGGAATTGTCTTTTACTGTTCTTCATAATTATTTTGGATGACCATTTTCCTGGAGAAATCACAATTATTTACATTTATTCATTTCATCAAGGATGAGATCAGTTTTTATAATTCATACATTTGTGCATAGAAACAAATCAAGGAAAAAAAGAAAGCACCAAATTACATTTAATAATATTTTCAAAATGATAACTCTCGTATCATTAGGGGGTTTTGCTGAATATTAACACATAACCTTATACTTTTAGTTTATTAATCAGCCATCTATAATTTGAATGAGGAAGGAAATTAAATAAATTATTAATAAAATTATGACATTAAAACTTACTATTAACTCATATTTTTGACATTATAAGGTTAGTTTATTTATTACAGAATGTATATTTTTTTGTCATTAGAAGGGGATGGATTGGAGTGCCTGAGTGGCTCAATGGGTTAAAGCCTCTGCCTTCCACTGGGATCATGAACCCAGGGGCCTGGGATGGAGCCCTGCATCAGGGCTCTCTGCTCAGCAGGGAGCCAGCTTTCCTCTCTCTCTCAGCCTGCCTCTCTGCCTACTTGTGATCTCTGTCAAGTAGATGAATAAAATATTTTTAAAAAAATGAAAGGCATGGATTAAAAAGGAAAATGACCCACTTAGTGGATTTGTGACTTTGGATGATACTAAAGATTTTAAGCTTCATTTATCTTCACTTGACATGGAGTTAAAATGTAAGGAGTGTTTTGAGAATTAATTCAACTAATATAAATGAACACACTCGAAAATTTATATGACACTAGGATATATAAATAGCTGCTTTATTTATTTTTGTTTTAGTTGGCATTACTTTCAAATGTTGGGAAGGATGCTCATGGTAGTTGTGATTTTTCAAAAGCAATTTATTTTAGTGATATTTAGGACTTTTATTATTTATCTCAGTCTTTAAACACAGTTATGAAAGTTTTATTCTCTTATTCTATATTCCAATTGAAGTACTGAGGTTCATAGAGATGGTATAGCTTACACAAATTCACATAGCTAGCAAGTGTCAAATATAATCAGGCTTCCTGAAATTAAAGTCTGTCCTCTTGAACACAATATCCGGAGCCTATCTCCAAATGGCAACACACATAGCCATAGCAACTTCCTGTTCTTAACTGAAAATGAATTGATTGATATAGTAAAACAAAATATACTGTCCTGTTTTTATACTTTTTAATATATCCAGTTGCAAATCCTAACCCCAATATACTCCATTTAATTTAATTAAAAGTTGAACTAGTGAGTCAATAATAAGGCTTGAGAGACTTTCACTGCCTTCTGTATGCCAGGCTTAACTCTGCTTTTCATACAGGTTCACAAACTGTGTTTGTGAACAGGCAATCTGTATTGCCTGTAATAGTAAAATATTGGCAAATCTCATCATTATCATCTAGGGGAGCCAGCATTTCTGATAGCCTTCTTTTGCCATTGAACAATGGTGTTCTCTATCATCAATATTTTTGTCTTGTTCTTCCCATTTGTCCCAGGAAAAATATACATATTTAACTATAGAGAGTAAGAAATATCAAATATATAAAGGACAAAAAAAATATCAGAAAGTGTGGTGACATGATTTTTACACAGATTTAACTTGTACAGAGTAGTTAATATGTTATGTGTTCCCTGGATCAAGGGAAAAAATTCAGTGAATCAAAATTGCCAGAAAAGAGGGAACCTGGGTGTCTCAGTGGGTTAAGCCTCTATCTTTGGCTCAGGTCATGATCTCAGGGTCCTGGGATCAAACCCCGCATCAGGATCTCCACTCAGTGAGGAGTCTGCTTCCCACCCCCCCTTCCCACCTGCCTCTTTACCTACTTGTGATCTCTGTCTGTCAAATAAATAATTTCTTTAAAAATTGCCAGAACAGGAATGTATACAAACGTTAAAGAATATAAAACATAGTACACATTAGTATTGCCATTGAAACAGGAAGCTTGAGAGACTGTCCAATGAGATAAGAGAAATAAAACCCAACAGTAAGCAACAACAACAAGCACCAAGTGTGAAGTTTGTTTCCTTTGACATTACTTTTCAGACAGAGATTAGCAACCAAATATCTTAATTCCTAATGCAGATCTCTACTTAATGCATCTCTATTCAATGGCATGTTTTTTAAACTGGTGATCTACCACCTTGTACTAAGTCTATTCATTCACTCCATTATTTTTAATCTGACTTCTAATAAGAAGTTTTGGTGTCATAATACTGCTCATACTTTAGATTTTTTTTCTCTCACAGTATTGCTCATAACCAACAGCAGTTGAAGAAATTCTTATTTTAGTTAATGTTCTAATTTATATGCCAAATAGAGTAATAGGAGTTAGTGCCATCTCTGACTAGACTATAATAATATAATCATGTTTAAATGAGATAGTATGAGTGAAAAGCATCAGTAAAATTGTGCACGTTCTTAGTGAAAGCTATGCAAAATATGGAGGTCTTTAGTGAGTTTCAGTGTGTATATAATAAAGCAAATAATTTTTTTGTCAGTTTGTTTTGTTTTTCAAATCAGGTTATGATACTGGCTGTTATAGCTGAAGACCTCAGGCAAATATTGCAACTTTCTTTAACATCTATTTACACACTTGTAAAGAAGAGATAATTAGTCTAACTTTCCATATAGCTGTGAAGATTAAGTATGATATGGTTTAGGACACATCTAGTTCAGCATACGACACAATAATAATGTTTTCTCTAGAACAGATTTTATGGAATTCCTATCAAAGTTCCTGGTGGCATGAGTGTAATGATGACTACCTAACTATTCATCTAGTATATATTTTAAAATAATACAAATAAAGAAGGACATGTGTGTAAAAAATGGCATGTCACATGCCTTAAGCATAACTAGAAAACAGAAGACTTATGACCTTCAAATCATTTGTAGCAATAGAAACACTCAAGTCAACTAGCTGAATTGGAGAATTGGACTGACATTGAAGACAGTGCAAAAAATATGGTTGTTACTGATAATTTCATATTTTTTATAACTTTAGGAAAGAAACTGTGATATTAGTAACAAAAAATTAAGATTTTATTAGGTAGTGTTTACTCATTCACCATTACAGTATACAACACAATACAATATTTTTATTATTCAGAACAATGAGCAAAACGACTTATATCTTTTAACCGTGGGATTTCTATTTGGAACTGTAAATCAGTGAGAAAATAGAACTTGCAGACAGTTTGAAGGAAAGACAACATGGTTACTTTCAGTTTAAAGAAAGCTTCAACAAAGTGCTCAGCCTGGCAAGTATTTCTGAGATGGATATGGGAGGATATTGTAGAAGTTGAAATTTTATTTTTTCTTTGTTGAATCTTCACGATGACATCCATTCATGTTAATATATATTTTCATTTCTTTCTCAACAACACTGTTAAGTAAGTTTTTGTAAACTTGTTTTACTTGCTGGTTCACCAGGACATAAAAAAAAGGGTTCAACGTTCAGGGCGGGGACAATTGAGGTGTTGAGAATAGATGCTCCTTTGGTCAGTGATGCTCTTTCTTTTGCTGAAGGCTTGACATACATGAATATACAGCTCCCATAAGAGATGGAAAGGACAATCAAGTGAGAGGAACACGTGGAGAAAGCCTTTTTCCTCTGACTAGCAGATGGGATTCTCAGGATGGTGCTAAGGATGCACAGGTAGGAGAGAATCACTAATGCCAAAGTGAAGAGCAGAGGGACAAAAGCAAAGTAAGAGCCAATCATCTCCAAAAGCCATGTGTCTGAGCATGAGAGTTGTAAGATGGGGAAACAGTCACAAGAGAAATGATCAATTACATCAGAAGCACAGAAATCTAGCTGGAGGATGAATGTGAGTGGTGGGGAAATGGTAAGAAATCCTCTCAGCCAGGACCCAAAGACAAGCAGGGTGCAGATTTTTTTTTGCTCTTGATGGTGATGTACTGAAGAAATTTGCAGATGGCAATGTAATGATCAAAAGACATGGCAGTGAGAATGAAAAAATTCAGAAACACCCATGAAGATGAAGAAAAATAATTGAGCTAAACAATCGTTATAGGAAATGATCTTGATATTTGTAATGATTTCTCCCGAAAATCTTGAAATAGAGACACTGGTGAATGTAATTTCTAAGAAGGAGAAATTCTGCAGGAAGTAATACATAGGACTCTTGAGATGACAGTCTATCAAGGTGAGGATGATGCTGGTTAGGTTTTCAGTGGCACTTAATACATAAGCCACAAATAAAAAGATATCGTTGTGGGTCATCTGAGATGCCTAAGGGAATGAACTCTGTAATCATTGTATTATTTCTGATGCTGTTTTTTATTTTCTTTAAGCAAAATCTACTGTTGAGAAATAAAACAGAAAGAAAGAGTAGAATAGTAAAGGAATTGAATAGTAGAGGAGTAGAATAGTAAAGGAATTGAAGATTTAAATGTTTATATTTGCTTCTTTTAAAAAAAATTTTATTTAAATTCCAGTTGGTTAACATATAATGCAATACTAGTTTCAGCTATACAACTGAGTGACTCAACTACATACTACATGTGGTGCTAATTGCAAATGTCCTCCCTAATGACCATCACGTCTTTCACCCATCCCCCCAACCACCTCCCCTCTGCTAACCATCAGTTTGTTCTCTATAGGTAAGAGTCGGTTTCTTGGTTTGCCACTCTGTTTCCTCCTAAGATTGTTTGTTTTGTTTTTAAAATTCCACATATAAGTGAAATTATAAGGTATTATTCTGTCTGTGATTGACTTATTTTACTTATTATAACAACATACACACACACAAACACACACACACACATGCACACCCCATATTTTCTTTACCCACTCGTTAGTTAATGGACATTTGGGCTCTTCCTATAATTTGGATATTGTTGATAATGCTGCTATAAATGTTAATGTGCTGTCTCACATTTAGGTCCTTCATCCATTTTGGATTTAATTATGGTGTAAGAAAGTGGTTCAGTTTCATTCTTTTGCATGTTGCTGTCTAGTTTTCCTAACACCATTGTTGAAGAGACTGTCTTTTTCTCATTGGATATTCTTTCCTGTTTTGTCAAAGATTTGTTGATCATAAAGGTTGTGGTTTTATATTCTGTTCCGCTGATCTGTCTGTTTTTGTGCTGTACTGTTTTCATCGCTACAGCTTTATAATATAACTTCCAAGTCAGCAATGCAGTGCACCCAGCTCTGCTTTTTTTCAAAGTTGCTTTGTTATTGGGGGTCTTTTGGGTCTTTTGTTATTCCATACAAATTTTAGGATTGTTTGTTCTAGTTCCTGTGAAAAATGCTGTTGGTATTTTGATAGGAGTTATATTAAATGGATTGATTGCTTTAGGTATTGTAGACAGTTTAACAGTATTTGTTCTTCAAATCCATGAGCATTGAAAGGCATTCCATTTCCTTGTGCTATTTTCACTTACTTTCATCCGTGTTCAATAGTTATCAGAGTACAGCTCTTTCATGTAGGTATCTTATTGTTTTTGGTGCAATTATAAACAGCATTGATTCCTCAATTTTTCTTTCTGCCACTTCATTTTTTGATATATTCAAATGCAACAGATTTCTGTACATAGGCTTTGTATCCTGCAATGTTACTGAATTCATTTATCAGTTCTAGCAATTATTTTTTGGAGTCTTTTGGGTTTTCTATCATCTACAAATAGTGAAAGTTTGACTTCTTTACCAATTTATATGTCTTTTAGCTCTCTTTTTTGTCTTATAACTGAGGTTATCACTTCCACTAATATGTTAAATAAGAGTGGTGACAGTGGACATTCTGATTTTTGCTTTTGACCATAGAGAAAAAAACGCTCAGTTTTTTCCCCATTGAGGATGATATATAGTTTGGGGTTTTCATATATGGCCTTTATTATGTTGAGGTTTGCTTCCTCTCTCCCAACTTTGTTGAGAGTTTTTATGATGAGTGGATGTTGTACTTCATCAGATTCTTTTTCTGCATCTATTGAAAGGATCATATGGTTCTTATCCTTTCTTTTATTTATATGTTGTATCACAGTGATCAATTTATGGGTATTGAACAACCCTGGCAGTCAAGAATAAATCCCACTTGATCATGTTGAATGATTCTATTAGTACACTGTTTTTTTATTTGCTAGTGTTCTGTTGAGAGTTTTCACATCCATTTTCATCAGGGATATTGGCCTATAGTTCTCTTTTTTTAGTGGAAACATTGATTTGGATATAAGTATAATACTGGCCTCAAAGAATGAATTTGGACGTTTTCTTTCAATTTCTACTTTTGGGAATACTTTGAGAAGTATAGGTGTTAACTATTCTTTGAATGTTTAGTAGAATTCACCTGGGAAGCCATCTGGCCCTGGACTCTTGTTTGTTGGGAGATTATTGCTTATTGATTTC
The DNA here is from genome assembly GCF_009829155.1 of Mustela erminea. Classification (NCBI taxonomy): domain Eukaryota; kingdom Metazoa; phylum Chordata; class Mammalia; order Carnivora; family Mustelidae; genus Mustela; species Mustela erminea. Next base: position 90,704,414 of record NC_045619.1, on the reverse strand, counting down.
ATTTCTCTGTTGGTTATCAGTCTGTTCAAGTTTTCCATTATCTTTCTATTTGACTTTTGATAATTTATATATGTCTAGGAATTTATCTATTTCTTCCAGGCTGTCCAATTTGTTGGTAATATTTTTTCATAATATTTTCTTAAAATTCTTTGTATTTCTGTGGTGTTGATAGTTATTTCTCCTCTTTAATTTGTGTTTTTTTAGTCTTTTTTTTTAATGAGTCTGGGAAAGGTTTGTCAGTTTTATTGATTTTTTTAATTTTTAAATTTTTAATTAATTTATTTTTAAAGTTTTTATTTGTTTGACAGGGAGAGACATAGCAAGAGAGGAAATACAAGCAGGGAGAGTGGGAGAGGGAGAAGCAGGTTTCCTGCTGAACAGTGAATCTGATGTGGGGCTCAAACCCGGGACCCTGGGATCACGACCTGTGCAGAAGGCAGATGCTTAAGGACTGGGCCACCTAGGGACTGCTATTAATGTTTCTAAATTTTTAAATTAGCATTAATGTACTATTTATATCAGGGGTACATGTCTGTGATTCTTCAGTCTTACACAATTCATAGTATTCACCATAGGACATACCTTCCCCAATGTCCATCACACAGCCACCCCATCCTTCCCACCCCCATCCATTCCAGCAGCCCTCAGTTCATTTCCTCAGATTAAGAGTCTTTTATGATTTTTCTCCTTCTCTGATTTCATCTTGTTGCATTGTTCTTTCCCTTCCCCTTATGATCCACTGTCTTATTTCTCAAATTTATCATATCAGTGAGATCATATGATAATGGTCTTTCTTTGATTGACTTATTTTGCTTAGGATAATATCTTCTAATTCCACCCATATCATTGCATAATATTCTGTTGTTTATATATACTATATCTTCTTTATCCATTCATCTGTTGATGGACATCTAGGCTCTTTCAGTAGTTTGGCTATTGAGGGCATGGCTGCTATAAACATTCGGGTGCATGTGTCCCTTCAGATCGCTACACTTGTATCTTTGTGGTAAATACCTAGTAATGCAATTGTTGGGTTGTGGGATAGCTCTATTTTCAACTTTTTGAGGAACCTTCAACTTTTTTCTAGAGTGGCTGGACCAGCTTGCATTCCCTAGAGTGTAGGAGGGTTCCCCTTTCTCTGCATCCTCACCAACATCTTAGTTTCCTAACATGTTAATTTTAGACATTCTGACTGGGGTGAGGTAATATCTCCTTGAGGTTTTGATTTGTATTTCCCTGATGCTGAGTGATGTGGAGCACTTTTTCATGTGTCTCTTGGCCATTTGGATGTGGTCTTTGCAGAAATATCTTTTCATATCTTCTGCCTATTTCTTGATTGGATTAAAATTTATTCTTTGGTGTTGTTTGATAAGTTCTTTATAGATTTTGGATACTAGCCCTCTATGTGATATGTCATTTGCAAATATCTTCTCCCGTTCTGTCAGTTGTCTTTTGGATTTGTTGACTGTTCCCTTTGCTGTGCAAAAGCTTTCTATCTTGAAGAAGTCCCAATAGTTCACTTTTGCCTTTGCTTCCCTTGCATTTGGTGATGTTTCTAGGAAGAGGTTGTTGTGGCTGAAGTTGAAAAGGTTGCTGTCTGTGTTCTCCTCAAGGATTTTGATATCTCACATTGAGTTCTTTCATACATTTGAGTCTATGTTTGTGTGTGAGGTAAAGAAATGGTCCAGTTTCATTCTTCTGCATCTCAACATAATTTGTTAAAGAGAATATTTTCTTTTCACTGGATATTCTTTTCTGCTTTGTCAAAGATTAGCTAACCACAGAGTGGAGGGTTCATTTATGGGCTCTCCATTCTGTTCCATTGATCAATGTGTTTCTTTTTGTGCCATTACTGTACTGTCTTGATGATCACATCTTTGTAATAGAGCTTGAAGTCCAGAATTATGATGCTGCCAACTCTGGTTTTGCTTTTCATCATTCCTCTGGCTATTTGGGGTCCTTTGTAGTTCCATACAAGTTTTAGGATTATTTGTTCCATTTCTTTGAAGAAATTGATGGTATTTTCATAGGGATTGCTTTAAATGTGTAGATTGTTCTAGGTAGCATCAACGTTTTCACAATGTTTGTTCTTCCAATCCATGAGCATGGAACGTTTTTCCATTTCCTTGTGTCTTAATCAATTTCTTTCATGAGTATTCTAGAGTTTTCTGAGTATAGGTTTTTTGCCTCATTGGTTGAATTATTCCTAGATATCTTGTGGCTTTGGGTGCCATTGTATTATAGTCTTTGGCTTAAAATCTAATTGATCTGATATAAGGATTGCCACTCCTGCTTTCTTCTGATGTCCATTAGCATGGTAAATTCTTTTCCACCCCCTCACTTTAAATCTGGAGGTGTCTTCGGGCTTAAAATGAGTTTCTTGGAGGCAACATATAGATGGGTTTTGTTTTTTTATCCATTCTCATACCCTGTGTCTTTTGACAGGGGCATTTAGCCCATTAACATTCAGGGTAACTATTGAGAGATATGAATTTAGTGCCATTGTATTGCCTGTAAGGTGACTGTTACTGTATATGGTCTCTGTTCCTTTCTGATCTACCACTTGTAGGCACTCTCTTTGCTTAGAGGACCCCTTTCAAGATTTCCTGTAGAGCTGGTTTGGTGTTTGCAAATTCTTTCAGTTTTTGTTTGTCCTGGAAGCTTTTAATCTCTCCTTCTATTTTCAATGATAGCCTATCTGGATATAGTATTCTTGGCTGCATGTTTTTCTCGTTTAGTGCTCTGAAAATATCATGCCAGCTCTTTCTGGCCTGCCAGGTCTCTGTGGATAAGTCAGCTGCCAATCTAATATTTTTACCCTTGTATGTTACAGACTTCTTTTCCCGGGCTGCTTTCAGGATTTTCTCTTTGTCACTGAGACTTGTAAATTTTACTATTAGGTGACGGGGTGTGGGCCTATTCTTATTGATTTTGAGGGGCGTTCTCTGAACCTCCTGAATTTTGATGCTCGTTCCCTTTGCCATATTGGGGAAATTCTCCCCAATAATTCTCTCCAGTATACCTTCTGCTCCCCTCTCTCTTTCTTCTTCTTCTGGAATCCCAATTATTCTAATGTGGTTTCGTCTTATGGTGTCACTTATCTCTCGAATTCTCCCCTCATGGTCCAGTAGCTGTTTGTCTCTCTTTTGCTCAGCTTCTTTATTCTCTATCATTTGGTCTTCTATATCACTAATTCTTTCTTCTCCCTCATTTATCCTAGCAGTGAGAGCCTCCATTTTCGATTGCACCTCATTAATAGCTTTTTTGATTTTAACTTGGTTAGATTTTAGTTCTTTTATTTCTCCAGAAAGGGCTTTTATATCTCTCGAGAGGGTTTCTCTAATATCTTCCATGCCTTTTTCAAGCCCGGCTAGAACCTTGAGAATTGTCATTCTGAACTCTAGATCTGACATATTACCAATGTCTGTATTGATTAGGTCCCTAGCCTTCGGTACTGCCTCTTGTTCTTTTTTTTGTGTTGAATTTTTCCGTCTTGTCATTTTGTCCAGATAAGAGTATATGAAGGAGCAAGTAAAATACTAAAAGGATGGCAACAACCCCAGGAAAATATGCTTTAACCAAATTAGAAGAGATCCCAAATCGTGAGGGGGGACAAAGGGGATAAAAAGAGGTTCAAAAAGGAAGAAAGAAAAAAAAAAAGAAAAAAGAAAAAAAAAGAAGAGAAAAAGAATTACAAAAAATGAAAACAAATAATAAAAATATAAAAAAGAAAAAAATATATATATTAGATAAACTAGTTAAAAAACTTTAAAAAAGAAAACGGTAAAACTTAAAAAAAAAAAAATTAACCAGAAGGTGAGAAAAAAAAAAAATGAAAAAGAAAAAAATTAAATTAACTGCAAGACTAAAAAAAATCACAGGGAAAAAGCCATGAGTTCCGTGCTTTGCTTTCTCCTCCTCTGGAATTCTGCTGCTCTCCTTGGTATTGAAACCGCACTCCTTGGTAGGTGAACTTGGTCTCGGCTGGATTTCTTGTTGATCTTCTGGGGGAAGGGCCTGTTGTAGTGATTCTCAAGTGTCTTTGCCCCAGGCGGAATTGCACTGCCCTTATCAGGGGCCGGGGTGAGTAATCAGCTCGGGTTTGCTTTCAGGAGCTTTTGTTCCCTGAGCGCTTTCCGTAGAGTTCCGGAGGACGGGGAATACAAATGGCGGCCTCCTGGTCTCCTGCCCGGAGGAGCCGAGAGCCTAGGGCCCCTCTCCTCAGTGTGCCCTCAGAGAACAGCGCCCAGTTACTCCCGTCTGCCTGACCTCTGGCCGCGCTCCGAGCTCACCGAGCCTGCGACCAGTTCAAGGTAACACCGAGCTGTGAGCTTACTGTCGGCTCTGTCTCTGTAGCCGGCTTTACCGTTCCAATACCCGCAAGCTCTGCGACACTCAGACACCCCCGATCCTTCTGTGACCCTGCGGGACCTGAGGCCACGCTGACCCCGCGTGGGCTTCGCCCCGGTTTAGCCTCTGGAGCGATTTCCCTCAGCGGAACAGACTTTTAAAAGTCCTGATTTTGTGCGCCGTTGCTCCGCCACTTGCCGGGAGCCGGCCCCTCCCCCCGGGGTCTATCTTCCCGTCGCTTTGGATTCCCTTCTCCGCTGGTCCTACCTTTCAGAAAGTGGTTGTTTTTCTGTTTCCAGAATTGCTGTTCTTCTTCTCTTCGATCTGCCGGTGGATTTTCAGGTGTTTGCAATCTTTGGATAAGCTATCTAGCTGATTTCCGGCTAGCTGAAGTAGTCTCAGCCTGCTACTTCTCCGCCATCTTGACTCCTCCTTGGGTGCCATTGTAAATGGAATTGACTCCTTAATTTCTCTTTCTTCTGTCTTATTGTTGGTATGTAGAAATGCACCTGATTTCTGTGCATTGATTTTATATCCTGATACTTTACTGAATTTCTGTGTGAGTTCTAGAAGTTTTGGGGTGGAGTCTTTTGGGTTTTCCACATAAAGTAGCATATCATCTGCAAAAAGTGAAGTTTGACTTCTCTTCCAAACTGGATACTTTTTATTTCTTTTTGTTGTCTGATTGCTGAGGCTAAGACTTCTAGTACTATATTGAATAGCAGTGGTGATAGTGGAAATCCCTGCCATGTTCCTGACCTTAGGGGAAAAGTTCTCAGTTTTTCCCCATTGAGAATGATATTCTCTATGGGTTCTTCATAGATGGCTTTGATGATATTGAGGTTTGTAACCTACCCTGTGAAGGGTTTTGATCAAGAAAGGATGCTATACTTTGTCACATGCTTTTTCTGCATCTATTGGGAGTATCATATGGTTTTTGTTCTTTCCTTTATTAATGTATTATATCACATTAATTGCTTTGCAGATGTTAAGCCAACCTTGCAGACCAGGAATAAATATCACTTGGTTGTGGTGAATAATCCTTTTCATGTACTGTTGGATTCTACCGGCTAGTATTTTGGTCAAAATTTTTACATCTGTGTTCCTCAAGGATACTGGTCTGTAATTCTCCTTTTTGATGGAGTCTTTGTCTGGTTTGGAGATCAAGGTAATGCTGGTCACATAAAATGAGTTTGGTAGTTTTCCTTCTATTTCTATTTCTTGGAACAGTTTTAGGAGAATAGAAATTAATTCTTTAAATGCTTAGTAGAATTCCCCTGGGAAGCTGTCTGGCCCTGGGCTCTTGTTTGTTGGGAGATTTTTGGTGACTGCTTCAGTATCCTTACTGGTGATGGGTCTGTTCAGGTTTTCTATTTCTTCCTGGTTCAGTTGTGGTAGTTTATATGTCTCTAGGAATGCATCCATTTCTTCCAGATTATAAAATCTGCTGGCATATAGTTGCTCATAATATGTTCTTATAATTGTTGTATTTCTTTGGTGTTGGTTGTGATATCTCCTCTTTCATTCATGATTTTATTTACTTGTGTCCTCTCTCTCCTTTTTGAGATGTCTGGCCAAGAGTTTATTAAACCTCATTAATTCTTTCGAAGAACCAGCTCCTAGTTTCGTTGAACTGTTCTACTGTTCTTTTGGTTTCAATTTCATTGATTTCTGCTCTGATCTTTATGATTTCTGTTCTGCTGGTTTTAGATTTTCTTTGCTGTTCTTTCTTCAGCTCCTTTAGGTGTAGGGTTAGGCTTTGTCTTTCTTTCTTTCTTTCTTTCTCTTTTCCTACCTCATTTCTTATTATAGTTTTTGTTTAAAATCTAATTTGTTTGATATAAGGATTGCCACCACAGCTTTCTTTTGATGTCCATTAACATGGTAAATGCTTTTCCACCTCCTCACTTTAAATCTAGACGTGTCTTTGGGTCTACAATGAGTCTCTTCAGACAGCATCTTTTGGGTCTTTTTAAATTATCTTATCTGATACCTGTGTCTTTAATTGGCACCTTCAGCCCATTTACATTGAGTAACTATTGAAAGATATGAATTTGGTGCCATTGTATTGCCTGTAAGGTGACTGTTACTCTATATTGTCTGTTCCTTCCTGATTTATGTTACTTTTAGGGTCTCTTTTTGCTTACTGGACCCCTTTCAATATTTCCTGTAGGGCCGGTTTGGTGTTTGAAATTCATTTAGTTTTTGTTTGTCCCGGAAACTTTTTATCTCTTTTTCTATTTTCAATGACAACCTAGCTGGATATAGTACTCTAGGCTGTATCTTTCTCTCATTTAGTGCTGAGTATATCATGCCAGTCATTATAGCCTGCCAGGTTTCTGTGGATAGGTCTGCTGCCAATCCCGTGTTTCTACCATTGTATGTTGTCATAGATCTCTCGTCCTGAGCTGCTTTCAGGATTTTCTCTTTTTTCTCTGACATTTTCTCAGCTTCTTTATTCTCCATTATTTGGTCTTCTGTACCACTCATTCTCTCTTCTGCCTCATTTATCCTAGTAGGTAGAGCCTTTAAGATTGCTCTTCATTATTAGTCTTTTTGATTTTGACTAGGTTAGATTTTAGTTCTTCTATTTCTCTAGAAAGGGATTCTCCAGTATTTTCTATGCTTTTTTCAAGCTCAGCTAGTATCTTTACATCAGTTCTGACATCTTACTAATGTCCATATTGATTAGGTCCCTGGCAGTCAGTACTGCCTCTTGTTCTCTCTTTTTTTTTTTTTTTTGAGGTGAGTTTTTCCATTTTGTCATTTTATCCAAAGAAGAATAGATGAATATTGGGGCGCCTGGGTGGCTCTGTGGGTTAAAGCCTCTGCCTTCAGCTCGGGGCATGATCCCAGGGTCCTGGGATCGAGCCCCGCATAGGGCTCTCTGCTCAGCAGGGAGCCTGCTTCCTCCTCTCTCTCTCTGCCTGCTTCTCTGCCTATTTGTGATCTCTGACTGTCAAGTAAATAAATAAAATTAAAAAAAAAAAAAGAAGAATAGATGAATGAGAACAAACTGCTAAAAGAGTAACAACAACCCCAGAAAATTATACACTAAACAAATCAAAAGAGACAGGAAACCGGGGGAAAAAATAGAGTATGAGCAGGCTGGTGAATAGAACAAAGGCACACAACTAGATTTTGGGTGTATTTTGGTCTGTTAGAAGAAATTGCCTCCCAAAATTTTAAAGAAAGTAAAACATATATATATATGTATATGTGTGTGTATGTGTATATATGTGTGTGTGTGTGCATACATACATATATATACACACACATATACATACATGCATATATATATCTAAGAAAAGTTTAAATATGATGAAGGGATGCAATATGAGTATAAAGATGGAAATTGAAAAAAGTTTTAAAAAACGAATTGATAAGATAAGAAGTTGATTGAGAAAAGAAAGTAAAAAAAAATTTTAAAAAGGGAGAGAATGTAATCAGTTGAAAGACTAGATAAAGTCATACAATAGATTTACGGTATATTTTGGTCTGTTAGAAGAAATTGTATTCAAAATTTTAAAGGAAGAAAAACATATATATACAAAAAATACATATATATATACATATATATGTATATATATATATACACACACACACACAAATAGGGTTAAATACAATGAAGTGTTTGACTGTGAATAAAAATGAAAATTAAAAAGACTTCAAGAAAGGAATTGATAAGATAAAATTTTGGTTGAAAAAGGAAAGAAGAAAATTCAAATGCAATAAGAAAAGTAAAAATGAATATTAAAAAAAATCAACTTTGAAAGACTAAAGAATCATGGGAGAATTTTTAGGTTCACAGTTTACGACACTAAGTACATTCACATTGTTGTGCAATGATCACCACTATCCATCTCTAGAACTTTTACATCATCTAAAACTAAAACTCTGTACCCATTAAACAATAACTCTGCATTCTCTCCTGCCTCCCAGCAGGGTTTGGTACCACTGTTCTACTTTCTGTCTGTATGAATTTGGCTTCTAGTTTCTTCTATAAGTAGAATCGTATAGTAGTTATTAAAAAAACATTATGGGAAATGGCCATGAATTTTATGTGCTGTATTCCTCTAGCACTGGAGTTTTGGAGTTTTCATTGATTGGTTAACTTGGCCTTAGCTGGATACCCTTGCTGATCTTCTGGGGAGGGTTGCAATGATTCACAAATGTTTTTGCCTCGGGCAGAATTGTACCTCCTTTGCCAGGGGCTAGGTTTAGTCATCTGCTCTGGTTTGGTCTTGGTAGCTTTTGTTCCCTGAGAGCTTTCAACACATCTTTGGAGGATGAGAATGAAAATGGTGACCTCCCAATCTGGCCCCAGAGGAGCTAAGAATTCAGGGCACCACTCTTCAGTGAGCCCTCAGACAAAAGCAGTCAATCACTCCTGTCTCCCTGGTCTCTGGCCACAGTCCATGCTTACCCGGCCTGTGACCAAGCTTTTGTATCTCTGGCACATGGCTCTGTTTGGAATTTCCAAACCCAGTATATTCCTACCATGAGTTCCCATGCCATTCCTCCCTGGGGAGGAAGGGGAATCTCCTTGGATCTGTTGCTTACTGGGTTTTTTCTTGCATCATATAGTAGGACTGTATTTGGTATATACTTTCCTCCTAGAACCACTTTTTCTTTTTCCCAAGGGTTTTGGGCTAATGTGCTATCGTTTTCATTTGCTGGAATATAATATGGAATATATGGAATATATATATATATATGGAAAAAAATATATATATAGGGACGCCTGGGTGGCTCAGTTATAAGCAGCTGCCTTCGGCTCAGGTCATGATCCCAGTGTCCTGGGATCGAGTCCCACATCGGGCTCCTTGTTCGGCAGGGAGCCTGCTTCTCCCTGTGCCTCTGCCTGCCATTCTGTCTGCCTGTGCTCGCTCTCTCTCCCTCTCTCTGACGAATAAATAAAATCTTAAAAAAAAAAAAAATATATATATATATGGAAACAAATGAAAATGTATGTGCATGTGTGTGTGTGTATATATATAATATATATATATATATATTATATATATATACTATATATACTATAGTATATAGAATGCTATAGAACAGGTGTGCCTCACCCTGGAGCCCAGGGTCACATTTGCCTCCTCTCCTTTCCTTTCCTTTCCTTTCCTTTCCTTTCCTTTCCTTTCCCTTCCCTTCCCTTCTCTTCCTCCTTCTCTCTCTCTTTCTCTCTCTCTCTCTTTCTATGTACTGTTTCATGATTCATTGTTTGCATATAACACCCAGTGCTTTTTGCAGTACGTGCCCTTCTTAATAATCATCACCAGGCTAACTCATCCCACCTCCCCCTCCCCTCTGAAATATGTATATCATACATTGATATTTCTTCTCTAATTTCCTGGTTGACCCATTCTTTCTTTAGTAATATGTTCTTTAGCCTCCATTTATTTGCAGTCTTTCCAAATTTGTTTTTGTGGGTGACTTCAAGTTTCATTGTGTTCTGGTTGGTCAATATGTGAGGCATTATCTCAGTATTTTTGGATTGTTGAGGCCCAGTTGTGACCCAGAATGTGATCTATTCTGGAGAATGTCCATGTGCACTTGAAAAGAATGTGTCTTCTGCTTATTTAGGATGGAGTGTTGTGAATATATCTGTTAAGTCCATCTGGTCCAGTGCATCATTCAAAGCCATTGTTTCCTTGTTGATTTCTTGCTGAGCCCATCTGGGATATTAAAGTCCCCTACTATTATTGTATTATAATCAAGGAATTCCTTTATGATTATGATGATTTTTTTTTAATATATTTGGGTGCTCTGAAGTTCAGGGCATAAGTATTTATAATTGTTTGATCTTCTTGTTGGATAGACACCTTTATTACGATACAGTGCCCTTCTTTGTGTCTTTTTACAGACTTTGATTTATCTGATATAAGTATGGCTAGTTTATCTGCTGTCCTTATGGTTACTCTGGCTTTCTTTTGACATCTGTTTCCATGATAAATGTTTCTTCATCCCCACACTTTCAATCTGCATGTGTCTTTAGGTCTCAAATGAGTCTCTTCTAGGCAGCATATAGATGAGTCTTTTTTTTTTTTTAATCCATTCAGACACACTAAGTCTTTTGATTGGAGCATTTAGTCAGGGAATAATTCATTAAGAGTAATTATTTAGTAAAGCATTTAGTCAGTGAATAATTACATTCAGAGTAATTATTGATAGATATGAATTTAGTGCCATTTTACTACCTGCAAACTCATTGTTTCTGGTGGTTTTCTCTATTCCTTTCTAGTTTTTGTCACTTTTGGTCTTTCTTTTCCAGTCAAAGAGTGCCCCTTAATATTTCTTTCACAGCTAGTTTTGTCACCATGAACTCCTTTAATTTTTGTTTGTCTGGGAAACTCTTGAACTCTCCTTCTATTCTGAATGATAGCCTTGCTGGATTCAATATTCTTGGCTGCAGATTTTCCACATCAGGTACTTTGAAAACACTTTCATCTTGCCTGCCAAGTTTCTGTGGAGAGATATGCTGCTAACCTTATTGGTCTTTATAACTTAGGGATTCTTTTGTTTTACTACTTTCAGGATTTTTTTCTTTACCTCTTATTTTGCAAATTTCACTACAGTGTGTCTTGGTGTGGGCCTTCTTTTGTTGATTTTAGTGGCAATTCTCTGCACCTCCTAAATTTGGATGTTGGTTTCTTCTCACAGATTAGGGAAATTTTCAGCTATAATTTCCTCAAATAAACCTTCTGTCCCCTTTTCCCTCTTTTCTTCTTCTGGGACTCCTATGATACGAATGTTATTATCTTTGATGATATCAGTGAGTTCTTGATTTCATGATCTAAATTTTTCTTTCCCTCTTGTGTAGCTTCATTATTTTCCATAATTATGTATCAGTTATTCATTTCTCTGCTTCTGCCATCCTTGCAGTCACTACATCCAGTGGGTTTCATATCTTAGTTATTTCATTTTTCATTTAGGACTGACTAATTTTTAGCTTTTCTATCTCTGTCGTAGGGGCCTCCTTGGAGTCTTCTATGCTTTTCTCAGGCACAATTAATACCTTTATGATCATTGCTTTAAATTCTGGTTCAGGCATATTACTTATATCTGTATCAGTTTGTTCCCTGGCCATGACCTTTCCTTGTTCTTTCTTTTGAGATAAATTCCTCCATCTTGGCTTTTTGTCTCTGTCTTCTTCTGGGTGTTATGAAAACTTCTGATGCTTCCTGCTCTGATAGTAATGAAGAAGAGGTCATATATTGCCCATGTCCGGTGTTCCAGGATGTGTCTCTGGTTGTGTGCTGTGTGGACTCTGCTCCTATGTTATGGCAGCTCTTTTCCTCAGGTCAATCCTTTGCAGTGTTTCTCCTTTCCTCCAGTGGGGAGTGTCTGGACCTTTGTCAGAGTGTGGTTGAGTTTTAACCAAGTGTCATCTGGTCTGCTTGCTAAAAGAGACCTGAGGCTATTTCCACTAGAGCTGAAGCTTTGCAGAACTCTAGTCAGTAGATGTGCTGTGTGCAGGGTTTGTGCTGGTCTGGGGCCCCACTAAGCTGGTCCTAAGGCACACTTGCTTTAGAAGAGCAGTACCAGTAGATTGCAGCACAGCAGGACTTGGCTTAATCAGGTTAGGTTTCCAGTGTTGGTGCTGTGCTGCTTAGTGAAGTTGGTTTATGCTAAGGGGCACAGGAGGAAAATGGCACCAGCCCACTCCTTTTTCCTGGAGAAGAGGGTCCTTGCTTGCTTCTCCCACAGAAGCACTTTCAGAGAAGCAAATAATTCTTCCTGTTGCATCACTGACATTTTTCAGTTTACTGAATTGATACTGTCTCTGGGTCACTTGCCTGCTTGGAGTAGCACAGTGCTCATTGGCTTATATATGAGACAAGCTTTCTGCCTTTTAAAATTCCAGATTTCAGGTACATGGTATAGCAGGACCTGCACTGATTCTTTGGGAAAGGGTCTTCCAGTCTGAAACTGATACTATCATCTAAGATCATTTTAAGAAATGCTTAACTGTCCAGACGCCTGTCCAAGTCTGTAATGTCTCATTTGTTCTCTAGATCCTTCTGAGGTTTCAGAGTTTTCAAAAAGAATAATATTTACTCCGAATTACCAATTAATTTAATATGTTAATGAGCTTACTAAAATTCTTTACCTACAAAATTTCTGGGAGGGAATTATTCCACTTTCCATCATCTGTCCTTTCTGTGGTCATAAGATATCGATTCTTTTTGGCTTTATATGCTGGGTGCTAACTTTCACTCTAAAAAATTCACATTGGGCAAAACTGAAGCATAAAGTAGATCTGCTCAGTGTTAAGAAACATGAAATAAAGTGTTTTAAATTTTGTACAGGAATGATTACATGATGTCTTGATATTGACTATATGAAAAAAGTCATTAAAAGATATTTAGATAAGAACATAAAACCATCATGTGGTCCTATCAGTCACCAATTAATGTAATAATGAACAAAAATGTATGAAACTCTTGCTTAATTGTAGCAGTTTTAAAAATGTCTTCATTTATGTATTTCATATAAATTGTGTGGCTTAATTTTATTCACATATACCATTGAGCATAATTGAGATTACTTGTATAAAGCATTAATGTACCCTATTAAAGCAAAACTACATTCATGAAAGAAAGTATTAAAGACATATTTTATGGTAATTATGACTGGTTTTGACAATGTCACTTTTAATGGCTTTTTAAATTTGTTTAAACATAAGTGCTTTGAGATTTGTCAAGTGTCTTTGCAATTTGTTTGTCCTCTGCCATCTTGTATTTATAAACGAATACTTGAAATATTGGAAATAAAAAATAATTCCAGAAGCTTCTCTATAATTTCACACAAAGGGCATATTAAACTCAACTCTACACATTAAACCAACTTTTGCTAAGGATCTAAGGTCCCAAGTTATCCTATGTATTCCCACTTAAAGAAGTATTATTTTAACACTTAAATGAAAAGAGTTATAGTTAAATAAGGGTTTATATCATCAAAGCAGAAAATCAATAAAGAAACAAGAGCATTGAATGACACATTGGACCAGATGGACCTCATAGATATATACAGAACATTCCACCCTAAAACAACAGAATACTCATTCTTCTCAAGTGCACATGGAACTTTCTCCAGAATAGACCACAGACTGGGTCACAAATCAGGACTCAACTGATACCAAAAGACTGATATTATTCCCTGCACATTCTCAGATCACAATGCTTTGAAACTGGAGCTCAATCACAAGGAAAAGTTCCGAAGGAACTCAAACACCTGGAAACTAAAGACCACCTTGCTTAAGAATGCTTGGATCAACCAGGAGATCAAGGAGAACTGAAACAATTCATGGAAACCAATGACAAGGAAGCCACTTCAATCCAAAACCTATGGGATATAGCAAAGGCGGTCCTAAGGGGGAAATACATAGCCATCCAAGCCTCCCTCTAAAAAATTGAAAAATCCAGAACAAAGCAGCTGTCTCTACACCTTAAAGAACTGGAGAATCAACAACAAATCAAACCAACTCCACACATAAGAAGGGAAATAATCAAGGATAGAGCTGAGATCAATGAGGTAGAAACCAGAGATACAGTAGAACGTATCAATGAAACTAGAAGATGTTTTTTTCAGAGAATCAATAAGATCGATAAACCATTGGTGACATTAATCCAAAAGAAAAGAGAGAAAGCTCAAATACATAAAATTATTAATGAAAAGGGAGAGATCACAACGAACACCAAGGAAGTAGAAACAATCATCAGAAGTTATTATCAACAGTTATATGCCAATAAGCTAAGCAACCTAGATGAAATGGACGCATTCCTGGAAAACTATAAACTCCCAAAATTGAATCAGGAAGAAATTGACAGCCTGAATAGACCAAAATCTAGTAATGAGATTGAAGCAGTGATCAAAAACCTCCCAAAAAACCAGAGCCCAGGACCTGATGGATTCCCCGGAGAATTCTAACAAACTTTCAAAGAAGAAATAGCACCTATTCTCCTGAAGTTGTTTCAAAAAATTGAAGCAGAAGGAACACTTCCTGACTCTTTCTATGAAGCCAGCATTACCCTGATCCCCAAACCAGGCAAAGACCCTACCAAAAAGGAGAATTTCAGACCAATATCACTGATGAATATGGATGCTAAGATTCTCAACAAGATCATAGCAAACAGGATCCAACAGCACATTAAAAAGATTATCCACCATGACCAGGTGGGATTCATCCCTGGGCTACAAGGATGGTTCAACATTCGCAAATCAATCAATGTGATAGAACAAATTAATAAGAGAAGAGAGAAGAACCACATGGTCCTCTCAATTGATGGAAAAAGCATTTGACAAAATCCAGCATCCATTCCTGATTAAAACACTTCAAAGTATAGGAATAGAGGGAACATTCCTGAACTTCATCAAATCTATCTATGAAAGACCCACAGCAAGTATCATCCTCAATGGGAAAAAGCTTGCGTCCTTCCCGTTGAGATCAGGAACAAGACAAGGATGCCCACTCTCACCACTCTTGTTCAACATAGTATTAGAAGTCCTAGCAACAGCAATCAGACAACAAAGGGAAATAAAAGGTATCCAAATTGGTAATGAAGAAGTCAAACTCTCTCTCTTTGCAGATGACATGATTCTTTATATGGAAAACCCAAAAGATTCCACCCCCAAACTACTAGAACTCATACAGCAATTCAGCAACGTGGCAGGATACAAGGTCAATGTACAGAAATCAGTGGCTTTCTTATACACTAACAATGAAAACACAGAAAGGGAAATTAGAGAATCGATTCCATTTACTATAGCACCAAGAACCATAAGATACCTGGGAATAAACCTAACCAAAGAGGTAAAGGATCTGTACTCAAGGAACTACAGAACACTCATGAAGGAAATTGAAGAAGACACAAAAAGATGGGAGACCATTCCATGCTCTTGGATCGGAAGAATAAACATTGTTAAAATGTCTATACTGCCTAGAGCAATCGATACTTTTAATGCTCTTCTGATCAAAATTCCACTGGTATTCTTCAAAGAGCTGGAGAAAATAATCCTAAAATTTGTATGGAATCAGAAGAGACCCCGAATCGCTAAGGAAATATTGAAAAACAAAAATAAAACTGGGAGCATCATGTTACCTGATTTCAAGCTTTACTACAAAGCTGTGAACACCAAGACAGCATGGTACTGGCATAAAAACAGACACATAGACCAATGGAACAGAGTAGAGAGCCCAGATATGGACCCTCAACTCTATGGTAAATTAATCTTCGACAAAAGAGGAAAAAATATACAGTGGAAAAAAGACAGTCTCTTCAATAAATGGGGCTGGGAAAACTGGAAAGCTATATGTAGAAGAATGAAACTCGACCATTCTCTTACACTGTACACAAAGATAAACTCAAAATGGATAAAAGACCTCAATGTGAGACAGGAATCCATCAGAATCCTAGAGGAGAAAATAGGCAGTAATCTCTTTGATATCAGCCACAGCAACTTCTTTCAAGATATGTCTGCAAAGGCAAAGGAAACAAAAGTGAAGATGAACTTTTGGGACTTCATCAAAATCAGAAGCTTCTGCACAGCAAGGGAAACAGTCAAGAAAACAAAGAGACAACCCACAGAATGGGAGAAGATATTTGCAAATGACAGTACAGACAAAAGGTTGATATCCAGGATCTATAAAGAACTCCTCAAACTCAACAGACACAAAACATATAATCATATCAAAAAATGGGCAGAAGATATGGACAGACACTTCTCCAATAAAGACATACAAATGGCTATCAGACACATGAAAAAATGTTCATCATCACTAGCCATCAGGGAGATTCAAATTAAAAGTACATTGAGATATCACCTGACACCAGTTAGAATGGCCAAAATTAGCAAGAAAGGAAACAACATGTGTTGGAGAGGATGTGGAGAAAGGGGAACACTCTTACACTGTTGGTGGGAATGCAAGTTGGTGCAACCTCTTTGGAGAACAGTGTGGAGATTCCTCAAGAAATTAAAAATAGAACTTCCCTATGACCCTGCCATTGCACTAATGGGTATTTACCCCAAAGATACAGATGTAGTGAAAAGAAGGGCCATCTGTACCCCAATGTTTATAGCAGCAATGGCCACGGTCACCAAACTGTGGAAAGAACTAAGATGTCCTTCAGCAGATGAATGGATAAGGAAGATGTGGTCCATATACACTATGGAGTATTATGCCTCCATCAGAAAGGACGAATACCCAACTTTTGCAGCAACATGGACGGGACTGGAAGAGATTATGCTGAGTGAAATAAGTCAAGCAGAGAGAGTCAATTATCATATGGTTTCACTTATTTGTGGAGCATAACAAAAAGCATGGAGGACATGGGGAGTTAGAGAGAAGGGGTTTGGGGTAAATTGGAAGGGGAGGTGAATCATGAGAGACTATGGACTTTAAAAAACAATCTGAGGGGTTTGAAGAGGTGGGGGGGGGTGGGAGGTCGGGGTACCAGGTGGTGGGTATTATAGAGGGCGCGGATTGCATGGAGCACTGGGTTTGGTGAAAAAATAATGACACTGTTATTCTGAAAATAAATAAATGAAAAAAAATTTAAAAAATAAGGGTTTATACAATATCTTTCCAAGCTTGGTGGGCAAGATGATATGATCTTAGTAATATTAATGATTCAGGCTATCCATAATTTTATCTGCTTTCTTAACAATGGATGCAGAGGATTAGTTGAATGGATAAACAAAAGGTACCATGGAGTTTTGTGTTCTCAAGACACCAGCATTAATCTGTAGTCCAAATTAGGACATAATTTAGATACAGTATTTCAGTGATAAGGGCCTGAAATCAGAGCAGAAAAATAATAGAAGGGTTTAAATTTTTATAATAGTCCATAACTGCACAAGGACAAGAAACTTAACAGT
Source organism: Mustela erminea (assembly GCF_009829155.1). NCBI lineage: Eukaryota > Metazoa > Chordata > Mammalia > Carnivora > Mustelidae > Mustela > Mustela erminea. Next base: position 90,687,176 of record NC_045619.1, on the reverse strand, counting down.
TGGATAACATGGAATAACAATTTCTCAATAGCAATATTTTTTCTCCAATCTTAGGAAAAATATTAAAAATTCATTGTGTTGATTTAGACTGGGGCTGAGGTCTCTATCCTTCTACACCATAAGAGATGTCAGGCTTGCCATTTTGTTTTGTATCTTCTCAAAGAATGGCGACTAGAACACCTGACCATGATTAGAGTCATTACCGTTTATTCATTCAAAAATTACTTTTTACATATAAAACCCAACATTTCGGGTGCCTGGGTGGCTCAGTGGGTTAAGCCGCTGCCTTCGGCTCAGGTCATGATCCCAGGGTCCCGGGATCGAGTCCCACATCGGGCTCTCTGCTCAGCGGGGAGCCTGCTTCCCTCCCTCTCTCTGCCTGCTTCTCTGTCTACTTGTGATCTCTCTCTGTAAAATAAATAAATAAAATCTTAAAAAAAAAAAAAAAAAAAAAAACAACATTTCTGCTAAACGGTGTTGAACAGAAGTGATAATGGTAGCCATCCCTGTCTCCTTCCTGATATTTGCTATAGATCTTCTTAAATTAAGGGAGCATTCATCTATTTCCATTTATTGGGAGCTTCTAAAATAGTGTTGAAATAGCAACTGATGTGTTGCACTCTTGAGATTAAATATGGTTTTTCTCATTTAATGTGGTGAATTACATTAATAGATTATCTTGTGTTAAAACACCCTTATAACAGAAGAATAAAACAAACTTGTCATAAAAAAAATTACTTTTTAGATGTTTATTATGTGTTGGGCTTAAGCCTTGTTTTGGAGAATGCAAAGATGCTAGTGACAGCTGTATGTGTAATTTTCCTTTTACAGCAAAGGGTGAGAATTCTACATTATTTTAGACATCTCAGATTCCTTTTCTCATATCTGATACAAGCAACATACCCTCCATCTCATTCATCTTCTTATTCCCTGCAATGATGTGGAAAGACATCTTTAATATTCAATTTATATTCATTATTTAAGACTTATATTTAGTTTCTACTGTAGCCAGAATCAGGGGAGTAAGTGCTCCTCGCTCTGGGGTTCCAAAGAGACAGGTTTGGCCACTCACTGCTGACAAAATACAGAGGCAAAGGAATTCATGGTGGTGAAACAAGAAAGGAATTTATTTCAGTGACACTAACTCAAGGAACACAGTGGACTAGCATCTCAAAGACTGTGTCCAAAGTACCAAAGTGCCAAAGTCCTCCCAGACATACAAGGGAGATGTGGGAAATGTGAGCTGGTAGGGTCAGGCAGGCAGTAAATTGAAATTGATCATTGTCTTGGAGATATTCTTATGGAGTCTTGCTGACTGGACAGTTCTTATTGCTTGAGAGGTTAATTTCAGTTCCCATCAGGAGATGTTTTTTCCTCAGGGTCTTTCCCTAAGTGAAGTGATAAACTGGAAAGAAGAATTTAATTAATTAGAAAGTTTGAGGTCACAATGGAGGTAGCTGAAACCCTCTTTCACTACTTAATCCTAGAGCTCCATAAATCATATGAATAGTTCAAGTCGAGTGGAAATTGGGATTATTTAGTAATCTTAAATTGTTAGAGACTCTTTGAAGAAAAATTTAAAATATTTTACTATTCCTTTGGGAGATGCGAAAATTTTCAAGTTATATGATTAAGGAATACAGAGTGCACACTGAAGAAGGAGACTGATAGAGCTGCTACTTTAAATTCCAGAAATATTAATCTATTCATGATAAAATTCAAGAACTTGAAGAATGTGTCATAAATATGACAGTATATTTTTGCAATAACACTTATATGATGTTTATGTATGGGCCAAAATATTATTTAAAATTATACATTTTGGGGAAACTGTTATTACATCCAGAGATCTGGAAAATTGCTTTAATATATATGGCCTCATTTTCACCTGATTATGTAAGGGTGGAAGGAGGAGGAGGAGGAGGAGGAGGAGGAGGAGGAGGAGGAGGAGGAGGAGGAGGAGTTGTCAAAATAATACCATAATAATACCATACCACAGAGGCACATTTTGGGGTATTATAGTCTGCTCTCTTTAGTTATCTCTGCAAAGACCCTGTTTCCAAATAAGGTCATATCTATATTGAGGGGAGAATGCACTTCTGAAGGGCACTTTGCTAAGTAGTGCAGTACCCAAAGGAAATACTATTAATAACAGTTTTAAATAATAACATACCTCCGATGAGCATAGCGCTTTATATGCTTTCAGTATTTTTAGCAGAATCTGCTTTAATATCAATGTCGCCAGCACACTATAAGGGCATTTGCATGACTTGTATTTCCCACAATGCCAGCTTTATTCAGTCATAAAGCAAGGTGGGATTACAAATTCAATGACATTTCAGTACACATTTAATTTGGCTTCATAAAAGCCAAACAAAGCAAATCACAATACAAAGTTATATAGCAAACAAGATACAACAAGGTGTTAGAGGATTTTTTTTCTCCTTTGGTACCATGGTTCTTGATCACACCACTTTGAAGAATGAAGAGGTAGACCAGACAGAGTGGTGGTCAGCAAAACAAGGTTTATTGAGTGACAGTAAAGAGGCAGTACAAAAGAGGGAGTGGACCTGCTGAGCGGGGAACCCTACATGAGTCTCTATCCATGGGATCATGACCTGAGCTGAAAGCAGGAACTTAACTAATTGAGCCACCCAGGCATCCCTGAAGGCAGATTTCAGGATGAACTTCCTAGAATGACCTCAAAGCAGCTTCACAAAATTAACTCTCCAGGAGAACTCCTCCTCAGGAATCTAGTGCTATTGCTAGAAAATTTAGGGTTATTTGAACCTGCTATGATCTACTCCAACAATGTAGATGCTTAACTCTAACAATGTATAAAGTTTGTATCTTTTGTGAATGTATCTGATTGGCAGAACTAAAATTAACTTTAGATTCCTAGCTTCAAGGACAGCTGAAAATGTAGCCTTTGCAGCCTTTGGATAAAGATAGACATATTTGACGGAGTTTGGAAAATGCAGAATGTGTAAGTTCATAATAAAACACTGGTACAGTAAAGATGTGCAGAAGAATAGTCTAAATTACTCACATCAACATATCAAATAAACATTATTGTCATCCTCAATTAACAGATGGAATACCACATAAAGTACTCTGCAAGGACAGTTTTCCAAGAGACACTGTTGTGATACATAAAGCCAAATTACTTTTAAGTAAATTGCATGTGACTGGCTTTATAACATTTAATTAAAACTAACATTATTTAAGATAATAATCATTGTTTTAATTTATTAAGCCCTGGGAGGTACCAGGCATGTTTGTTAGCCTTTGTAAGCCTTGTCTAAATAAATGTTTACAGCTACCCTCTGAGGAAAATTCCTACTATTCTCTTCAATTTTTGATCAGAAAACTCACTCACTGAGAGTTTAACTAATTTGTCTGAGGTCACACACATAGAATTCCGTTTCTGGGGACTATATAGAATCAATGATGGAGTACATGAGCTGCTACGGATATCTGAAGGGAGCCATACCAAGGAAGACATTGATGTGTGCTAAGTAAATGACACTGTTTAAAAAATGTTGTTTTTGAGTAGCATTGCGATTTTTCACTATTGCCTATATGAAAATATCTCAAGAAAACATTAAAGTGTGTTACTCATGGACATCTAATCATAGGGTTCCATCTGGCACTTTAATGATTAAAAGATAGAATTTTGCCCTAGATGTGTCTACAGTGGAGATCCTGGGAGGTAGACCTAAGAGAAAAGAAAGTTTCTAACTGTTGAATAAGAAGTTTAAAAGTTGCTACCATTGTTGAAGAGATATAACAATTTCTGTCCATGGTACTGAAAAATTAGGCATCCTGGAAAACCGAGTCATAGAAAATTATTCAAACAAGCTATCAAAGCAGAGCAATAATAATTTCAAGCAAGAGATATCAACAATTTAGATAGGAATAGGTTTTTTGAGATCTCCATCCTTTTGTTGATAAATTTAACAAAATTTTAATAAATGATGGCATTATGGTAAGCCCTTTGGTAGGCAATAATGAACAAAGTATCCCATTTTCTAGCAAAATGTTCATAGTCTGTGAAGATCTTGCATCAAGAAAGATGACATTTTAGTATATGGTAAAACGTCTAATCATATCGATAAGCATACTGTATCACAAAACCCATGTAATCCTATTTGACTATAAATTACAGCAACACAGATGGAGCAAAGAGAGCAATGCGAATTTGAGGACTTCAGCATTGGAGATCTACCATCAGACAGAGTGGTAGAGGGCATGATGAACACTAAAGAGATCCGATTATTTAAGTGTATAAAGACTTACTGTGACTCAAATTAGACTGATGCAGAATGACAGTATTATCTATCAGTGAGAGAATCAGTTGTTAATCCCATATTCTATGGTTACAGCTGCTATGGATAACTCAGTGCTCAATCCAAAAATGACAGAAACTCTTGCCAGTAAGAGATGATATTATCGTACAGGCATATGTTACATCTGAGATTACCAGTGGAAGAGTTTGGGATTCTAAGCTTCTTTAGTGAAAGCAATTTTCTGCATTTAAGTTTAGGGATTAAGCTTAATTCCAAAAGAGTAGTTGTCTTCTGAATTTTTAATTTCCTAAGATACGTTATTTTGGAGAGAAATCCCCATAAACCAAGCCTAGCATTTTCGACGAGCTTATTTAGTACTCTTGTGAATGAAAGTGATTTTGTGGGAAAAATAGAATCCTATTCTGACATTCTAAGATTTTTTGATATATGTTCATGTTGCAAGATTTCTCACCTCCCCCAATAATTGGTACAATGGCTACTTAGGGGGAACAGCTTTGATCTGAATCACTGTTCAGATGCATATTGGCCATATACACATTATTTGTTTCCTATTAATATCTGTCTTATTCTTTAAAAGGAGGAGAAAGCCTATTCACTTAAAGGGATTGTTAATATCTTGTGGGAGGGTAGGTAAAAGGTTGAACAGAGTTTAAAATATACAATGTTGCTCTTTCATCTGGTTATTGTGTCATGAGGCACCATGAGCAGCAAAGTCTCCAAGTGACACCCTGTACTGGTGGTGTGGAAAGTCCTGAATGGGAATCAGTGCCAGTGTCAGCAGTTTCTGGAGATGGTAGAGCTGAAGATCAGCTTGAAGAACTACAACCCACAGAAGGACAAATGCTTCTCAGGCACATTCAGGCTCAAGTAAACTCATCTCAATAAATCCTAGTGCTAATTAAAAAAAAAAAAAAGAAATATAATATCCATAAGAGGAACACTGGTATTGGTTTTATAACATAACTTTTTTTCTGTGCATAATAAATTGAATCAATAAAATCAGCTTCTCATGGAAAGCATAAAAGAGAAGTAATGACTCCTTTCAGTTTTCTCTTTCTATCCACATTACTCCCATTCACTTCGCTCACTTTAGACCTGTCATTTGCAATCATTATTCTCTTTGCCCAGGATATCCATTTAATTATATTTTTTACTTTTACTTGGAATTCTTATTGCATTATTGCAAATGTTGTGAGCCGTCCTATATTTTATATTCATATGGCCCTGGGTATATGTTTTTATAAAAGATTAATAATTCCATACCTAAATGTCTACCTTTTTATCTGTTGCTCAAAATCTTATAAGGTGGTGATGGTCTATTCTAATAATCCAAATGGCTAGTGCATGCCTGCAATGTAGTTGTTTTCAAAGTCTTTTCAGAAATAACATCTGAATGATTTTCCCTACAAGAATTAGGAGGAAATTATAAGAGACCCTTAATCTCAGGAAACAAACTGAGGTTTGCTGGGGAGTGGGGAGGGAGGCATAGGGTGGCTGGGTGGTGGACATTGGGGAGGGTATATGCTATGGTGAGTGCTGTAAATTGTGTTAGGCTGGTGATTCACAGACCTGTACCCCTGAAGCAAATAATGCTTATATGAATAAAAATGCAACAACAAAGGCAAAGAAGACACAGAATGTGGAGAGGAGAGCTGAGAAAAACTTGATCATTTGTTCCTATAAAGCATTAAAAAGTACAATGGGCAAGAAAAAGGAAGGAGGAAGATATTATATTTGTGAGTTTTCTATTCTGCTTATAGTAAGCTGTTAATATCCACATAATAGGTATTAAATATTGTTACTGGTTTTTCTTTTAGTTTACCTAGTTTGTGCATGAACTTAATTTATCAAATATATCCAGTGTTTCCTAATGTAAGTTGATAAATTCCTGAAAAAGTCTTAGAAATCTAGACTGTGGTCATTGATATAAATGCCTTCAAAATAGATCTGAGATAGTAATAGATATAGTGTGGTAGCAGGTTAAATGGAGTGTAAGAGGAATGAATGATCCACAATGCTGTTTGAGGGTAAAGGGAGCCTTGCTGGAGAGTCTTAGAGAGTATCATAATCCTATTCTCAAAAACCCTTCTTACTGGGGACCTGGGTGGCTCAGTCATTAAACATCTGCTTTCAGCTCAGGTCAAGATCACAGGGTTCTGGGACTGAGCCCCATATCAGGCTCCCTGCTTGGCAGGAAGCCTGTTTCTTCCTCTTCCACGCCTCCTGCTTGTGTTCCCTCTCTCACTGTGTCTGTCTCTGTCAAATAAATAAATAAATAAATATATGTATACATATATGTGTGTATATATATATACATATATATATATTTTTTTTTTTTTAAAAAGCAACATTCTTACTGAGGAAATAGTGTGACTTTTTTTTAATAAAGATTTTATTTATTTATTTGACAGACAGAGATCATAGAGAAGCAGGCAGAGAGAGAGGAGGAAGCAGGCTCCCTGCTGAGCAGAGAACCCGATGTGGGGCTCGATCCCAGGACCCTGGGATCATGACCTGAGCCAAAGGCAGAAGCTTTAACCCACTGAGCCACCCAGGTGCCCCATGTGACTTTTTTTTCAAACATATGTGGTAATGAATGAGAAATAAAATATATGCGAAAATTGAGGTAACAGCCAAAGCAGACAAGGTTTGTCTTATGCATGTGACTTTAGGGTTAAAAAGAATCAACGTTAAGCAATTATTAAGAAACTGACACTAATTGTGCTAAGGCAGGAAAACTGATATTTTTCTTTGACGATGATAACATTACCTGGCCAATAGGCTTCTCATGTTTAAGTTGCTATATTGATCAAATTAAATTTTAATTTCATGTTGTTTTTCTCCCCACTTGAATCTAAGTTAGAACAAGAATCCTCCTTCTTCATCACTGTATCCCCAAAGCCTGCCATAAGTAAGAAAAGCATGAATGAGCTCATTGAACATTACAAAGTCTTTTTAATGTAACAATCCTAATATTGAACAGGAGCTTTTTTTTTTTAAGATTTTATTTATTTAGTAGAGATCACAAGTAGGTAGAGGCAGGCAGAGAGAGAGGGAGAAGCAGGCTCCCTCTGAGCAGAGAGCAGGATGCATGGTTCTGACCCCAGGACCCTGGGATCATGACCTGAGCCAAAGGTAGAGGCTTTAACCCACTGAACCACTCCGGTGCCCCATGAACATGAGCTTTTATTCTTAAACTATTACAAATGAACGTCAGGGTAAAGATGAAAGTAACCCAATTAGTCTGGGTTTTGAGATGAAAGGAAAGTGATTGAAATGCCAGTTCTGAAAGCTGCAGTCTCTGTACATTGAACTTTCAACCTCAGTTTCATCATGTTCATTCACCTATAAACTGGAAGTAATAATGTTCACTTTCTAAGAAGTTTTGTAAAATAAATTCTGCATGTGATTTGCTTAATACAGAGTAGAGTGTGTAGAATATTATCAGTAGATATTTTTTCTCTTCTGTACCTCCCAAAATCCTAAAGTCAGTTATAGATGCCACAAATAAAGCTCGGTTCTCCAAAAAGGTGAACTTCCAGTGGTTTATCATAGTTTCATCCATTTTATACATCCGGTGTATTTTTACATTGTCTGCTCTTTGCCTATTTTTTAATTTTTGGAGGCATTTGATCTGCCTAAGGAAAAATACCTCTGACTAAGAAAGATTAGTAATTAATAGCACCCCAAAAAGTTGTTGGCAGGATTAAGTGAGTCAATAAAAAGAAAACAATAGCTCTAGAAGGTAGGAACTGCTGAAAATTTTTATGTTATCTTGTACCCTCTTCTAGCTCCTTTCTCTTCCTCCTTATTAGCATCATAATTATTATAAACAGTATAAATATTTTTAGTATGTATGAGTCTCTAATGTTTTAATATTTTGAAGTACATATTTGTATTTTATTCCCAGTCCTCTGGTGACTGTGTTTACTTGATTTCATGGAAATGACAAAGAGAATCAGAGTTTTCTAATAACAATCATTTCTATTACTAGAAGAAAGAAAGAATGAAAAGTTCAGAAATCCACATCTATCCTGACACTCTTTCCATCAAAGTAAATGCCCAGTGTCTTCAAAGGCAAACCACTACCATTCAAAATCACAATCATTAACCCAGATGTTTTAATGCATTGAACCCAGAATTTACAGAAAATTCTGAAACAATATTCAGTTCCTCAAATGTATTGAGGTCAAGGATTGGGAAAGTTTAATATGGGAGTGGAAAAACGGGGAAAATACATAACTCTAGTAAAGAAAAGGAAGTTTTGAGAAAGTGTGAATTATAGTATTTACAAGAACATCATCCTTTTAATACTCCTTATACTTTCATTTACTGGAGAAAAACATAACCTTTTGGATAGTGTCTTTAAAGGCTTGCTTTACTTGCTGGTTCCTGAGGGTATATATAAGTGGATTCATCATAAGAGCGACAGAAGTATTCAGAATAGCCACTCCTTTGATCAATGATGTCTTTTCTTTTGCAGAAGGGTTGGCATACATGAATATGCAGCTTCCATAAGAGATGGAAATGACAATCATGTGTGAGGAACATGTAGAAAATGCCTTTTTTCTCTGACTGGCAGAGGGCAGTTTCAGAATTGTTCTAATGATGAACATGTAGGACCAAATTATTAAAGCCAAAGTGAATAGCAGAATCACTATGGCAGAGTAAAAACCGATCACTTCTAAGAGCCATGTGTCTGAGCAAGATAATTGCAAGAGGGGAAAATAATCACAAGCACAGTGATCAGTGGCATTGGAGCCACAGTAATCTAACTGGAGAAAAAGAATAGTGGGAAGATATTTAAGAATGCTGCCAGTCAAGCACAAAAGACAAGTAAAATGCAGACTCTTTTGTTCATGATGGTGATATAATGCAAGGGTTTACAGATGGCAACATAGCGGTCATAGAACATGGCAGTTAGAAGGTAAAACTCAGTTATTCCCATGAAGATGAAGAAAACCAACTGAGCTGTACAATTATTGTATGAGATCGTCTTGTCTCTGGTGATAATTGTGCCCAGAAATCTAGGAATACAGACAGTTGTAAAGGATATTTCTAATACAGAGAAGTTCCTGAGGAAGAAATGCATGGGGGTCTAAAGATGGGAGTCAACCAAGGTGAGAATGATGATGGTCAAATTACTAGTGACAGTTAATATATATATATTTGATAATTAAGAAGAGAAAAACATAGTGTCCAGCTATGGGTCATCTGATAGCCCTAGAAGAATGAATTCTGTGGGTACGGTGCGGTTTTTCATTGCTGATCCTTTCTTCCCCCCTGTAAAGCGGAAACTGTATGTTCCCCTATAGAACATAAAAAGTTAAAACATGATTGAAGTTAGAGTACAGAATTTTAAAAATATCCACAGTGATGAATAATCTATGAAACCCAAAACAAATGTTTTCCTTCAGCAACTCTCCAATTTCTACTGGGCCTCACATTCAGGTAATACATATTATTTGAAGTTAAATACTGATTTCTTTTTGTTGAAAATGCACTGTCATGGGCCATGGATAAAAAAATCTTATGCTAACATTTAAGCAGAAGCTACTTATTTTGATGTTTTTAAAAATAATATTCTAATTATTCTTGAAAATATTTAGCTTCTTTTATTAAAAAAACATGAAAATATTCTAATTGATATTTTTTTTTCCTCAATATTATAAAAACTAGTCTGGATTATAGATAATCTAAATACAGGGTTTCAAATCTCACAGGGGTTATTTGGGCCCACCTCCACATTTCATATTTGGAGACCTACATAGTTCAGAAAACTTCCACAAGTTTACACAATTAGTCACCACAGTATTCATCTCACTGTACAACATGCATGTTTATCCATGGGAATGTTGGTATTCCCTCATAAATTACTTTCTTAAGAGTTTGGTTGATGCTATCACACTCTTACCTTTTTTTTTTTTTTTTTGCTTTATTGATAAAAAGATCTAATGGACAAGAAGATAACCTTCTATTAGTAAATTAAATAATTGCCTAGAGTAGTTGAAATCATTCAATGCATAATCCTTTTCCTTTTTATTTCTTTTTTTTTAATTATAGAATACTGCTATGGAAAATGAACACATGGATGGTCAAAATAACATCAAATAGGAAGCAGATATTCTTTCCAATTTTAAAAATAATCCTGTGTATGTGACAGAGTACATTTTTAAATTAGGTAAAAATGAACAATCTGAGATTTATTTCTTTGTTCCTGCTTTAGGATTTTATTAATAGTCTCTTGATAGTAGGCAATTATTTAATTTTTAATATTTAAATGGTTGTAAATCCAGAAACATATATGCAAATGTGATATTTAAAACATTTAAGTAAAATGAAGATTCCTTATATTATATTGAAGAATAAAAAATTTACTTACTTCTAGATTCTTCTTGATGACCTAGTCTCAAATTTTAACAACTGATTTGCTTAAACATTTAAACAATTTCAGAGTGGGTAAATTGAGTTAACAAAATATTTGGTTTCTACTGTGCTCTTAAAACAAGTGTGTTGATTTAACTTTTTCATGGTTCTTAGGGATTATAATTCTCTTTGACTCGCAATTTCCTTCATTCCTGATATAAAATGCTGACAATATTTTATTATAATTCAACTCATTCTTGCTTTTCATCTCTCTCTCAAACTCTACATACAATTCAGTTACACCTAGGTTGACTAGTACTTTCCCATTTGCCTCTATTCATATAATACAAAGCACTATTTATTCAATCATTTTTCTTTCTATTCATGCAAATATTTAAAATCAATATTTTGTAATTCTATGATTATACATCTATGAAACCTAAGTAATATTTTCCTTAAGTTCATGGAGTGTTATATTTTCCTGCAGATAGGAAATTTTGGAACAGAGGAAATTTGAAAACAGGAAATTTGGTTTTGAGAAACCAAAAATATGGAATGTTCTTTATGTCTGCCATAGAAATGGAACTGGACTTATTTTATCTGTGTATTTTTGTTTGTCCAGGGTAATTCATTAAGTAAACAGAGTACCAAGGAGAAGAATCCTTAAAGACAGAGGTGAATCATTTTTATAAATATTGATTAAGTACAAACAGCAAAATGACTCAGGTAAATAGGTAAATATAGAAACGATGAGATCTTAAGTATGTGAAAGCTAGATTTAGAATTTCACACTTCTATTGCTTCTCGGCCTTTTGGCTAAGATCAAGTGTAAAATTTCACTCTTCTGTGATTGCATAAGGAACACACATTTTTCTTCCAGAAACTGGACTTGACTTCAGTAGAATTAGTGTGCTGATATCTTTTGAATTTTGGGTATCCAGAGAAGAATTCTTTATCAGGATGAAATGGTGGAAAACACTGCTGTGGATTTCTAGTATGACTGATTGTCTTCTGAAATGGACAGCCTCTTAAAGACCGATGAGAAGGTTTATACTTACATTGACCCTTTGAATTTAGGGAAGCCATTCCCCAGTCTTTTGTGGCTTTTATTGCCTTTTGATGACTTTCTTCACTGTGTTATTTACTTCCATTAAGCAGCTATTTATATTTGTGTGTATGACATCTTCTCCTTGAGAATGTTTGTGAATCAATAAAATAAATATCTGGAAAGCTGGCATTGGATATTTTGTCTTGTTTATTTCCAGAATTCCTTCAATGAAAGATGTCATTTTTATTACTAGAAGGGTAATATAATATAGAAATAAGAGCATCTCAATGGCTCAGTGGCTTGGGCATCTGCCTTCGGCTTAGGTCATTGTCTCAGGGTCCTTGGATTGAGCCCCACATCAGGCTCTCTGCTCAGCAGGGAGACTGTTCCCCCTCTGTCTCTGCCTGCCTCTCTGCCTACTTGTGATCTCTCTCTCTCTGTGTCAAGTAAATAAATAAAATAAGAAGAAATACATATGAATACCATATGTACACATATGTGTAATATAAATTTATATTTAACAATTTATCTTTATTTTCTTTGCAGTTATAAATGTGGGCATAAAACATGTGTGCATTTAATACCAGTAGTGCAGACTATTACTATTTGTGGGAGGCAGGATGCACATTATTTACAAGATTGAAAGATGAGAGTATTTGAAAGTGGGACAAAAGAAAGAAGTGAGAAAGGATGAACAAAATATGTAGATGCTGAGATGTGTTGAATTTATAACTGCTACACATTAAAATAAGCATTGAAAATATTATTCAAGATATTTCGGTGAAGATGGTGAAACTGATTCTCTACCTGTGAAAATTCTATTCCTTTGCCTTTAGTTTTGTATTCAAATAGCAATTATTTTTATATTTTACTCAGAGCTTTTATTGATTACCAGACACTGACCATAAAATTATCTCATTTTTTCAAACAAGCAGACAATACAAAACTATCTGAGGTCAGTGCTATTATTATTCAGGAAAAGAAAGATTCTGAGGCAGAAAGAATTTAAAGTGTCTGGTGTTCACCATTTTTGTGTTTGTGAGCAACACAATCTTTAGTGTCTCACAGGGAAAGGGAATGAATTTCTATCTCACAAAGCACTGTACTTCATGAAATATCCTATTAGACATGTTTCTTCTCCATATCTTTTCTCAAACTCATAGATACTGGATTGCCTCTCTCTTTCTTCCTTGATCAATCACCCTCTCACTCTCTAACTTTCTACCCTTACTGCTTTATTCCTAGTTACTAATAGCTGTCTAGCTTTTCTCTAGGCCTTGGAATAATTCACTTTTAATGAAGACTGATTACACCTGTTACCCTCCTATCCACAAGCTAGTAGGCATCTGCTTTTTAGTAATGTGTCAATTACCTCCATGTATTCTGAGGTTGATGAGTGACTATGTTTTAGGTCAATGAAACATCATTCAAGCCACAGGTTTCACTCTCCTCAGAGAGTGGAGGATGGATTTTAATTACAAATAATGGTTTGCTCTAACATGTTCTAAATCAAGTATGAAATTTATTAAATCAAATGGTTAAGGGATCCAAATCTTTTAAGACTTTCTCTAAAACCTGAACTGGAATCCTATTACTTATTACTCCCAGTATATATTAATAATCATTTTCAGTGATATATTATCATGCTCTTGTGCAGGTAAGCCCCTCCACTAGATGTCTGGTTGGCCTCATGCTTACTAACTACCATCATTTAATTGAGCTATTATTCTATAAGTTGAATTTTTAGTCTCAAAGTCTATTGATTGACAGATGATGTCGGACCTGATAAGTTACTAGTTGTAACCCATATAGTTAAGAGAATCCTTTTTGTGTGTGAAAAAATAATAATGGTTTGCATCATGGAAGTTCCTACCATTAGAAATCTCCAATGCAAACCTTAACAAGAACTGTTCTCAATAACTTCATGAGAGATCAATAGACATCAAATAAACTGATTTTTGCATAGTTGTCAAAAGACCCAATGTAGGGCAGGGAGTCAAGATGGCAGAGAAGTAGTAGCAGGCTGAGACTACTTCAGGTAGCAAAAGATCAGCTAGATAGCTTATCTAAAGATTGCAAACACCTACAAATAGAGCAGCAGATCAAAGAGAAGAACAGCAATTCTAGAAAAAGAAAATCAACCACTTTCTGAAAATTTATCTAATATATATATATATATATATATATATATATACTTTTTCTTTATTTTCTTTTTTTAATTGTTTCTTTTATTTTTCTTTCTGAACCTCTTTTTTTTTTTAAGATTTTATTTATTTATTTGACAGATAGAGATCACAGGAGGCAGAGAGGTAGAGATAGAGGAAGGAAGTAGGCTCCCTAATGAACAGAGAGCCCGATGAGGGGCTTGACCCCAGGACCCTGGAATCATGACCTGAGCTGAAGGCAGAGGCTTTAACTCACTGAGCCACTCAGGCTTTTTATCATCTTTCTCCCTCCTCACAATTTGGGATCTCTTCTGATTTGGCGAAAGCATATTTTCCTGAGGTTGTTTCCACCCTTTTAGTATTTCACTTGCTCCTTCATATACCCTTATCTGGACAAAATGACAAGGCAGAAAAATGCACCACAAAAAAAAAAAAAAAAAAAAAAAAAGGAAGAAGAACAAGAGGCAGTACCAAAGGTTAGGGACCTAATCAATACAGACATTGGTAATATGTCAGATCTAGAGTTCAGAATGATGATTCTCAAGGTTCTAGCTGGGCTCAAAAAAGGCATGGAAGATATCAGAAAAACCCTCTCAGGAGATAATAAAAGCCCTTTCTGGAGAAATAAAAGAACTAAAATCTACCAAGTTGAAAAAGAAAGCTATTAATGAGGTGCAATAAAAAATGGAGGCTCTCACTGCTAGGATAAATGAGGCAGAAGAAAGAATTAGTGATATAGAAGACCAAATGACAGAGAATAAAGAAGCTGAGCAAAAGAGGGACAAACAGCTACTGAACCATGAGGGGAGAATTCGAGAGATAAGTGACACCATAAGACGACACAACATTAGAATAATTGGGATTCCAGAAGAAATAGAAAGAAGGAGGGGAGCAGAAGGTATACTGGAGAGAATTATTGGAGAGAATTTCCCCAATAAGGCAAAGGGAACAAACATCAAAATCCAGGAGGTGCACAGAACCTCCCTCAAAATCAAAAAGAATGGGTCCACAGCCCGTCACCTAACTGTAAACTTTACAAGTCTTAGTGACAAAGAAAAAATCCTGAAAGCAGCCTGGGAAAAGAAGGCTGTAACATACAATGGTAAAATATTAGATTGGCAGCAGATTTATCCACAGAGACCTGGCAGGCCAGAAAGAGCTGGCATGATATATTCAGAGCACTAAATGAGAAAAACATGCAGCCAAGAATACTATATCCAGTTAGGCTATCATTGAAAATAGAAGGAAAGATTCAAAGCTTTCAGGACAAACAAAAACTGAAAGAATTTGCAAACACTGAACCAGCTCTACAGGAAATATTGAAAGGGGTCCTCTAAGCAAAGAGAGAGCCTAAAAGTAGTAGAACATAAAGGAACAGAGACAATATACAGTAACAGTCACATTACAGGCAATACAATGGCACTAAATTCATATCTCTCAATAGTTACCCTGAATGTTAATGGGCTAAATGCCCCAATCAAAAGACACAGGGTATCAGAATGGATAAGAAAAACAAACAAACAAACAAAAACCCTTCTATATGTTGCCTACAAGAAACTGATTTTAAGCCCGAAGACACCTCCAGATTTAAAGTGAGGGGGTGGAAAAGAATTTACCATTTATCATGCTAATGAACATCAGAAGAAAGCAGGAGTGGCAATCCATATATCAGAACAATTAGATTTTAAGCCAAAGACTATAATAAGAGATGAGGAAGGACACTATATCATACTCAAAGGATCTGTCCAACAAGAAGATCTAACAATTTTAAATATCTATGCCCTCAACATGGGAGCAGCCAACAATATAAACCAATTAATAACAAAATCAAAGAAACACATAAACAATAAGACAATAAGAGTAGGGGACTTTAACACTCCCCTCACTGAAATGGACAGATCATCCAAGCAAAAGATCAAAAGGAAATAAAGGCCTTAAATGACACACTGGACCAGATGGACATCACAGACATATTCAGAACATTTCATCCCGAAGAACAGAATACACATTCTTCTCTAGTGCACAAGGAACATTCTCCAGAATACATCACATCCTCAGTCCTAGATCAGGTCTCCACTGCTATCAAAAAATTGGGATCATTCCCTGCATATTTTCAGACCACAATGCTCTGAAGCTAGAACTCAATCACAAGAGGAAATTTGGAAAGAACCCAAATACATGGAGACTAAACAGCATCCTTCTAAAGAATGAATGGGTCAACCAGGAAATGAAAGAAGAATTTAAAAAATTCATGGAAACAAATAATAATGAAAAGACAATGGTTCAAAATCTATGGGACACAACAAAGGCAGTCCTGAGAGGAAAATATATAGCAGTACAAGCCTTTCTCAAGAAACAAGAAAGGTCTCTGGTACACAACCTAACCCTACACCTAAAGGATCTGGAGAAAGAACAAGAAAGAAACCCTAAACGCAACAGGAGAAGAGAAATCGTAAAGATCAGAGCAGAAATCAATGAAATAGAAACCAAAAAAACAATAGAACAAATCAATGAAACTAGGAGTTGGTTCTTTGAAAGAATTAGTAAGATTGATAAACCTCTGGCCAGACTTATCAAAAGAAAAGAGAAAGGACCCAAATAAATAAAATCATGAATGAAAGAGGAGAGATCACAACTAACACCAAAGAAATACAGACAATTATAAGAACATACTATGAGCAACTCTACGCCAACAAATTTGACAATCTGGAAGAATTGGATGTATTCCTAGAGACATATAAACTACCACAACTGAACCAGGAAGAAATAGAAAGCCTGAACAGACCCATAACCAGTAAGGAGATTGAAACAGTCATCAAAAATCTCCAAACAAACAAAAGCCCAGGGCCAGATGGCTTTCAGGGGGAATTCTACCAAACATTTAAAGAAGAATTAATTCCTATTCTCCTGAAACTATTCCAAAAAATAGAAATGGAAGGAAAACTTCCAAACTCATTTTATGAGGCCAGCATCACCTCGATCCCAAAACCAGACAAGGATCCCATCAAAAATGAGAACTATAGACCAATATCCTTGATGAACACAGATGCGAAAATTCTCACCAAAATACTAGCCAATAGGATTCAACAGTACATTAAAAGGATCATTCACCATGACCAAGGGGGATTTATTCCAGGGCTGCAAGGTTGGTTCAACATCCACAAATCAATCAATGTGATATAATATATTAATAAAAGAAAGAACAAGAACCATATGATACTCTCCATAGATGCTGAAAAAGCATTTGCCAAAGTATAGCATCCCTTCCTGATCAAAACTCTTCAAAGTGTAGGGATAGAGGGCACAAACCTCAATATTATCAAAGCCATCTATGAAAAACCAACCACAAATATCATTCTCAATGGAGAAAAACTGAAAGCTTTTCCGCTAAGGTCACACGGCAGGGATGGCCATTATCACCACTGCTATTCAACATAGTACTAGAAGTCCTAGCCTCAACAATCAGACAACAAAAGGAAATTAAAGGCATCCAAATCTACAAAGAAGAAGTCAAACTATCACTCCGCAGATGATATGATACTATATGTGGAAAACCCAAGACTCCACTCCAAAACTGCTAGAACTTATACAGGAATTCAGTAAAGTGTCTAGATATGAAATAATTGCACAGAAATCAGTTGCATTTCTCTACACCAACAAGACAGAAAAAAGAGAAGTTAAGGAGTCAATCCCATTTACAATTGCACCCCAAACCATAAGATACCTAGGAATAAATCTAACCAAAGAGGCAAAGAATCTATACTCAGAAAACTATAAAGTACTCATGAAAGAAACTGAGGAAGACACAAAGAAATGGAAAAATGTTCCATGCTTCTGGATTGGAAGAATAAATGTTGTGAAAATGTCTATGCTACCTAAAGCAATCTACACATTTAATGCAATTCCTATCAAAGTACCATCCATATTTTTCAAAGAAATGGAACAAATAATCCTAAAATTTATATGGAACCAGAAAAGACCTCGAATAGCCAAAGGAATATTGAAAAAGAAGGCCACAGTTGTTGGCATCACAATTCTGGACTTCAAACTCTATTCCAAAGCTATCATCATCAAGACAGCATGGTAGTGGCATAAAAACAGACACATCGATCAATGGAACAAAATAGAGAGCCCAGAAATAGACCCTTAACTCTATGGTCAACTAATCTTCAACAAAGCAGGAAAGAATGTCCAATGAAAAAAGAAAATAGCCTCTTCAATAAATGGTATTGGGAAAATTGGACAGCCACATGCAGAAAAATGAAATTGGACCATTTCCTTACACCACACACAAAAATAGACTTAAAATGGATGAAGGACCTCAATGTGAGAAAGTAATCTATCAAAATCCTTGAGGAGAACAGAGGCAGCAACCTCTTCGACCTCAGCCACAGCTACATCTTCCTAGGAACATTGCCAAAGGCAAGGGAAGCAAGGGCAAAAATGAACTATTGGGTTTTCATCAAGATCAAAAGCTTTTGCATAGCAAAAAAAAAAAAAAAAAAAAAAACAGTTAACAAAACCAAAAGACAACTGACAGAATGGGAGAAGATATTTGCAAACGACATATCAGATAAAGGGCTAGTGTCCAAAATCTGTAAAGAACTTAGCAAACTTAACACCCAAAGAACAAATAATCCAATCAAGAAATGGGCAGAAACATGAAGAGGCATTTCTGCAAAGAAGACACCCAGATGGCCAACAAACCCATGAAAAAGTGCTCCATATCACTCGGCATCAGGGAAATACAAATTAAAACCACAATGAGCTATCACCTCACACCAGTAGAATGGCTAAAATTAACAAGTCAGGAAATGACAGATGCTGGTGAGGATGCAGAGAAAGGGGAACCCTCCTACATTGTTGGTGGGAATGCAAGCTGGTTCAACCACTCTAGAAAACAACATGGAGGTTCCTCAAAATATTGAAAATAGGACTACCCTATGACCCAGCAACTGCACTACTGGGTATTTACCCTAAAGATACAAATGTAGTGATCCGAAGGGGCACGTGTACCCACTCGAATGTTTATAGCAGTAATGTCTACAATAGCCAAACTGTGTAAAGAACCTAGATGTCCATCAACAAATGAATGGATAAAGAAGAGGTGGTATATATACACAATGGAATACTATGCAGCCATCAAAAGAAATGAAATCTTGCCATTTGCGAAGACATGGATGGAACTAGAGGGTATCATGCTTAGCAAAATAAGTCAATCGGAGAAAGACAACTATCATATGATCTCCCTGATATAAGGAAGTGGAGATGCAACATGGGGGGTTAAGAGGGTAGAAGAAGAATAAATGAAACAAGATGGGATTGGGAGGGAGACAAACCATAAGTGACTCTTAATCTCACAAAACAAACTGAGGGTTGCTAGAGGGAGGGGTGTTGGGAGAAGGGGGTTGGGGTTATGGACATTGGGGAGGGTATGTGCTATGGTGAGTGCTGTGAAGTGTGTAAACCTGGTGATTCACAGACCTGTACCCCTGGGGATAAAAATATATTATATGATTTTAAAAAATAAAAAATTAAAATAAAAGAAAATAATAATTGACAAAAAGACCCAATGTAAAATAAAAGAAGAAAATGAACACCAAATGCCTGAGAAAATATTCAATTAATTATTCTTTTGTCATACAATATATTGAGTTTTGTTAAAATTTACATTTTATATGATCACTGTTTTAAAAGCTAACTCAGTGTTATGTACATTATTATATGTGTTTATGTTGGGTAAAATATTTAGTCAGAGCACTAGGACATTGGAATATTTCTAAATTATTCAAATGTATTTATGTATTCAAAAAATGTTTATCGAATGCCCACTACAGGGCAGAAGCCGGTTCTAAGGTAAGAGTATTAGTGACTTCTGGTCAAAGTCTAACAACTGCTTCTCTTGGGGTGGAGATGAGGGGCTGATCTGTGGAGCTGATCCTAAGATGTGAAGTCTCTCACATGGCAAGTTTCAACAAACTGATGTGGGCTTTCTGAGTGCAAAATTGAGAATACACAGCACAACCGGCTTGTGGGAAGTCTAGGCAGGCTCTGCAACCTGCTGCGGGGACCACAGCATTTTGTCTACAGGGCGGACAGAGATCTCTGCCCCCCTAGAATGAGGGATGTGAGAGAAAGCAGACAATAAGCAATGAACATGATTGATTCCCAAATTATAGGGTCTTTTATAAATTAGTAAATATTTTGTAAAGGAAGAGAAAACTGAAAAACCTTGGAAGTTGAAGGCTACTATAATTTTATGTAGAGAAGTTGGGGGAGGACTTATTGAGGTGACATGCAGATATCTGGGATAGGAGTGTGTCTGGTTTAAGAACCATCTACTGTAAATGCACTAAGGCCATAAGAGGAAACATCATGTGATTTTCGAAGAAAGATTTATTTTTTTCTTCCTTTCCAATATTAGTAAATGTATTGGTGCTTGTCCTGCTAGTCTCCTGGATAGAATATCCAGTATAGTACGGAATAAACACAGTGATAGTGAGCTTGTAACTGAATTTTGTTAAAATGATTTTTCTATGAACAAAGTATACCATGAAACAAATAAGGTGTTGCATCATTTGCACTTAAATGAATTGTATGTGTAATCTATTATATCAAAAGAGCCAGAAAAGGTATGAGAAACTTACAATCTTAGGTGTTGATTATCAAGAAGAGCAGTTTAAAGTCAAGCATTTAAATACACTACTAAGGGGCGCTGGGTGGCTCAGTGGGTTAAGCCTCTGCCTTCAGCTCAGGTCATGTTTTCAGGGTCCTGGAATGGAGCCCCACATTGGGCTCTCTGCTTAGCTGGGATCCTGTTTCCCCACCCCCCTCTCTGCCTGCCTCTCTGCCTATTTGTGACTTTTCTTTCTGTCAAATAAATAAAATCTTTAAAAAAATTAATACACTACTAAGAAACAGTAATATTTATGTTAATTATTATGTTAATATTAATGTTATGTTAATATTTATGTCTTCAGGCTTTTTTAAAGAACTGATATAGTTTATGTGTTAATTAAGGAGTTGCTAGAAATAAGGGCTACTTCATGTTTTCCATAAATATATGTGACTTCATATTTACATTTTAAATTGATAAATTATATGGCACAGAAAATTTTAAACTGGGTACTTGAAAAATACTTTGAGACTTCTCAAAAAGAGTAAATATATCACTTTCTTAGTGATAGTTTTTTACATAGTTACTAAGTATGCTATCATATGGAGAGGATGGTACATGTAATATTCCAATAAGACTAAGTTATATTTATAGTAAAATAATAATAATGTTAAACATGACAATATTTTCTGAATTCTTTCAAAGAATGTTGCTTGGTGCAATCATAAAACAATTTTAACTCATTAATCGTACAGTGTCTTTTTGTCTTTCTTTGATTTTCTAAGTTTCATTTTGAAAAAATTGGTATTTAAATATATTTAGAAGAAGGAAATGAGGTCAGTCTCATAGAGAGTGAAAAGACAATCTCAAAGGAAAGGAAATGCGTGAGAAAATGATTGGAATTTAAGTGGAAACATATATATATATATAAAATATATATGAGATATATATATATATATCTCAGTATTCTCAAATATCTTCAGTATACTGCTGGCAATAGAAATACAAGCAATGAAATAGAACTCTAGTGAGATTATGTGGATATTCATAGACTTTCACAGGCCCTGTTTCCTATTTACTTGTTCTTGACTATGTCTCTAATTTATGACAACATTTTAATTTTTTTTTTTTATTTGCTTGAGAAAAATAGAATCTTCCTTGCCCTGTCCATGAGGGCTAGCTTGACTTGCTGGTTCCTTAAGCTGTAAATAAAGGGGTTCAGCATGGGGGCTACTGAGGTGTTCAGCACAGCAACACCCTTGCTCAGAGACACTCTGTCTTTTGCTGCTGGATTAATGTACATGAAAATGCAGCTGCCATAGGAGATGGACATGACAATCATGTGGGATGAATAGGTAGAAAAGGCCTTTGTCCTCTGACTAGCGGAAGGAATCCTCAAAATTGTTCTAATGATATATATGTAGGACAGAATTATTAATGCCAAAGTGAACAGTAGAGTAAACACAGCACAGGAAAAACCCACTGTCTCTAGGAATTTTGTGTCTGAACAAGAAAGGTGTAGTAAGGGGAAATAATCACAGGTAAAATGGTCTATAACATTGGACTTACAGTAATCAAGCTGTATGAACAGCATGAGTGATGGGAATATGATTAGGAATGAAATCAGCCATGAAGAGAAAACAAGAAGTATGCAGACTCTGGGATTCATGAAATGGTCATGCAATGCAGAGGTTTGCAGATGGCAATGTAACGGTCATAGGACATGGCAGCCAGAAGGTAAAATTCAGTGACTCCCAACAGAATGAAAACAAAAACAAAAACAAAACAAAACAAAAAAACAAAACAAAACAACTGAGCTATGCAATCATTAAAAGAAATGTTTTTATCTCCTGTAATCAGGGTGCCCAGGAACTTGGGTATGCTGACAGCTGTGAATGAAACCTCTAGCAAGGAGAAATTTCTGAGGAAGAAATACATGGGAGTCTGGAGGTGGGAATCCAGCAAGGTAAGGGTGATAATGGTCAGGTTCCCAGTGATGCTGAGCATGTAGGTGATGAACAGAAAGACAAAGATCACCCCCTAAAGCTGTGGGTCATCTGACAATTCCAGGAGGATAAACTGTTTATCCTGTGTTGTTTTTCTTTTTTTTTTTTTTTTTCTTCTTCTTCTTTTGTGTAAACTAGAGAAGAAAACACAAACAGAAGGATTAGAGAAAGGGGATTGCATATGGGAAGCCGCTGGAATTTGTCTCTGGAAGCAAACTAATTTAATTTAGTTTAGTTTAATTAATTTAATGTAGGAGAACTTTAAGACAACTTAATAAAAGTGGGTGACATGTTTTAAAGTAAGTTTTTACCATCGGCCACACTCTGTGTTTAACACAGAATGGTTTTTCAAAATCCTTTATTTCACAGATTGGGAATTGCTTCTAAAAAGATTTTAAAAAATCTTATCCCCATTACATACCCTACATGAGAAGAACAGGAATTTAACCTAGGTTTCTCTGAATATTTGATAACTGGAATACAAATGCTTCCTGTTGACTCTTCAAAATAATTCCCTGAAGGATTCCCTTCCCATTGAGAAAATCTTTGTTTTCTTCCAACCACATTGTCTCATTTCCTCATTTCTGTCACCTAATTCCCTATATTATTACTTAGTAGTATAACATAGAAAAGACGTTATGTTTGGAGGAAGGTCACTCAAATGAGGATGTGACCAAAATTTGAAAGTCAGTGAAGTTCAATTTTTAACACTGTGACAAAATTCCCAACTTTTCATTCTGGTTCACATTCTTCTTTTCCAACCTCCTATTCCTCATCTGAAGCCACAGTTAATGAATTCTTTGACATGATGTCCTTGGACTTTGGACAGCACAGAGTTGACAGAAGGCATGGTAGAAATTTAGGTTAATCTACACATTCATGAGCTAAAGAAACAATGTATTTATATCTAAAATTATTTTATAGAACATTTTTTCCTTCAGAGTTTCTTCTATCTAAATGTTGTTGGTATTATTCTTTATATATAAATTCTGCTTTCTATCCCATATTATAATTTTGTATTTTTCCTTTTATCTACAAGAGTATTCAGTTATAAAGTTTTATTATGGCAACACCTTGGAGTATAGGATAAGACAGTACATGAGATCCCTTTATATTCTTTTCCTGAATAATAATAACTTTAATAATACAATGCATTTTGAAGTGAAGCTAAATTTTTCTCAATATATCAAACCAGTCCGTTATCATATCCCTCATTCTGTGCATTCTCACTAAATAGTAAAGTGTCAATTCAGAGTTATGAAAGACATTTTGCAAATAGGATATTTAGTAGAATTATTGATTACTGGTATATAATACTGCATCATAATACTGTGAAGTTTCTTGCTCCTTTTTTCCGTTATATGCCTGAGTTCTCTTTTCACTCACTTCACACTATTTAGCAAAAAAAAATGTTGCTGTTGATTACTTAAGGCAAATTCCAACTGAGATGGATAGTGCCAACGCTATGGGGAAAGCATGTGAAAGTCACAGGAAATGAACAATTCTTTTGCTATTTCTCAGGACTGGAGGAAGCAGGCTGAAGGGCTTTTAAGCAGACATCATAGTGACATATTTTGTAAACAAACTTATGGTAATTCAGGTGTATGATCGATATTTCAATCATAACAGTCATTGTTCTCAATGAACAATCCTCTATCATTAACACTGTGTGTACAACTCTTTGATCTGTAAGTTATTTCTTCTTCTGATGTTTTTGGTAGAGTGATAAAAAATATATCCAAGACTCTAAAACATCATTTCAAGCTCTCCTTCCTAACTGCTTATCCATGTTTATTTTACCCAGTCACATGTAACTTATGTTCACAAAATTTGTAGTCCCATTAGCTCCTTTCTTTTCAATGAATTCTATTCTGTCATGGATATCTAATTGTTGAATCAAGTGTGTCATTCATTGAAAGTGAAAATTAACAAATTGTATAAACAGCTACTTGCTATTTTGTTAAATAAAATAACTGGAAATGATTTTTAGGACACTTCTGCCATTCCATATACATTTTGAAAAAGAACAATAGCATTCTCCAGATTGTCCAAGTTAAAGAAACAACAATTTTTTAAGGCCTACTAAAGATGAAGAGATTGTTTTCTTTATTTTTGTAATAATTAGAAGTAGTAAAAAGCACCATGATTCCACAATATAATTGGAAACTAACTTTATCATCCTGCACTCTCTTCCTAATTTAAAGAGAGAGAATTCTTTAATTCTGTATAATAAATTCTCTCTTCGTAAGTTAAATCTCCTTGAAGAAAGGTGTGAACACATATGTCCAAGGAAATTTTCGTCCACAAATTAGTACACAATTTTCCAATTCTCTTTCTCTCTCATGTGACACTCCTTTTCTTGGTGTTAGATTTAGATGTGAGGCTAATTTGTCAAATAAGAGAACAAAATATTGGTTTAATGTGGTATCTCAAGTAATAATTCAGGTTATAACAACCACTAACTTTTTTTTTTTTTATTCCTGACCATGTTTACTGACAACTAATGTCATGCAAGAACTTTATGGTGACTGAATAGAAAAGAATCTCATGGACGACCAATTTAGGTCCCCCCCCCCCAGATTATTACTTTAGTAATGGCTCAGAATTTTCCTCAAATTTGATCAGAATCTTGTTTCCCTCAGTCCCCTGGGGGGAAAAAATCACTTTGTTTTTTTCCTAATAGAAAGGGAGAATTTGGATCCCAAATCAGATCAAAGCATCAACCAGTATGAATAGGAATAATGAAGGAAAAGCAGTAATCATATAAATTACTCTCAAAGTCTGTAGGTTTTCCTTGAGATATTCTACATATATCCTGATTATCTCAATTTGTTTTTGTTAACTAGGTATCTATATTTGGGTATAATTTTTAATGTAAAGAAGGAAAGGAATTCTTCAAAAACATAAAGCATCAAGAACTTAATTTTTATTTATAAGATATGATATTATTGGGGCACTTGTGGGCTTTGTCTTCAAAGAGAAATGGATTAAAAATGCAACTCATAGTATTGTGACTTTGGACAAGTTACTTAATCTCTCTAAATTTTACTTTTTCCTTCATTTAAAAAAATAAGAATAATAAGTTATGGAATAGTCACGAGGACTAATTTAAGAAAAAGTAAAATTAAGTCATACAAAATCTGTATAAAATGTACTCCCAAAAAGTGGTTAATATTATCTTTATTCTCCCCAAAATGAAGTCAATGAACATATTTGAAGAATATAGCCCCACTTTAAATACCAAAACCATCTTTGAGACAGTGAAAACTGTGTGCACTTATCTCATTTACTCAGTGTGAGTTATCTATGTTAATTTGAAGACACTGACAATGAAAGAGATTAAGTATAATAAGCAAGATCAGACATCAGATGTTAGTTGATAGTAGAATTGGAATTCCTAAGTCTTTCTGCCTGAAACCAGAACATTTACTACTTATTAAACATGTATTCGATGAGGAAGATCAAATTGAGAGACAATAATTGTATGAAAAGTAATAGAGGAATAAGATATTATGACAAACAGGAAATGTAACATACTCATTTTTCATAATCCTTGTTATCAAGGATAACAGCTGACATAAGAAACCCAAATTATTCTATGTATTCCAAAATAAAGTTAAGGTAAACATTAATGAATCAGTGCTAAAAAAAAGAAATTTTCCATTGGCTACAACTTTACAATCTTACCTCTATTTGTCACACAAATGACATCATCAGCTGGTTGAAATGGTTAAAAAAAAAAAGCAAATTGACAACTATTTCAGTTTTAGGTTAAGAGATTCAGTATTTTAAAAATCAGTCTTTCTCAATACATTGAAGTTTCTTTATTTCTGTAGCTAATATTCTTTTACACACTTTTCACTATAGCTATGGGAGCAAAAATAGTGAAGAGAAGTTAGATTTGGAGTTACTTTGGACCTTTTGGAAGAAGATTCCATGTGGATTGTCTCTTGCCTAATGCACATGTTTTATTTACCATATATATCCATGTCTCAGAGCAAATACTCCAGTGAATCAAATGTGCCAACAAGGGCCTAGAGGAAAATACACTAAGGATTGTACAAATGTTATCAAAAGTTGCACTAATATTGGAACGAGAAACTTTTGGGATAATGCCCAAAGAGATAAAAAAAGGGCATAAGAAATCAGCCAGAAGCACTTGGAATATTTTGCATATAATCTAAATGAAAAATAACTAAATATGCAGTTTTTTGGGAACATTTCCTGAATTTCCTGAATCAGGATTTCTTTCAAGAATAGAATCTCCTATTTCTTCTTTTGCTGAGTAAAATACTGAGACGACTTAATTTCATCTGAAAACATTACATTTTTATCATATACTAAAACATCTCCATAAAAGTGGCACTCCAAGCTAGTAGGTATGAAATAAAGTATTCAAAAACACTGAATATAGAATGATAAGGAGAATGGGATAGAGTTCAGTGCTCAGTGATTTCCCATTGAAAGGCATGAAAAACTATGGATTAAATACTCATTGAACTCTTCAATCTTTTCCAAGAATCACTTGAAGTCATTCTCCCATCATAGTAATGGTGCTGATTCTTGAGAAGCATCTACTACCCAGAAAATCCCTTTCCATTTGAAGGATGTGCTGGGTTTATCCCTGTAATTGATGGAAACATAAAATCTAGGAAATTGGCAGGATTTTACAATTCTGATTTCTTTCTGTCTCATTTTAGAAAATTATCAAAAAAGCAATCTGTTGAATCAATCACTACTTTTTTCATTCAACAAATATCTTCACTGATCTGCTACATTTAAATAGTATATAAAGCACTGGGGATAAAACGGAATCAAAATAGATAAGATTTCTATTGCCACACAATTATTAAAAATCAAGGAAAGCCAAATGAGAGAAAATGTTCTGAAAGTTATAAAGTAACCTATCAGTTCAGAACTTTTTTAGTACACCAAACCATTTTTTAATCAGCAAATTTACTCCATTATACCAAATAATGTATACTATTGAACCCATTATTTTTAGTCATTTTTCAAATATAAAATTATACAAAATTGTACTTTTAACATTTTCTGACTTGTCTGTTGATTCCCATTTCACCAAAAGTTGCCCCAAAGTAGTGATTTTTTGCTTGTTAAATATTCTAAATTATTCTGATTCAACCACAGTATTTAATAAATTATGTGATCC
The DNA here is from genome assembly GCF_009829155.1 of Mustela erminea. NCBI lineage: Eukaryota > Metazoa > Chordata > Mammalia > Carnivora > Mustelidae > Mustela > Mustela erminea. The sequence continues at coordinate 90,659,495 of NC_045619.1, read as the reverse complement.
AAGTAATTTAAGAGTGATGATCTAATTGTTCATATCAAAGTTAATCAGTAAAACCAGCATATCATTAAAAAGAGCTATTTTAACAGATACCTAATTTCTATTGAAGTTTTCATATATACATAAGTTTATTACTTTCAGGACTTAAAACTTCTAAAAAATATTTTTAGTTTTATATGTAAGTGCCTATGATATATAAGAATATCAATGGAAGGCAGTGTATCACAAGGATTTTTTTTTTAAAGGAGTTTTAGATCCAAGAGAGATAGATTCAAATTCAAGCTTTGTTACTTATTCACATTAAAGGCCTTTCTTTCTCCATTTCTTTTTTTTTGGGGGGGGGGCATTTCCTGAATTTCCTGAATTATTTCTTTTTTTTAAAGACTTTATTTATTTATTTGACAGACAGAGATCCCAAGTAGGCAGAGAGGCAGGCAGAGGGGGGCGGGGAAGCAGGCTCCCTGCTGAGCAGAGAGCCTGATGTGGGGCTTGATCCCAGGACCCTGGAATTATGACCTGAGCGAAAGGCAGAGGCTTTAACCCACTGAGCCACCCAGGCACCCCTCTTTCTTCATTTCTAAAAAAGTTTAACAATGTAAATTTTTAGCGAATTAAATAAAACATAATATGTGGAGCTCTCTGTTTCTATAAGAAGAAGTAGCTTGAGAGAGATCAATAGTCATGCAAGGAATGTATAGAAATGTGAGATTAAACAGAAAAATAATGTGGTCTAAGACATATGACACCTTCAGTTTGCAGTTCTGCATGTAAGAAGTCACAAATCACCACCTGGGTATAACAATAAGTAAAAAGAGGAACAGCCTGAAAAATCAACTCATTTTGGATCCTTAGAGCAGGCAAATCACTGCCCTCAAGATTGAAAATCAGACAGATAAATATAAGAAGTGAAGGTTTAAGGGAACAGAGGCTCATGAGCAGGAACTGCCATAAGGTCCAGTGCTAGAGTAGGAAAACCTCAAGTATAATTTCAGAAATATCACCTCATGCTTCTTCATGGGAAGAGGAAAAGGGACCGTTTTTAAATACATGAGAGTGCTGTGCTCTTAAGAAAGCCAGCCCTCACAAAGAGCCAGCCCTCACAGAAATCTAGCTGACCAGAGTCTAACCTGCTGGGACACTATAGAGCTTAACTCACCCCAGACAAGGAAATACCCAACTCCAGTATCCTATAGACTTCCACTGGGAAAAAGAAAATACCCAACTTCAGCCCACTCTAACCTTCCTGTTCTATTTAAGTGGGGAGAAAAATCCGAGAAACACTCACGAAGTTTATAATCCAGAGGCTGGAAGCTCACTAAAACACTGAGCTCTAACCATAGGACTATAGAATCCGTCCCCTTCTCCCATGCCTAACCATAACATTTCTTTTCCTTTTTTTCTTTTATTGTGATTTTTTAAAATTAACATATAATGATAACAAATAATAATAACATATAATTAACATTATTTGCCCCAGTGGTGCATGTCTGTGAGTCACCAGTCTTAACACAATTCACAGCACTCACCATAGTCCATACCCTTCCCAATGTCCATCACCCAGCCCCTCATCTCTCCTCCAACACTCCCTACAATCCTGTTTCTTACCTGAGATTAAGAGTCTCTTATAATTTGTCTCCCTCCCTGGCCCCATATTGTTTCATTTTTCCCTCCCTCCCTCCCGCCCAGATCTTAAATTCCTCAGAGAGATCATATGATAATTGTCTTTCTCTTACTGGCTTACTTCACCAAGCATAATACCCTCTAGTTCAATCCATATCATTGCAAATGGCAAGATTTTTTTTTTTTTTTGAGAACATCACATTTCTAAATGTCTATCTGTTCTGTATTTGTTTTTGTTTTTTGTTTTTGTTTTTGTTGTTGTTTTTTCCCAGTGCATTGTGTCTGGGTGTCAAGAAGAGTACAAACATAACAAAGGTAAAAAAAAAATTTTGGAGAGGCAGAGAATGATTCAGAACGAGACATGGGTGAGGTGTTAGAATATTAAGACTGGAAATTTGAAATAAATGTGATTAATATTGCAAGGATCTAGTGGATAAAGTAGATGAAATGTAAGAACAGAAGGGAAAGATAAGCAGAGAAAATTACAATCCAAAAACCCCATACAAAAAACAATCACAACCACCACCACCAACAACAAAAACAATTCCTGAAGAAATAAAGAATTCCTTGGAGAAAAGAAATTAAATGTTTGTGTTGTCAATATCCAGGCTGGACGGAATTGTTAAGAAAAATGCTTTAGAAAGAAGGAAAATAATATAGTTCATTATGTCAGAGATTTACATAATGTAAGAAAGAGCACTGCAGAAAGAAGAGTCTAAGGTAAAATAAAAAAAAAAAATTGTTTGTTAACTTAGGGCACTTGGCATACTCTAGGTATTATAGGCTGCTGAGAATAGAAGGATCTAGATGGCAAGATGTTGCTTCAAGGACCTGAGGTAACACAGAAACAGAGCGAGCAAGAGATTACAAACTCCATGAAATAAGAAAATAAGGAAACGGGCAAAATCTTCGAATTTGATCTTCTTCGAAGATCCCTGTAAAAGTGTGAGAAGGCACATCCTTGGAAAAGGTCTGAGAGGCCCCCAGAATTTTGTGGACTGAAACTAGACTGAAGGGTGATGGTCTTCCTCTGTACAAATCCAGGTTTATAAGACTGTGAGAGGCCGTTGTTTTCTCAAATGTATCAACCCAAAGGTGCAAGAAACATGAAGAAACAGAGAAAATTTCTCTAATCAAATAACAAAATTTTCATTAGCAGAGTCTAGAGAAATATAAGCACATCTGACAAATTATTCAAAATAACTGTCATAAGATACTCAAGGAATTAGGAAAATAGCATGTGTTTTAGTTTTATTGCATTTGCTTCAAATCTTTAACAGGTATAAATAGTTTTTTAAGATTTTATTTATTTATCTGACAGAACAAGTGAGAGCAAGAGAAGGCCCGAGTAGGCAGAGCGGTGGTCAGAGGGAGAGGGAGAAGCAGGCTCTCCGCTGAGCAGGGGGCCTGATGCGGCACTCCATCTCAGGACCTGGGATCATGACTTGAATGGAAGGCAGATGCTTAACTGACTGAGCCACCCAGGTGCCCCAACTATAAATACTTCAAAAAATGGTAGAGAACATGGAAATTCTATAAATAGTACATAATATCATGATCAATATTTACCCTGTAATATGCACTATATTTCACAAAATACAAAGCTCTACATTTAAAGTGCAAATCACAACTACTTATTACTTCTAAGAACAGAATTTAATATACAATACTTTGGGAGTGTAGATTTTCTAAATTAGCACATAATGTATTATTTGCCCCAAATATATAGGTCTGTGAATCATCAGACTTACACATTTCACAGCACACACCATAGACTATAAGAAGAAGCATATTGATATAGATATTAGGAATTTCAGGATTTTACCTAGTTACTCTTTAGACTCTCCTTCCCTCCAACCCCCGCCCCAGGAGAAATACTTAATTTACTTGAAGAAAATTTTTACTTTATGGATCACATCTCTGAAGGCTTGTTTTACTTGCTGGTTTCTCAGAGTGTAAATGAAGGGGTTTAGCATAGGGGCAACAGAGGTGTTGAGAATAGCTACTCCTTTTGTCAATGATGCCTTTTCTTTTGCAGAGGGATTAGCATACATAAATATACAGCTTCCATAAGAAATGGAAATGACAATCATATGAGAGGAGCATGTGGAGAAAGCCTTTTTTCTCTGACTGGCAGATGGGAATCTCAAAATCGTTCTGATAATATACATATAAGATAAAATCACCAGTGCCAAAGTGAATAGCAGAGCAACCAAAGCAAAGTAAAAACCAATCACTTCTAGGAGCCACGTATCTGAACAGGATAGTTGTAGAAGGGGAAAATAGTCACAGGTAAAGTGATCGATGACATTGGAAGCGCAGTAATCCAGCTGGAGCAGAAGCATGAGGGGTGGGAAAATGGTCAGGAACCCGCCCAGCCACGCACAGAGCACAAGCACTGTGCAGACTTTCCTGCTCATGATGGTGGTGTAATGAAGAGGCTTGCAGATGGCAACATAGCGGTCATAAGACATGGCAGTTAGAATGTAAAATTCTGTTACCCCCATGAAAATAAGGAAAAAGAGTTGGGCTATACAGTTGTTATAGGAAATAGTTTTATCCCTGGTGATAATTGCTCCCAGAAATCTAGGAATACACAGAGTTGTAAATGAGATTTCTAAGAAAGAGAAGTTTCGGAGGAAGAAATACATTGGTGTCTGCAGATGAGGGTCCACCAAGGCTAGAGTGATGATAGTCAGGTTTCCAGTGACGCTTAATAAGTATGTGATAAATAAGAAGAGAAAAATCACAATCTGAAGGTCAGGATCATCAGAAAGGCCTAGCAGGACAAACTCTGTGATCACTGTGTGGTTCATTCCTCTCTTTCTCTCCCTCCTTCTCTCTGTCTCCTGTTTCTTTAAAGATATCTAGATGGCAAAAGCATTAAAGGGAGGATATGAAAGGTGTAATTCATGATGATCAATATCACCATCACTGATACAATTATAAAATATATTCTATACTTCATGTTGATCTTATTTTGATCCTCTTGTTTGCATTTGGTTATAATGCATATTTGTGAGCTTTGCTTTATTAGTTTTCTTATTTGAAATGTAGCAGAAGTTTGTTAATCTTCATGCAATAATCTTTCTTATGTATTTATAAGTTATACCACCACCTAAAAACAGAAATGTTCTTAATTCCATCACAAGGTAGTGAAAGAAGGCTTAAGTAACAACCTTTATACATCTTCTGACATAAGAAATCAATTAATGATTTTCTTACAAGTAATTTATCACTATTAATTATTTAATTTAATCATTAATTTTATTTTATATATTAATAATTTGGGGTATAATTTTCAAAATAGTGTGAGAATGCTGTATACATATATAGTAGCATATTATATATACTTACTGTGTGAGAGAGGTAATAGCCCTATTATTTTATTTAACAAATAAAGAATATTTTCACTTACTCATTTATTGTTTTTTCTTGTAATCCCATCAAAATTAATGTTTCACTAGTTTTTCATTAATTTTCATATCTTCTGTGACTTGCTAGAAATATACATACAAAAATATTTTTATTTTTGAGCTTAATGGAGCTACACCTTTTTTTTAAAAATTTTACACTGAAGCACAAATTTGAAAAGTAACTACTTGCCTCAGATATTAGCAGTTCTGTCACCCAGATTGTTGCCCAGTGCATATTCCATTTGAACATCCTTCTTCCTGAGCTATTAGCTTTATGAAAAAAAAATCTGGCTCTCTTGTAATTCTGTCTCACACTTATCTTTTACATGAGAACAGTGATCCATAAGGATATTTCAGAAACATACAGGAAAATGTCTTCTATTTGTACTAACATACAGGCAATTCCCAGTTGTGCTGGATATCCTGTGCTATAGATTTTGATTATTAAATTTATGAAAGTTATCTCCTTTATATTTTAAGAGTTAAATTTGTGCTGTGAAGAACAGAATGCAAATCATTGCTTCTCTGCCAGACTTCAGCAAAGTTCACTCTGATCAAATTTGATTCGATTTGATTAGATTTCCTTTGATGGCTCTAAGGAAACAGTTCAGGAAATAAATACAAAATGTCAGAAAACCTTAAAAAATGTGAAAATAATATGATAGCCCTCTTCAATGATGTTAATCTAAAAACTTAGGAAAGCACTAATTAAAGAGAGGACTGAGAAGGATATAACATCATTGGTGTATGAGTGCGAATTCTTAAACTAGATTGATTTTCCTCCACTTGCACTTATAGCTCAAATTTTCCAAGTCAATTTGTTTTGACCTCAAAAGAAAGTTGTTCATTGATCTAGTGGGAACAAGACCAAGTCCAGGTCAGACTGTATATTTACAGACCACGAGGGATTCCTGGAAGCCATCCTTACATTTCTCAGTAGCCTTTTAATTCTTTTCTATAGTGAATCTCCCTTGAGAATGGTTGTGTTCATTTTTGTATCCCACAGAGGACCTAAAATGTTGACTTCTACAAAATAATTAATCCATTAATCACAATTTCTTAATATTTTGTGAATAATAAAAACTGTTGTGAAACCTTTTTTATAAAAATAAACTCAATCTAATTTATTTTTAATCATCTGGAAATATAAATCTTTCTAAATATGCCCTTTTTATTATTTATCCTTAGACTTTCTTGGTGTTGAAGCATTGAGAAACAAGGTTATTTCGTAATTCTAAGTTAAATAATAACTATTATAAGGCACCTATTGTGGTTACATTTTTTAAAAATTCCAATATACATGTTAATTTAACCCTTAGTACAAATGGGAATATTTAATTACAGTGTCAATTTGCTCATCTAATTTTTAAACTTGGCCTTTATATTTATTTGTCTTATCTTTAATATTCTAATGAGAAATATCACCAAGTACTAATATTTTACTTATTTGAAATTCTGGATAGTGAATTATTATTGATTTTTAAATGTCATTTTTTATATTTCCCAAATATTTTGATAATAAAAATTATACTACATGTAATCAGTTAAAAGTAAGGCATACATTTGTTATATAATTATATAAACTAATAATACACATTAAATAATAACTATTTAATATTAAATAAGTGCTGTATATCTAAAAAAAATAACAAGACATAAGTACTTTAACATAAAAAATACAATTGTCAGTTTGTATAATCAGATAATGACATAGTTACCGAAGCAGAAGTAAATCACAGTTGGAATGCAAGACTTTTCGGAAATTACTTACTGGAAGAGAGGAATTAGAACAGAGTGGGGAGAAAAATGGAAGGAAAATGTAGGCATAACTGAAATTTATGACTGTGAATACTGGGTTTACTTAAGGTACTTAAAGGAGCATGCTGGCAAATGTGCTTTTATATCATAGGGAGTGATGCCCTTGTCCACTTCATTTATATTTTTTTCAGCTTTGTTGAACTAGAATTAACCTATATAATATTGTGCAAGTTTGAAGGGAACAATGTGTTGATTTTAGACACTTGTGCATTGTGAAATGATTACCAAGGTAGGGTTAGTTAGCCCATCTTTCACTTGTATATTTACCTTTTCTTTTTTTATGGTGAGAACATTTAAGATTTACTCTCTCAGCAACTTTAAGTATATAATATGGTAATCTTGTAGGTCAGTTCTATTGCAAGAATGAAATGGTGTCATGTTTTTACCCTAAAAGCCCAATTAATAGGCAACAAGAAACTCTCTCATATTCATGGGGGGCACAGGTGCAGTAATGCTCATTTGACTGCATTCTCATTCCCAGGATTTCCTGTAATTGCTGTTTAGGTTTAGAGGCTTAATCCTGGTTTAGGTTTGGGGACTCTTATTTTGCAAAAATTTAGGTTTGGGAATTTTTTTGTAACTATCAAGGGGAGACACATGTTTAGTCTTTTTTTTTTTTTTTATTCTTAGCAGCTACTGTTGATCAATGGCTGAATCCTTTAATTCATGATGTGATGCAAAATGGCAATGTTCTTAATCTGTTATTTACCATTTGCTTATTCATTGTTACAGTTCACATGAAAAAGCCCAGGTGAATACCTACTTCATTTCTATTTCATAGTCAGAGTTGGTTGTCTAATATCTTTTTGTTGGTATCTTTAGGAATACACGGCTCTAGGGGGTGGGATTGTGGACATTGGGGAGGGTATGTGCTTTGGTAAACCTGGTGATTCACAGACCTGTACCCCTGGGGATAAAAATATATGTTTATAAAAAATAAAAAATTAAAAAAAAAAGGAATACACGGCTCTATAAATTTTGTATTTGTTGTAGGTCACATTAGTGATTGACATACGTATTTCAAGGGAGATTGAAATTGTCATCCCTCTCTCTTTGGAGTGCTTTAGTCAGGGGGAGACCCTTCTCTTTTGGACCGTACACTTTTCCTCTTTGATTGTTTCCTTTGCATCTTGTAGAACAAGTGTTTCCAGGCTCATGCTACACTTTTCTGTATTAGAACTGGACTGAGTCATTTCTCCAAAGAGGCCTTCTTACATTGGTTAGGAAATGTGAATCAAGGTAAGAAAGTGGGTACTAGCTGTGAAAATTACTATGAGTTTGATCATCCTTTCTAGGTATTTTCAGTGGATAGGGCCAACACACAGAATTTTTTAAAAATATTTCATTTATTTATTTGAGACAGAAAGAGCACAAGTGAGAGAGAAAGCATGAGTGGGTGGTGGCAGGGGAATGGGGGGAAGAACAGAGGGAGAGGGAGAAGCAGACTGCTCACTAAGCAGGGAGCCCTAGGTGGGGCTCAGTTCCAGGACCCTGGGATCATGACCTGAGCTAAAAGCGGCCGCTTAACCCACTGAGTTACCCAAGAATCATACACACACGTATATATATATATTTTTAAGTACAATGCCTATGAGTGCAATTTCAATCTATCATTCAAATTTAGGACTACAATATTTTTGTGAAACTCCTTCTACCATATACATGCATATATATAATATATTAATATATATTTATTAATAAGATAAAGATATATGTATATATCTTTAATTAAAGTGTTATTTATTTGAGAGAGCATAAGTGTGGCAGGAGGTAAAGGTGGAGGGAGAAGGAGAAGCAGACTCTCTTGCTGAGCAGGGACCTTGGCACAGGGCTCAACCCCAGGACTTTGCGATCATGACCTGAACTGAGGGCAGATGCATGACTAATTGAACAACACAGGCACCCCTTTATATATTCTTTATCTCATAATTAGAACCCTGGCTATGGATGGAATTAGAGAAGATTCTAATATTGTATTAATTTTCATTTGCTTCTTTTCCTCACTCTGCCCATAAAGTAACATTAGAATAACAGTGACAGCACTACTATCCACCATATTATTCCTACCTAGGAACAACTTAAGATTTTTTTAAGCTATTGTTTTTGCTCTTAGATTAGATCCCACTTGGATGTACAGTTCAATTATAGCACTTAAGATCTCTTGGAATAATTCTACCTCATTTGGTTATCTCATTAACTAAATATATATTAAATATACTTATTCCAGTTCAGTATAATGGCTTATGCCAGTAAGATACACATTTCTTTCCACTCCTTTCAAACAATTTTGACTTGCTTTCTGAGGATTCCTGAGACAGATTCATGGAGCCATTGAAAAGTGAAACTAGAGGGGTGTCTGGGTGGCCCAATCAGTTGAGCCTCTGACTATTTGTTTTGGTCCAGGTCATGATCTCAGGGTCATTAGATCCAGCCTTGCCTTAGGCTCAGTGCTCAGTGAGGAGTCTGCTTGGGATTCTCTCTATGTCCCCCGTTGGCCCGCCCCCACTCTCTCTCTCTTTCTCTCTCACAAAAATAAATATTTTTTTAAAAATATTAAATAGAATTGAAATTGAAACATAATACTGAATATTGGCTGAATAAGAAGTCTAGGAAGCATCTTCAGAGGTTTTGTTCTTAACACATCAATATATTGGGGTGCCTGAGCGGCTCAGTCGGTTGAATGACTGACCCACTCTTGATTTTGGCTCAGATCATGATCTCAAGATTGTGGGATGGAACCCTGAGTCAGTCTCCATGCCCATCATGGAATTTGCTTCAGATCCCCACCCCCGTCCCCTCTGTTCTACCAGCTCTCACCCACTCTATCTGTCTCTAAAATAAATAAAATCTTTTAAGAAAAGTTGATATCTTACCCTTTTGAAATTTTTACCATCAAGTACATATGAATGATGATTAATTAATACTTCTGATAAACTAGTCAATGGCAATTTCATTGAGGTTCAAGGTAAGAAAATAACTATTTTGAAAAATACATGAGATTGAAGTCTCATAGGATGTCCCTTTGACAGTCTGAGAGAGGACCCTTTGACTGGTTCCACTTATTTCAGGTATTTTAAAATAAAGAAAACGAAAATAATTCTTTCTGTTGTGCTCATGGAAGTCTCCCTAAGTGATGCATTAGCATTGATAGTCTTTTTTTTTTTTAATCTTATGTGTTTATTCACTTATCTTTAGTTAAAGCCCTTTAAAAGTCATTAGAAAGATATATTCATAGAGTACACCGAAGAAATTTGCTCTATTGATCATGTTACTGTGTTTCTTTTTCCTTTATTAAATTGTTCAGAATGAGTTGTTCACATTTATTTTAATATATTAGAGGAAAGAAAAAAATTAATTAATGTTATGGGCAATATCTAGCTCAGCTTTATAGTAATACTGGAATACACTTCTGGCACTACTCATTCATTCTTGACAAATTAACTAGAGATCATGTGAAATCTCTGTCCAAATGAAACAAAATCTCCACAGTTGACTCCACTGAGTGACTGGAAGAATTATTATTGGAATTGTCTTTCACTGTTCTTTATATTATTTTGGATGACCATTTTCCTGGAGAAATCACAATTATTTACATTTATTCATTTCATCAAGGATGGGAAGGCCAGTTTTTATAATTCATACAGTTGTGTATAGAAACAAATCAAGGAAAAAAGAAAGCACCAAATTACATTTAATAGTATTTTCAGAAATGATAACACTCATATCATTAGGGGTTTTTGCTGAATATTAACACATAACCTTATAGTTTTGGTTTACCAATCATCCATCTATAATTTAAATGAGGAAGGAAACTAAATAAATTATTAATAAAATTATGACATTAAAACTTACTATTAACTCATATTTTTGACATTATAGGGTTAGTTTATTTATTACAGAATGTATTTTTTTTTTTGTTATTAGAAGGGGATGGATTGGGGTGCCTGGGTGTCTCAATGGGTTAAAGACTCTGCCTTCCACTGGGATCATGATCCCAGGGGTCTGGGATGGAGCCCTGCATCAGGGCTCTCTGCTCAGCAGGGAGCCTGCTTTTCCTTATCTCTCTGCCTGCCTCTCTGCCTACTTGTGATCTCAGTCTGTCAAGTAGATGAATAAAATCTTTTAAAAAAGAAAAAAAAAAAAAAGAAAGGCAAGGATTAAAAACGAAAAAAGAGCCGCTTAGTAGATTTGTGACTTTGGATGTTACTAAAATTTTTTAAGCTTCATTTTTCTTCATTTGACATGGAGTTAAAATGTAAGGAGTGTTTTGAGAATTAATTCAACTAATATAAGTGAACACACTCTATAATTTATATGACACTAGGATATATAAATAGCTGCTTTATTTATTTTTGTTTTAGTTGGCATTAATTTCAGACTTTGGGAAGGATGCTCATGGTAGCTGTGATTTTTCAAAGACAATTTATTTCAGTGATATTTAGGACTTTTATTATTTATCTCACTTAGTCCTTAAACACAGTTATGAAAGTTTTATTCTCTTATTCTATCTCCCCATTGAAGAACTGAGGTTCGTAGAGATGGCATACCTTACACAAATTCACATAGCTAGCAAGTATCAAATATAATCTTAGGCTTCCTGAAATTAAAGTCTGTCCTCTTGAACACAATATCCATAGCCTATCTCCAAATGGCAACACACATAGCCATAGTAACTTCCTGTTCTTAACTGAAAATGAATTAATTGTTACATTAAAACAAAATATACTGTCCTGTTTTTATACTTTTTAATATATCCAGTTGCAAATCCTAATCCCAATATACTCCATTTAATTTGACTAAAGTTGAACTAATGAGTCAATAATAAGGCTTGAGAGACTTTCACTGCCTTCTATATGCTAGGCTTAACTCTGCTTTTCATACAGGTTCACAAACACAGATTGCCTGTAATAGTAAAATATTGGCAAATCTCATCATTGTCATCTAGGGGAACAAGCATTTCTGATAGCCTTCCTTTGCCATTGAACAATGGTGTTTTCTATCATAAATATTTTTGTCTTGTTCTTCCCATTTTTTCCCAGGACGAATATACATATTTAACTATAGAGAGTTAGAAAGAGCCAAATACATAAAGGACAAAAAGGAAATATCAGTAGGTGTGTTAAAACTTTATGTCATGGTTTTTACACAGATTTAACTTGTACAGAGTAGTTAATATGTTATGTGTTCCCTGGCTCAAGGGAAATAATTCAGTGAATCAAAATTGCCAGAAATAGGGGAACCTGGGTGTCTCAGTGGGTTAATCCTCTGCCTTTGCCTCAGGTCATGATCTCAGGGTCCTGGGATCAAGCCCCACATCAGCATCTCCACTCAGTAGGGAGCCTGCTTCCCTTCCCTCTCTCCCTGCCTCTCTACCTACTTGTGTTCTCTGTCTGTTAAATAAATAAATACAATCTTTAAAAAATTGCCAGAACTGGAATGTGTACAAACGCTAAAGAATATAAAACATAGTACACATTAGTATTGAAGTTGAAACAGGAAGCTTGAGAGATAGTGTCCAATGAGATAGGAGAAATAAAACCCAACAGCAAGCAACAACAACAAGCACTAAGTGTGAAGTTTGTTTCCTTTGACATTACTTTTCAGACAGAGATTAGCAACCAAATATCTTAATTCCTAATGCAGATCTCTGTTGAATGCATCTCTACTCATTGGCATGTTTTTTAAACTGGTGATCTACTACCTTGTACTAAGTCAATTCACTCACTCCATTATTTTTAATCTGACTTCTAATAAGAAGTTTTGGTGTCATAATACCGCTCATATGTTTTTATTTTTTATTCTCACTCTATTGCTCACCACCAACAGCAGTTGAAGAATTTCTTATTTTAGTTAATGTTCTATTTTATATGCCAAGTACAATAATAGGAGTTAGTACCACCTCTGACTAGACTATAATCATATATTCATGTCCAAATGAGATAGTATGAATGAAAAGCACCAGTAAAATTGTGCAAGTCCTTAGTCAAAGCTATGCAAAATATGGAGGTCTTTAGTGAGTTTCAATTGTGTATATAATAAAGCAAATAATTTTTTGTCAGTTTGTTTTGTTTTTCGAATCAGGTTATGATACTGGCTGTTATAGCTGAAGACCTCAGGCAAATAGTACAACTTTTTTGAACATCTATTTACACACTTGTAAAGAAGAGATAATTAGTCTAATTTGCCGTATACCTGTGAAGATTAAATATGATGTGGTTTAGGACATATCTAGTTCAGCATAAGGCACAATAATAATGTTCTCTATAGAATAGATTTGTATGGAATTCCCATCAAATGTTCTGGTGGCATGAGTGTAATGATGACTGCCTAACTATTCACCTAGTATATATTTAAAAATAATGCAGTGGGATGCCTGGGTGGCTCAGTTGGTTGGACGACTGCCTTCGGCTCAGGTCATGATCCTGGAGTCCCTGAATCGAGTCCCACATTGGGCTCTCAGCTCCATGAGGAGTCTGCTTCTCTCTCTGACCTTCTCCTCGCTCATGCTCTCTCTCACTGTCTCTCTCTCAAATAAATAAATAAAATCTTTAAATAAATAAATACATGAATAAATAAAAATAATGCAGATAAAGAAGGAGAGTATGTAAAAAATGGCACGTCACATGCCTTAAGCATAACTAGAAAACAGAAGACATATGACCTCAAATCATTTGTAGTAATAGAAACACTCCAGCCAACTTGCTGAATTGGAGAATTGGACAGACACTGAAGATAGTGTGCAAAAAATATGGTTGTTACAGATAATTTCATATTTTTTATAATTTTAGGAAAACCATGATATTAGTAAATAAAATTAAGAGTTTATTAAGACAGTGTTTACTCATTCACCATTACAGTATGCAATACAATATTTTTATTATTCAGAACAATCAGAAAATAACTTATATTTTATAATAAATCAGTCAGAAAGTGGAACCTACAGACAGTTTGAAGGAAAGCCACAACATGATTATTTTCAGTTTAAAGAAAGCTTCAACAAAGTGCTCAGCCTTGCAAGCATCTCTGAGATGGATATGGGAGGATATTGTAGAAGTTGAAATTTTATTTTTTCTTTGTTGAATCTTCACGATGACATCCATTCATGTTAATATATATTTTCATTTCTTTCTCAACAACACTGTTAAGTAAGTTTTTGTAAACTTGTTTTACTTGCTGTTTCACCAGGACATAAAATAAAGGGTTCAATGTTCAGGGCGGGGGCCATTGAGGTGTTGAGAATAGATGCTCCTTTGGTCAGTGATGCTCTTTCTTTTGCTGAAGGCTTGACACACATGAATATACAGCTCCCATAAGAGATGGAAAGGACAATCAAGTGAGAGGAGCACATGGAGAAAGCCTTTTTCCTCTGACTAGCAGATGGGATTCTCAGGATGGTGCTAAGGATGCACAGGTAGGAGAGAATCACTAATGCCAAAGTGAAGAGCAGAGCGACAAAAGCAAAGTAAGAGCCAGTCATCTCCAAAAGCCATGTGTCTGAGCACAAGAGTTGTAAGATGGGGAAACAGTCACAAGAGAAATAATCAATTACATCAGAACACAGAAATCTAGCTGGAGGATGAGCATGAGTAGTGGGAAAATGCTAAGAAATCCTCCTAGCCAGGACCCAAAGACAAGCAGGGTGCAGATTTTTTTGCTCTTGATGGTGATATACTGAAGAAATTTGCAGATGGCAATGTAATGATCAAAAGATATGGCAGTGAGAAGGAAAAAAATTCAGAAACACCCATGAAGATAAAGAAAAATAGTTGAGCTAAACAATCGTTATAGGAAATGGTCTTGATATTTATAATGATTGCCCCCCAAAATCTTGAAATAGAGACACTGGTGAATGTAATTTCTAAGAAGTAGAAATTCTGCAGGAAGTAATATATAGGAGTTATGAGATGACAGTCAATCAAGATGAGGATGATGCTGGTTAGGTTTCCAGTGACACTTAATACATAAACGGCAAATAAAAAGATATCGCTGTGGCTCATCTGAGATGCCTAAGGGAATGAACTCTGTAATCATTGTATTATTTCTGATGCTGCTTTTTATTTTCTTTAAGCAAAATCTACTGTTGAAAAATAAAACAAAAAGAAAAAGTAGAATAGTAAAGGAATTGAATAGTAGAGGAATAAAATAGTAAAGGAATTAAAGATTTAAATGTTCATATTTGCTTCTTTTTTTAAGTTTTTTATTTAAATTCCAGTTGGTGGGATGCCTGGGTGGCTCAGTGGGTTAAGCCTCTTCCTTTGGCTCAGGTCACTATCTCAGGGTCCTGGGATTGAGTCCTGCATCGGGCTCTCTGCTCAGCGGGTAGCCTGCTTCCCCTCTCTCTCTGCCCGTCTCTCTGCCTACTTGTGATCTCTCTGTCTGTCAAATAATAATAATTTGCTCCAATATACCTTCTGTCCCTCTCTCTCTTTCTTCTTCTTCTGGGATCCCAATTATTCTAATATTGTTTCATCTGATGATATTACTTTATCTCTTGATCCCCTCATGATCCAGTATTTATTTATCTCTCTTTTTCTCAGCTTCTTTATTCTCTATTATTTGGTCTTGTATTTTACTCATTCTCTCTTCTGCCTCATTTATCCTAGCAGTTAGTGCCTCCATTTATGATTGCTTCTCATTAGTAGCCTTTTTGATTTTGACTTGGTTAGATTTTAGTTCTTCTATTTCTCCAGAAAGGGATTCTCCAGTATTTTCTATGTTTTCTTCAAGCTCAGCTAGTATCTTTACATCAGTTCTGACATCTTACTAATGCCCATATTAATTAGGTCCCTAGCAGTCAGTACTGCCTCTTGTCTTTTTTTTTTTTTTTTGAGGTGAATTTTTCCATGTTTTCATTTTATCCAAAGAAGAATAGATGAATGAGAACAAGAGAACCAACTGCTAATAGAGTAACGACAACCCCAGAAAAATATACACTAAACAAATCAGAAGAGACAGGAAACCAGGGGAAAAAGAAAGGGGAAAAAATAGAATATGATCAGGCTGGTGAATAGAATAGACACACAAAACTAGATTTTGGGTGTATTTTGGTCTGTTAGAAGAAATTGCCTCCCCAAATTTTAAAGAAGGAAAAAAAATATATATATATATGGGTAAACATGATGAAGGGATGCAATATGACTGTAAAGATAAAAATTGAAAAATATTTTTAAAAAAGAATTGATAAAAAGTTTATTGAGAAAAGAATTTTCTCAAAATTTTTAAATTTAAAATTGCTATTCTTAAAAAAAATTTTTTTAAAAAGAGAGAGAATGCGATGAGGCAGAGCACTAGAATAAAGCCATATACTAGATTTATGATATATTTTTTCTGTTAGAAGAAATTGTATCCCAAAATTTTAAAGAAAAAAAAACATATATATACAAAAAATAAGGCTAAATACAGTGAAGGGATAGTCTGTGACTGTAAAAATGTAAATTAAAAAGCTTTTAAAAAGCTTTTAAATTAATTTCAACCATAAGATGGTTGAAAAAGGAAAAAAGAAAAATTCCAAAGAAATAGAAAAATAAAAAATGATAATTAAAAAAATTAACTTTTGAAACACTAAAAACATGGGAAAATTTTTAGGTGTACAGTTTATGACATTAAGTACATTCACTTTGTTGTGCAATGATCACCACTATCCATCTCTAGAATTTTTTCATCATCTTAAACTGAAACTCTATACCATTAAACAACAACTCTGCATTCTCCCCTGTCCCCCAGCAGAGTTTGGTACCACTGTTCTACTTTCTGTCTGTATGAATTTGGCTATTCTAGATTCTTCTATAAGTAGAATCGTATAATATTTGTTTAAAAAAAAAAAAAGGAATCATGGGACAAAAGCCATGAATTTTATGTGCTATTTTCCTCTAGCACTGAAGTTTTAGAGTTCTCATTGATTGGTTAACTTGGTCTTGGCTGGATATTCTTGTTGATCTTCTTGGGGATGGTCCTGTTGCAGTGATTAACAAATGTGTTTGCCTCAGGCAGAATTGTACCTCCCTTGCCAGGGGCCAGGTTTAGTCATCTGCTCTGGTTTGGTCTTGGTGGCTTTTGTTCTCTGAGAGCTTTCAACGCATCTTTGAAAGATGAGAATGAAAATGGTGACCTCCCAATCTCTGGCCCCAGTGGACCTAAGAACTCAGGGCCCAGCTCTTCAGTGAGCCCTCAGAGAAAAGCAGTCAGTCACTCCTCTCTCCCTGGTCTCTGGCCGCACTCCATGATTACCCGGCCTGTGACCAAGCTTTAGTATCTCTGGCACATGGCCCTGTTTGGAGTTTCCAAACCCAGCAGATTCCTACCATGAGTTCCCATGCCATTCCTCCCTGGGGAGGAAGGGAAATCTCTTTGGATCTGTTGTTTTCTGGGTCCCTGCTTGAAGAATAGTGGCTCTACTACGCTACAGATCATGAATTAGGGTAACCCAGACCTTAGAGCCCACTTCTCAGCTCTGTCTTTGCAGCCAGCTTCCCCACTATGATACTTGGGAGCTCTGTCACACTCAGGCACCCCTGGTCTTTCTGTGACACTGAGGGTCTTGAGACCACACTGTCCCAGTGAGGTTCCATGCCCCCCTCCTCACCGCCTCCCCCACCATCCGACCGCTTAGCCACTGTAGTGATGTCCCTCAGCAGAGTAGGATTCTATAAGTTCTGATTTTGTGCTCTGCTGGCTTGGTGTTTGCAAATTGCCTCAGATACACTTCTCTGCATATCCTACCTTCCAGGAGGTGACCGCTTTTCTATTCACGGGATTGCTGCTATTCTTTTCCTCTATCTCCTGTTGAGTTTGTAGATGTTCAGAGTCATTTGATAGCTATATAGATGAATTCCTGGGACTGAGGAAATTTAGGTCTCCTACTCCTCTGCCACCTTGCTCCCAATTAATTTTATTAATTTTTTTCTTCAAAGAATGAGCTCCTGGCTTCATTGATATGTTCTATTGATTTTTTTTTTTTGATTCTTTGTCATTTTTTGGTTCTATGTGATTTTTTTTTCTGCTCTAGTATTTATCATTTCCTTTCTTCTACTGGCATTAGGGCTCATTTGTTGTTCTTTTTCTAGCTTTTTAAAGTATGAATTTAGATTGTTTATTTGAGTTTTTTCTTGCATCATATAGTAGGGCTGTATTGGTGTATACATTCCTCCCAGAACCACTTTTTCTTTTCACAAGGGTTTTGGGCTAATGTGTTATCATTTTCATTTGTTTCTAGACATATATATATATATATATATATATATATATATATATATATATATTCATTACGTCCAATGGGTTTCACATCTTAGTTTTTTTCATTTTTCATTCAGGGTTGACTAATTTTTAGCTCTTCTATCTCTGTGGTAGTGGCCTCCCTGAAGTCTTATATGCTTTTCTTAAGCACAAGTAATATCTTTATGATTATTGCTTTAAATTCTGGATCAGGCATATTACTTATATCTGTTTCAGTTTGATCCCTGGCCATGACCTTTTCTTGTTCTTTCTTTTGAGATGAATTCCTCCATCTTGGCTTCTTGTCTATGTCTCTTCTTCTGTGTGTTATGCAATCTTATTATGTTTTCTGCTCCTGATATTAACATATTTATGAAGAAGAATTCATATAATGTCCATGTCCAGTGCTCCAGGATGTGTCTCTGGTTGTGCGCTGTGTGGACTCTGCTCCTATGTTATGGCAGCTCTTTTCCTCAGGTCAGTCCTCTGCAGTGTTTCTCCTTGTATCCAGTGGGGAGTGTTTGGACCTTTGCCAGAGTGTGGTTGAGTTTTAACCAAGTGTCTTCTGGTCTGCTTGCTAAAAGATACCTGAGGCTATTTCCATTAGAGCTGAAGCTTTGCAGAATTCTAGTCAGTAGATGTGCTGTGTGCAGGGGTTTGTGCTGGTCTGAGGGCCCACCAAGCTCGTCCTAATGACCTACATTGGTTCTTTGGAAAGGGTCTTTCCAGTCTGGGACTAATACTGTCATCTAAGATCATTTTAAGAAATGCTTAACTGTCCAGACGCCTGTCCAAGTCTGTAATGTCTCATTTGTTCTCTAGATCCTTCTGAGGTTTCAGAGTTTTCAAAAGGAATAATATCTACTCCTAATTACCAATTATTTTAATATGTTAATGAGCTTACTAAAATTCTTTACCTACAAAATTTCTGGGAGGGAATTATTCCACTTTCCATCATCTGTCCTTTCTGTGGTCATAAGATACCGATTCTTTTTGGCTGTATATGTTGGATGCTAACTTTCATTCTAAAAAATTTACATTGGGCAAAACTGAAGCATAAAGTAGATCTGCTCAGTATTAAGACACATGAAATAAAGTGTTTTAAATTTTGTACAGGAATGATTACATGATGTCCTGATATTGACTATATTAAAGTAATCATTAAAAGATATTTAGATAAGAACATAAAACCATCATGTGGTCCTATCAGTCACCAATTAATGTTATAATGAACAAAAATGTATGAAACTCTTACTAAATTGTAGCAGTTTTAAGAATGTCTTCATTTATGTATTTCATATAAATTGTGTGGCTTAATTTTATTCACATATACCATTGAGCATAATTGAGATTACTTGTATAAAGCACAAATTTACCCTATTAAAGCAAACATATATTCCTGAAAGAAAGTATTAAAGACATATTTTGTGGTAACTATGACTGGTTTAGGCAAGGTCACTTTTAATGGCTTCTTTAATTTGTTTAAACATAAGTGCTTTTTCAAGGGTCTTTGCAATCTGTTTGTCCTCTGCCATCTTGTATTTATAAACAAATACTTGAAATATTGAAAATAAAGAATAATTCCAGGAACTTCTCTATAATTTCATACAAAGGGCATAGATAAACTCATTTCCACACCTTAACCCAACTTTCACTAAGGATCTAAGGTCCCAGATTACCCTACGATTTGTCACTTAAAGAGGTATTATTTTAACACTTAAAATGAAGCCAGTTATAGTTAAAATAAGGGTTAATACAATGTCTTTCCAAGCTTGTTGGGCAAGATGATATGATCTTAGTAATGTTAATGATTCAAGCTAGCCATAATTTTATCTGCTTTCTTAACAATGGATGCAGGGGATTAGCTGAATGGATAAACAAAAGGTACCATGGAGTTTTGTGTTCTCAAGACACCAGCATTAACCTGTAGTCCAAATTAGGACATAATTTAGATATAATATTTCAGCGATAATGGCCTGAAATTAGAGCAGAAAAATAATAGAAGAGTTTAAATTTCTATAATAGTCCATAACTGCACAAGGATAAGAAACTTAACAGTTGGATAACACAGAATAACAATTTCTCAATAGCAACAGATTAATTTGTGAACAAGTGAATTTTTTCTCTAATCTTAGGGAAAATATTAAAAATTCATTGTGTTGGTTTAGACTGGGGCTGAGATCTCTATCCTTCTACACCATAAGAGATGTCAGGCTTGCCTTTATGTTTTGTATCTTCCCACTGAATTGTGACTTAGAACACCTGACCATGATTAGAGTCATTACCATTTATTCATTCAATGATAGACTTTTAGATGTTTATTATGTGTTGAGCTAAGCTTCGTTTTGGAGAATACAAAGATGCTAACAACAGCTGTATGTGTAATTTTCTTCTTACAGCAAAGGGTGAGAATTCTACATTATTTTAGAAATCTCAGATTCTTTTTTTCATATCTGATAGAAGCAACAAACACTCCACCCCACTCGTCTTCTTGTTCACTGTAATGATCTGAGAAGACATCTATAATATTTAATTTATATTCATTTTTAAGACATATTTATTTTCTACTGAAACCAGGATGCAGAGGAGTAAGTGCCCCTTGCTCTGGGGTTCCAAAGAGACCAGGTTTGGCCACTCATTGCTGACAAAATACAACGGCAAAGAAATGCATGGTGGTGAAACAGGAAAGGAATTTATTTCAGTGACACTAACACCAGGAAGACAGTGGACTAATATCTCAAAGACTCTGTCCAAAGTGCCAAAGTCCTCCCAGACTTAACAAGGGAGATGTGGGAAATGTGAGCTGGTAGGGGAAGGCAGGCAGTAATTGAAATTGATCATTGTCTTGGAGATATTCTTGTGGAGTCTTGCTGACTGCACAGTTCTTATGGCTTGAGAGGTTAATTTCAGTTCCCATCCTAGAAAACCCAGTCATAGAAAATTATTCAAACAAGGTATCAGAGGAGAACAATAATAATTTCAAGAAGGGGATATCAACAATTTAGAAAGGAATAGGCTTTTTGAGATCTCCATCCTTTTGTTGATTAATTTAACAAATATTTTAGTAAGTGGCGGCACTATGGTAAGCCCTTTGGTAGGCAATAATGAACAAAGTATCCCATTTTCTAGCAAAATGTTCATAGTCTGTGAAGATCTAGCATTGAGAAAGATGACATTCCAGAATATGGTGAAACTTCTAATCATATCGATAAGCATACTGTACCATGAGGCTCATGTCCTATTTGACTACAAATTCAAACAATACAAAGCCAATTTTATAGATGGAGGAAAGAGGGCAATGAGAATTTCAGGACTTTAGCGTTGGAGATCTACCATCAGACAGAGTGGTATAGGGCATGATGAACACCAAAGAGATCTGATTATTTAAGTATACAAAGACTTACTGTGACTCAAATCAGACTGATGGAGAATGACTAAGTATTATCTATCAGTGAGAGAATCTGTTGTTAATCCCATATTCTATCGTTATGGCTGCAGTTGTTGTTGTGGATAACTCAGTGCTCAATCCAAAAATGACAGAAACTCTTGCCAACGAGAAATGATATTATCAAACTGGCATATGTTACATCTGAGATTACCAGTGGAAGAGTTTGGGATTCTAAGATTCTTTAGTGAAAGCAATTTTCTGCATGAAAGTTTAGGGATTTAAGTTTAATTCCAAGAGAGTAGTTGTCTTCTGAATTTTTATTTCCTAAGATATTTCGGAGAGAAATCCCCAAAAGCCAAAACTGGCATTTTAGATGAACTTATTTAGTACTCTTGTGAAGGAAGTGCTTTTGTGGAAAAAATAGCATCCTATTCTGACATTCCAAGATTTTTTGGTATATGTTCATGTTGCAAGATTTCTCACCTCCCCCAGCAATTGGTACAATGGCTTCTTTGTGAGGAACAGCTTTGATCTGAATCACTGTTCAGATGCATATTGGCCATATATACATTATTTGTTTCCTATGAATATCTGTCTCTTTCTTTAAAAGGAGGAGAAAGCATATTCACTTAAAGGGATTGTTAATATCTTGTGGGGGGTAAGCAAAATGTTAAACAGAGTTTAAAACATATAATGTTGCTATTGTGTCATGAGGCACCATGAGCAGCTAAGTCTCCAAGTGACACCTTTGTACTGGTGGTGTGGGAAGTCCTGAATGGGAATCAGTGCCAGTGTCAGAAGTTTCTGGATGGTGGATCTGCAGATCAGCTTGAAGAACTATAACCTACAGAAGGATAAATGCTTCTCAGACATATTAGGCTCAAGTCCACTCCCTGCCACAAGTTTTGGGGGACCAGCAACACTGTGATGAGTCCAAGGTTGTGGATATTCCCCACATGGGCACTGAGACACTGAAGAAACTCAACAAGAATAAAAAAAAAAAAATAGTCAAGAAGATGAGCAAGAAGTGTGATGCCTTATTGGCTTCAGAATCTCTGATCAAGCAGATTCTACAAGCTTTGGGTCCAGGCCTGAATAAAGCTGGCAATTTCCCTTCCATGCTGACCCACAATGAGAACATGGGGCCCAAAGTATATGAAGTAAAGTCCACAGTCGAATTCCAGATGAAGAAGTTGCTATGTCTGGCAGTGACTTTGGTCACATGAAGATGGCAGATGATGAGCTTGTGTGCAACATCCACTTAGCTGTCAATTTCCAGGTGTTGTTGCTTAAGAAGAATTGACAGGAGGTCTGGGCTTTATACATCAAAAGCATCATGGGCAAGTCCCAGCACCTGTACTAAGGGACGTCTCGATAAACTTCAGTGCTAACATAAAAAAAAAAAAAAAAAAAATAAAGAAAGAAAAAAATGTAATATTCATATGAGAAACACTAGTATTGGTTTTATAACATAATTTTTTTCTGTGCATAATGAATTGAGTCAATAAAATCAGCTTCTCATGGAAAGTATAAAAGAGAAGTAATGACTCCTTTCAGTTTTCTCTTTCTATCCACACTATTCCCATTCACTTCGCTCACTTTAATACCTGTCATTTGCAATCATTATTCTCTTTGCCCAGGATATTCATTTATTAATATTTTTTACTTTTGTTTGGAATTCTTATTGCATTATTGCAAATGCTGTGAGCAGTCCTATATTTTATATTCATATGGCCCTGGGTATATGTTTTTATAAAAGATTAATAATCCCATACCTAAATGTCTACTTTTTTATCTGTTGCTCAAAATCTTATAAGGTGGTGATGGTGTATTCTAATAATCCAAATGGCTAGTGCATGCCTGCAATGTAGTTGCTTTCAAAGTCTTTTCAGAAATAACATCTGAATGATTTTCCCTACAAGAATTAGGAGGAAATTATAAGAGACCCTTAATCTCAGGAAACAAACTGAGAGGTTTGCTGGGGAGTGGGGAGGGAGGCGTAGGGTGTCTGGATGGTTGACATTGGGGAACGGTATGTGCTAGGGTGAGTGCCGTAAATTGTGTTAGACTGATGATTCACAGACCTGTACCCCTGAAGCAAATAATGCATTATATATATATTAAAAAAAAATGCGACAACAAAGGCAAAGAAGACAGAATGTGAAGAGCTGAAAAAAATGTTGATCATTTGTTCCTATAAAGCATTAAAAAGTACAATAGGTAAGAAAAAAAAAGAGGAAGAAATTATATTTGTGAGTTTCCTCATCTATAATTATAATATATTATATGTAATTATATATAATTTTAAGAAGCTGTTAATGTCCACATAATAGGTATTAAATATAGTTATTGGCTTTTCTTTTAGTTTACATAGTTTGTGCATGAACTTAATTTGTCAAATACATCACAGTGTTTCCTAATGTAAATTGATAAATGCCTGAAAAAGTCTTAAAAATCTTGACTGTGGTCATTGATATAAATTCCTTCAAAATAGATCTGAGATAGTAGTCGATATGGTGTGGTAGCAGGTTAAACGAAGTGTAAGATGAATGTATGATCCACAATGCAGTAATGCCTTGCTGGAGAGTCTTGGAGACTACCATAATCCTATTCTCAAAAACCCTTCTTACAGGGGCACGAGGTTGGCTCAGTAGTTAAGTGTCTGCTTTCCATTCAGATCATGTTTCCAGGGTCCTGGGATTGAGCCCCACATCAGGCTCCCTGCTTGGTGGGAAGCCTGCTTCTCCCTCTTCCACTTCCCCTGCTAGTGTTCCCTCTTTCACTGTGTCTAACTCTGTCAAATAAATGAATAAATATTTAAAAAAAATTCTTACTGAGGAGAGAGTGTGACTTTATTTTTTTAAACAGATGTGATAATGACCAAGAAATAAAATAAAGGTGAAAATTAAGATAATACCCAAAGCAGACAAGGTTTGTCTTACGCATGTGACTTTAAGGTTAAAAAGAATCGACGTTTAGCAATTATTGTGAAACTGACACTAATTGTGCTAAGGCTGGAAAACTGACATTTTCTTTGACAATGATAACATTACCTGGCTGATAGGCTTCTCGTGCTTAAGGTGCTGCATTGATCAAGTTAAATTTTAATTTCATGTTGTTTTTCTCCCCCACTAGAATCTGAGATAAGTTAGAGCAAGAATCCTCCTTCTCATCACTGAATCCCCAAAGCTTGCCATAAGTAAGAAAAGCCTGAATGAATTCATTAAACATTACAAAGTCCTTTAATGTAATAATCCTAATATTGAACATGAGCTTTTATTCCTAATTTACTACAAGTGAAAGTCAGGGTGAAGATGAAAGTAACCCAACTAGTCTGGGTTTTGAGATGAAAGGAAAGTGATTGAAATGCCAGTTCTGAAAGCTGCAATCTCTGTACATTGAAATTTCAACCTCAATTTCATCATGTTCATTCACCTATAAATCAGAAGCAATAATGTTCGCTTTCTAAGAAGTTTTGTAAAATAAATACTGCATATGATTTGCTTAATACAGAGTAGTGCGTGTAGAATATTATCAGTAGATGTTATTTCTCTTCCGTACTTCCCAAAACCCTAATGTCAGTTCTAGATGCCACAAATAAAGCTCGGTTCTCCAGAAAGGTGAACTTCAAGTGATTTATCATAGTTTCATCCATTTTATACATCTGGTGTGTTTTTACATTGTCTGCTCTTTGCCTATTTTTAAATTTTTACTAAGAGAGATTAGTAATTAATAACACCCCATAAAATTGTTGGCAGGATCAAATGAGTCAATACAAAGAAAACAATAGCTTTAGAAGGTAGGAATTGCTGAAAATTTTTATGTTATCTTCTACCCCCTTCTAGCTCCTTTCTCTTCCTCCTCATTAGCATCTTAATTATTATCAATGATATAAATATTTTTAGTATGTATGAGTCTCTAATCTTTTAATATTTTGAAGTACAAATTTGGATTTTATTCCCAGTCCTCCGGTGATTGTGTTTACTTGATTTCATGGAAATGACAAAGTGAATCAAAGTTTTCTAATAACATTCATTTCTATTACTGGGTAAGAATGAAAATTCAGAAATCCATATCAAACCTGACACTCTTTCCATCAAACTAAATGCCCAGTGTCTCTTCAAAGGCAAACCACTACCATTCAAAATCACAATCATTAACCCAGATGTTTTAATGCATTGAACCCAGAATTTACAGAAAATTCTGAAACAATATTCAGTTCCTCAAATGTATTGAGGTCAAGGATTGGAAAGTTTAATATGGGAGTGGAAAAATGGGGAAAATACATAACTCTAGTAAAGAAAAGGGAGTTTTGAGAAAGTGTGAATTATAGTATTTACAAGAACATCATACTTTTAATGCTCCTTATACTTTCATTTACTGGAGAAAAGCATAACCTTTTGGATAGTGTCTTTAAAGGCTTGCTTTACTTGCTGGTTCCTGAGAGTATATATAAATGGATTCATCATAGGAGCAACAGAAGTATTC
The DNA here is from genome assembly GCF_009829155.1 of Mustela erminea. NCBI lineage: Eukaryota > Metazoa > Chordata > Mammalia > Carnivora > Mustelidae > Mustela > Mustela erminea. The sequence goes on along the minus strand of NC_045619.1, from coordinate 90,633,557 downwards.
AGAAGAGCCACTCCTTTGATCAATGATGTCTTTTCTTTTGCAGAAGGGTTGGCATAAATGAATATGCAGCTTCCATAAGAGATGGAAATGACAATCATGTGTGAGGAACACGTAGAAAATGCCTTTTTTCTCTGACTGGCAGAGGAAAGTTTCAGAATTGTTCTAATGATGAACATGTAGGACAAAATTATTAATGCCAGAGTGAAAAGCAGAATCACTATGGCAGAGTAAAAACCAATCACTTCTAAGAGCCATGTGTCTGAGCAAGATAATTCCAAGAGGGGAAAATAATCACAAGCACAGTGATCAGTGGCATTGGAGCCACAGTAATCTAACTGGAGAAAAAGAATAGTGGGAAGATATTTAAGAATGCTGCCAGTCAAGCACAAAAGACAAGTAAAATGCAGACTCTTTTGTTCGTGATGGTGATATAATGCAAGGGTTTACAGATGGTAACATAGCGGTCATAGGACATGGCAGTTAGAGGGTAAAACTCAGTTATTCCCATGAAGATGAAGAAAAACAACTGAGCTGTACAATTATTATATGAGATCATCTTGTCTCTGGTGATAATTGTGCCCAGAAATCTAGGAATACAGACAGTTGTAAAGGATATTTCTAATACAGAGAAGTTCCTGAGGAAGAAATGCATGGGGGTCTGCAGATGGGAGTCAGTCAAGGTGAGAGTGATGATGGTCAAATTACGAGTGACACTTAATATATATGTGATAATTAAGAAGAGAAAAACATAGTGTCCAGCTGTGGGTCATCTGATAGCCCTGGAAGAATGAATTCTGTGGGTACTGTGCGGTTTTTCATTGCCAATCCTTTCTTTCCCCCTTTAGAGCAGAAACTGTGTGTTCCCCTGTAGGACATAAAAAGTTAAAACAGGATTGAGGTTAGAGTACATAATCTTAAAAATATCCACAGTGATGAATAATCTATGAAAACCAAAATCAAATGTTTTCCTTCAGCAACTCCCCAAATTCTACTGGACCTCACATTCAAGTAATACATATTATTTGAAGTTAAATACTGACTTTCTTTTGTTGAAAATGCACTGTCATGGGCCATGGGTAAAAAAAAAAAAATCTTATGCTAACATTTAAGCAGAAGCTACTTATTTTAATGTTTTTAAAAATAATATTCTAATTATTCCTGAAAACATTTAGCTCCTTTTTTATAAACATGAAAATACTCTAATTGACATTTTTCTTTTCCTCAATATTATAAAAACTAGTCTGGATTATGGATAATTTAAATACAGGGTGTCAAATCTCACTGGAGTTATTTAGGCCTACCTCCACATTTTATATTTGGATACCTACATTGTTTAGGAAACTTTCACAAGGTTAAACAATTAGTAACCATAGTAATCATCTCACTGTAGAATGTACATGTTTATCCATGGGAATGTTTTGTTGGCATTCTCTCATGAAATTACTTTCTTAAGGGTTTGGTTGATGCTATCACACTCATCATTTTTTTTTTTTTTTTGCTTTATTGATAAAAAGATCAGAAGGACAATAAGGTAATTTTCTATTAGTAAATTAAATAGTTGCTAGAGTAGTTGAAATCATTCAATGCATCAATGCATAATCCTTTTCTTTTCCTTTTTTTTTTTTTGTTTGTTTACAATACCGCTATGGAGAATGAACAAGTGGATGGTCAAAATAACATCAACTTGGAAGCAGATATTCTTTCCAATTTTAAAAGTAATCTTGTTTTTGTGACTTGAGTACATGTTTAAATTAGAAAAAAAATGAACAATCCAATATTTATTTCTGTGTTCCTACTTTAGGATTTTATTAATAGTCTCTTGTTAGTAAGCAATTATTTAATTTTTTAGAAGATTTTATTTATTTGACAGACAGAGATCACAAGTAGGCAGAGAGGCAGGAAGAGAGAGGGGGAAGCAGGCTCCCCACCGAGCCGAGAACCCAATGCGAGGCTTGATACCTGGACCCTGGGAATACGACATGAGCCGAAGGCAGAGGCTTTAACTCACTGAGCCACCCAGGAACCCTAAAAATCATTTAATTTTTAATATTATAATGGTTGTAAATCCACAAACATATATGCAAACATGATCTTTAAAACATTTAAGTAAAATGAAGATTCCATATATTATATTGAAGAATAAATAATTTACTTACTTCCTGATTCTTCTTGATGACCTAGTCTCAAATATTATCATCTGATTTGCTGAAACATATACACAATTTCAGAGCTGGTAAATCGAGTTAGCAAAATATTTGGTTTCTACTGTGCTCTCAAAAGAAGTGTGTTGATTTTACTTTTTCATGGTTCTTAGGGATTATTTCTCTTTGACTCATGGTATCCTTATTCCTGATACTATAAAATGCTGACAACATTTTATTACAATTCAACTCATTCTTGCTTTTCATGTCTCTCTCAAACTCCACATGCAAATTCAGTTACACCTTGGTTGACTAGTGCTTTTCCATTTGCCTCTTTTCATATAATACAAAGCACTCTTTTTATTTTTCTTTTTTTAATTTTTACCCAGGTGAGAGATTGCTCATCATCATCAATCTGGATTGGGAAGGAGTGTGCATTGCATTTACTTTGGTGCCTGATGGGCCCAGTAATGCATGAAATGTAATTTTACAACGACCTTGTTTAGGCTAACTGGGCTAATTTGCCCAAGCCTTTATCCCATGCTCAGCACAGCATACAAATATGCAGTTGGCCCTAAATGATAGTTTTCCTAAGTGTGTTGCTGCAAAGCACTCTTTATTCAACCATTTTTCTTTCTATTCATGCAAACATTTAAAATCAATATTTGTAATTCTATGATCATACATCTATAAAACCTAAGTAATATTTTCCTTAAGTTCATGGACTGCTATATTTTCCTGCAAACACTGTTTTGAGAAACAGAAAATATGGAATGTTCTTCTCTATGTCTGACAAACAAATGGAACTGGACTTATTTTATCTGTGTATTTTTGTTGGCCTGGGGGAATTCATTAAGTAAATAGAGTGCCAAGAAGAATCATTAAAGACAGAGGTGAATCCTTTTTATAAATATTGATTAAGAAGTACAAAGAGCAAAATAACAAATATACAAATGGCAAGATCCTAAGTATGGGAAAGCTTGATTTAGAATTTCACACTTCTATTGCTTCTCAGCCTTTTGGCTAAGATCAAGTAAAGAATTTCACTCTTCTGTGATTGCATAAGGAATGCACATTTTTCTTCCAGAAACTGGACTTGTCTTCAGTATAATTAGTGTGCTGATATCTCTTGAATTTTGGCAACCTTGAGAAGAATTCTTTATCAAGATGAAATGGTGGAAAACACTGCTGTGGATTTCTAGTATGATTGATTGTCTTCTGAAATGGACAACCTCTTAAGGACTGATGAGGAGGTTTATACCTATATTGACCCTTTGAATTTAAGGAAGCCATTCCCAAGCCCCTTCCTAATGTGGCTTTAGCCTTTGACGACTTTCTTCACTGTGCTATTTACTTCCATTAAACAGTTATTTATATTTGTGCATATGACATCTTCTCATATTGAGAATATTATGAATCAATAAAATAAATATCTGGAAAGCTGGCATTGGATATTTTGACTTGTTTATTTCCACATTCCTTCAATGAGAGACATCATTTTTATTACTAGAAGAGTAAAGTAGTATAGAAATATAGAGGTGCCTCGGTGGCTCAGTGGCTTGGGCCTCTGCCTTCAGCTCAGGTCATGATCTCAGGATTCTGGGATCAAGCCCCACATCAGGCTCTCTGCTCAGTGGAGACAATACATAGATGCTGAGATGTGTAGAATTTATAACTGCTACACATTAAAATAGGCGTTGAAAATATTTATTCAAGATATTTCAGTGGAGATGATGAAACTGATTCTCTACTTGTGAAAATTCTATTCCTTTGCCTTTAGTTTTGTATTCAAATAGCAATTCTTTTTATATTTTATTCAAAGCTTTTATTGATTACCAGGCAGTGACCATAAAATTATCTCATTTTTTCAAACAGGCAGACAATACAAAACCATCTGAGGTCAGTGCTATTATTATTCAGGTAAAGAGAGAGTCTGAGGCAGAAAGAAGTTAAAGTATCTGATGTCCACCATTTGTGTGTTTGGAGCAATACAATCTTTAGTGGCTCACAGGGAAAGGGAATGAATTTCTATCTCACAAAGCACTGTACTTCATGAAATATCCTATTAGACATGTTTCTTCTCCATGCCTTTTCTCAAGCTCCTAGATACTGGATTGTCTCTCTCTTTTCTCCTTGATCAATCACCCTCTCACTCTCTAACTTTCTACCCTTACTGCTTTATTCCTAGTTCCTAATAGCTGTCTAGCTTTTCTCTAGCCCTTGGAATAATTCACTTTTAATGAAGACTGATTACACCTGTTACCCTCCTATCCACAAGCTAGTAGGCATCTGCTTTTTAATAATGTGTCAATTACCTCCATATATTCTGAAGTTGATGAGTGACTATGTTTTAGGTCAATGAAACATCGTTCAAGCTTCCAGGTTTCACTCTCCTCAGAGAGTGGAGGATAGATTTTAATTACAAATAGTGGTTTGCTGTAACATGTTCTAAATCAAAAGATAAAATTTATTAAATCAAATGGTTAAAGGATCCAAATCTTTTAAGACTTTCTCTAAAACCTTAACTGGCATCGTATTACTGAATATTTTCAGTATGTATTACTAATCATTTTCAGTGATATACTATCATGCTTTATAGGGAAGCATCTCCACAAGATGTCTGGATGGCCTTTTACTTACTGACTACCATCATTTTATTGAGATATTATTTTATAAATTGAATTTTTAATCTCAGAAGTGTATCGATTGACAGATGTTATTGGACCTGATAAGTTTCTAGGTGTAACCCATATAGTTAAGAGAATCTTTTTGTGTGTGAAAAAAATAAGGGTTTGCATCATGGAAGTTCCTACCATTAGAAAGTTCCAATGCCAACCTTAACAAGAATTGTTTTCAATAAATTCAATACGCATCAAATAAATTGATTTTTGCATAGTTGTCAAAAGTCCTAATGTAAAATAAAAGAGGAAAATGAACACCAAATGTCTTAGAAAATATTCATTTAATCATTCCTTTGTGATACAAAATGTCTAGTTATGATAAAATGCACATTTTATTCAATCACTGTTTTAAAAGCTAATTCAGTGTTATGTACATTATTACATGTGTTTATGTTGGGTAAAATATTTAGTCAGAGCACTAGGACATTGCAACCATTCTAAATTATTCAAATGTATTTATATATTTAAAAAATGTTTATCAAAAACCCACTACGTGGCAGATGCCAGTTCTAAGGGAAGAATTATTAGTGACTTCTGGTAAAAGTCTAACAACAGCTTCTCAGGGGGTGGAAGGTGAGGGGCTGATCTGTAGAGCTGATCCTGTTCCAAGAAGTGAAGTCTCTCACATGGCAGGTTTCAAGCTACTGATGTGGGCTTTCTGAATGCAGAATTGAGAAGACACAGCACAACTGGCTTTTGGGAAGCATCTAGTCAGGCCCTGCACCCTTCTGTGTGGACCACAGCATTTTGTCTGCAGGGGAGTTGGAGATCTCTGCTCTCCTGGGCTGAGGGATGTGAGAGAAAACAGACAATAAGCAATGAACATAATCGATTCCTAAATTATAGGGTCCTTTATAAATTAATAACTGTTTTGTAAAGAAAGAGAAAACTGAAAAACCTTGGAAGTGGGGGGCTACTATAATTGTATGTAGAGAAATTAGGGAGGACTTATTGAGATGACATGCATATATCTGGAAGAGGAGTGTTGTCTGGTTTAAATACCATCTAGTGTGAATGCACTAAGGCCTTAGGAGGAAACATCATGTGATTTGCTAAGAAAGATTTATTTTTTTCTTCCTTTCCAATATTAGCAAATGTATTGGTGCTTGTCCTGCTAGTCTCCTGGATAGAATATCCAGTATAGTACTGAATAAACACAATGATAGTGAGCTTGTAGCTGAATTTTGTTAAAATGATTTTTCTATGAACAAAGTATATAATGAAACAAATAAGGTTTTGCATCATATGCACTTAAATGAATTGTATTTGTAAGGTATTATATCAAAAGAGCCAAAAAAGGTATCAGAAACTTATTATCTTAGGTGTTGATTATCAAAAAGAGCAGTTTAAAGCAAGCATTTAAATACACTACTAACAGGCACCTTGGTACCTCAGAGGGTTAAGCCTCTGCCTTCAGCTCAGGTCATGATCTCAGTCAATTAGAATTGAGCCCCATGTGGTGCTCAGCAGGGAGCCTTCTTACCCCCCTTCTCTCTCTGCCTGCCTTTCTGCCTACTTGTAACTTCTCTCTCTGTCAAATAAATAAGTAAAATCTGTTTTAAAAAATAAATACACTATTAAGAAACAGTAAATGTGGGGCACCTGGGTGGCTCAGTGGGTTAAAGCCTTTGCTTTCGGCTCAGGTCATGATCCAAGGGCCCCGGGATCAAGCCCTGCATTGGGCTCTCTGCTTAGAAGGGAGCCTGCTTCCTCCTCCTCTCTCTCTCTCTGCCTGCGTCTCTGCCTACTTGTGATCTCTGTCTGCCAAATAAATAAATAAAATCTTTTTTTTAATTAATTTATTTTCAGCATAACAGTATTCATTATTTTTTCACCGCACCCAGTGCTCCATGCAATCCGTGCCCTCTATAATTAATACCCACCACCTGGTACACCAACCTTCCACACCCCGCCACTTCAAACCCCTCAGATTGTTTTTCAGAGTCCATAGTCTCTCATGATTCACCTCCTCTTCCAATTTCCCTCAACTCCCTTCTCCTCACTAACTCCCCTTGTCCTCCATGCTATTTGTTATGCTCCACAAATAAGTGAAACCATTTGATAATTGACTCTCTCTGCTTGACTTATTTCACTCAGCATCATCTCTTCCAGTCCCGTCCATGTTGCTACAAAAGTTGGGTATCCATCCTTTTTGATGAAGGCATAATACTCCATAGTGTATATGGACCAACTTTTCCTTATCCATTCATCCGTTGAAGGGCATCTTGTTTTTTTCCATAGTATGGCGACTGTGGCCATTGCTGCTATAAACATTGGGGTACAGATGGCCCTTCTTTTCACTACCTCTGTATCTTTGGGGTAAATACCCAGGAGTGCAATGGCAGGGTCATAGGGAAGTTCTATTTTTAATTTCTTGAGGAATCTCCACACTGTTCTCCAAAGAGGCTGCACCAACTTGCATTCCCACCAACAGTGCAAGAGGGTTCCCCTTTCTCCACATCCCCTCCAACATATGTTGTTTCCTGTCTTGTTAATTTTGGCCTTTCTAATGGTGTAAGGTGATATCTCAATGTGGTTTTAATTTGAATCTCCCTGATGGCTAGTGATGATGAACATTTTTTCATGTGCCTGATAGCCATTTGTATGTCTTTTTAAAAAATCTTAAAAAAAAAAAAAAAGAAACAGTAAATATACTCATATTTGGTATCCAGGAATATTTATGTCTTCAGGCTTTTTTAAAGAACTGATATGATTTATGTGTTAATTAAGGAGTTGCTAGAAATATGGGCTACTTCATGTTTTCCATAAATAAGTGTGACTTCATAATTGCATTTTAAATTGGTAAATTATATGGCACAGAAAATTTTAAACGGGGTACTTCAAAAATACTTGAGACTTCTCAAAAAGAGTAAATACATCACTTTCTTAGTGATAGCTTTTTACATAGTTACTAAGTATGCTATCATATCGAGAGGATGGTACATGTAATATTCCAATAAGACTAAGTTATATTTACAGTTTTTGTATAGTAAAATCATAATAATGTTAAACATGACAATATTTTCTGAATTCCTTCAAAGAATGTTTCTTGGTGCAATCATAAAACAATTTTAACTCATTGATCTTACAGTGTCTTTTTGTCTTTCTTTGATTTTCTAAGTTTTATTGTGAAAAAAAAAGGTATTTAAAAATATTTAGAAAGAAATGAGGTCAGTCTCATAGTTACAGAGTGAAAAGACTATCTCACAGAAAAGGAAATGCATGAGAAAGTGATTGAAATTTAAGTGGAAATATATATATATATTCAAATATATGTATATATTTGATATTTGGACATATATCTACATATGTATATATGTATTTCACAATATTTCTCAAATATCCTCAGTATTTTGCTGGCAATAGAAATATAAGCAATGATACAGAACTCTAGTGAAACTATGTGGATATTCATAGACTTTTGCAGGGCCCTGTTTCCTATTTACTTGTTCTTGAGTATGTCTTTAATTTATGACAACATTTTAATTTTTTTTATTTACTTGAGAAAAATAGAATCTTCTTTGCCCTTTCCATGAAGGCTCGCTTGACTTGCTGGTTTCTTAGGCTGTAAATAAAGGGGTTCAGCATGGGGGCTACTGAGGTGTTTAGCACAGCAACACCCTTGCTCAGAGACACTCTGTCTTTTGCTGCTGGATTAATGTACATGAAAATGCAGCTGCCATAGGAGATGGACATGACAATCATGTGGGATGAACAGGTGGAAAAGGCCTTTGTCCTCTGACTAGCGGAAGGAATCCTCAAAATTGTTCTAATGATATATATGTAGGACAGAATTATTAATGCCAAAGTGAACAGTAGAGTAAACACAGCACAGGAAAAACCCACTGTCTCTAGGAATTTTGTGTCTGAACAAGAAAGGTGTAGTAAGGGGAAATAATCACAGGTAAAATGATCTATAACGTTAGGACTTACAGTAATCAAGCTGTATGAACAGCATGAGTGATGGGAATATGATTAAGAATGAAGCCAACCAAGAGGCAAAGACAAGGAGTATGCAGACTCTGGGATTCATGATGGTCATGTAATGCAGAGGTTTGCAGATGGCAATATAACGGTCATAGGACATGGCAGCCAGAAGGTAAAATTCAGTGACTCCCAACAGAATGAAAAAAAACAACTGAGCCATACAGTCATTAAAAGAAATGGTTTTATCTCCTGTAATCAGGGTGCCCAGGAACTTGGGTATGCTGACAGTTGTGAACTGAAACCTCTAGCAAGGAGAAATTTCTGAGGAAGAAATACATGGGAGTCTGGAGGTGGGAATCCAGCAGGGTAAGGGTGATAATGGTCAGGTTCCCAGTGATGCTGAGCATGTAGGTGACGAGCAGAAAGACAAAGATCACCCCCTGAAGCTGTGGATCATCTGACAATCCCAGGAGGATGAACTCTGTTATTTCTGTGTGGTTTTTCATTTCTTTTCTTCTTTTGTGTAGACTAGAGGAGAAAACACAAACAGAAGGATTAGAGAAAGGGGATTACATATAGGAAGCTGCTGGAGTTGGTCTCTGGAAGTAAACTAATTTAATTTAGTTTAATTTAATTAATTAATTTAATTAATTTAATGTAAGAGAACTTTAAGAAAACTTAATAAAAGTAGGTGACACTGTTTAAAGTACATTTTTACCCTGTGCCACACTCTGTGTTTTACATAGAATGTTTCTTCATGAAACCTTCATTTCACTGATTGGGAACTGATTCTAAAAAGATTTTTAAAAATCTTATCTGCAATACATGCCCTACATGAGAAGAACAGGAATTTTAACCCAGGTTTTTCTGAATATTTGATAACTAGAATAGAAATGCTTCCTGTTGACTCTTCAGAGTAATTCCCTGATGGATTCCCTTCCCATTGAGAAAATCTTTGTCCTCTTCCAACCACAAATTGTCTCATTTCCTCATTTCTGTCACATGAATTAGGTGTATTATTACTTAGTATTATTAGTGTTAGTATTAGCATTATTAGTTAGAAGTATAACATAGAAAAGACGGTATGTTTATAGTGAGGTCACTCAAATGGGGATGTGACCAAAATTTGAAAGTCAGTGAAGTTCAATTTTTAACATTGTGACAAAATTCCAAAGTTTTTACTCTGGTTCACATTCTTCTTTTCCAACCTCCTGTGCCTTATCTGAAGCCACAGTTAATGAATTCTTTGACATGATGTCCTCGGACTATAGAAAGCACAGAGTTGACAGAAGGCATGGTAGAAATTTAGCAGGTCGATTTACACATTCATGGGCTAAAGAAGCAATGTATTTATATCTAAAATTATTTTATAGAACATTTTTCTCTTCAGAGTTTCTTCTATCTAAATATTGTTGGTATTATTCTTTATATATGAATTCTGCTTTCTATCCCATATTATAATTTTATATCTTTCCTTTTATCTACATTTATAGAAGCTTTATTATGTCAACACCTTGGAGTACAGGATAAGACAGCACATGAAATCCCTTTATATTCTTTTCCTGAATAATAATAACTTTAATAATACAATGCATTTTAAAGTGAAGTTACATTTTTCTCAGTAAATCAAACCAGTCCATTATCATATCCCTCATTCTGTGTATTCTCACTAAATAGTAAAGTGTTCAATTCAGAGTCATGAAGGAAGTTTTGCAATAGGATATTTAGTTTAAGATGTAGAATTATTGATTACTGGTATATAATACATCATAATACTGTGAAGTTTCTTGATCTCTTTTTCCCCTACATGTCTGAGTTCTCTTTTCACTCACTTCACACAGTTTAGCAAAGAAGTGTTGCTGTTGATTAACGAAAATTCCAACGAGGATGGATAGTGCTAATGCTATGGCGAAAACATGTGAAAGCCACAGGAAATGAACATTTCTTTTGCTATTTCTCAGGACTAGAGGAAGCAGGCTGAAGGGCTTTTAAACAGACATCACAGTGACATATTTTGTAAACAAACTTATGGCAATTCAAGTGTATGATCGATATTTTAATCATAACAGTCATTGTTCTCAATGAACAATCCTCAATAATTAACACTGTGTGTACACTCTTTGATCTGTAAGTTATTTCTGTGATGTTTTTGGTAGAGTGATGAAAAATATATCCAAGACTCTAAAAGATTATTTCAAGCTTTCCTTCCTAACTACTTATCCATGTTTCTTTTACCCAGTCATATGTAACTTATGTTCACAAGATTTGTAGTCCCATTTGCTCCTTTCTTTTCTTTTTTTAAATTTTTTTAAAGATTTCATTTATTTATTTGACAGAAAAGTAGGCAGAGAGGCAGGCAGAGACAGAGAGGGAAGGAAGCAGGCTCCCCGCTGAGCAGAGAGCCCTGATGCAAGGGCTCGATGCGGGGCTCAATCCCAGGACCCTGGCATCATGACCTGAGCTGAAGGCAGAGGCTTTAACCCACTGAGCCACCCAGGGGCCCCTGCTCCTTTCTTTTCAATGAATTCTACTCTGTCATGCATATCTATCTAATTGTTGAATCAAGTGTGTCATTCATTGAAAGTGAAAATTAACATATTGCATAAACAAGCTACTTGCTATTTTCACCCACAAATTAATACACAATATTTCTAATTCTCTTTCTCTCTCACGTGACACTCCTTTTCTTGGTGTTCAGATTTAGATGTGAGGCTAATTTGTCAAATACGAGAACATAATATTGGTTTAATGTGGTATCTTGAGTAATAATTTGGTTTTATAACAACCACTAACTTTTTTTTTCTGGAATGATTCACTCCATTCCTGACCATGTTTGCTTACAGCTAATGTCATGCAAGAACTTTATGGTGAATATAAAAAATCTCATAAAGGACCAATTTAGTTTCTTTTTTTTTTCAGATTATTACTTTAGTAATGTCTCAGAATATTCCTCAAATTGGATCAGAATCTTTTATCCCTCAGTCGCCTGAAAAAAATTACCTGTTTTTTTTTCCTAATCGAAAGGGAGAATTTGGATCCCAAATCAGATCAAAGCATCAATCCAGTATGAATAGGAATAATGAAGGGAAAGCAGTGATCATAAATTACTCTCAAAATCTGTAGGTTTTCATAAAGATATTCTACATATATCCTGATTATCTCAATTTGTTAACTAGGTATCTATATTTGGGTATAATTATTAATGTAAAGAAGGAAAGGAATTCTTCAAAAACATAAAGCATCAGACCTTAATATTTATTTATAAGGAATGATACTATTGGGGCACTTGTGGGCTTTGCCTTCAAAGAGAAATGGATTAAAAATGCAACTCATCGTATTGTGACTTTGGACAAGTTACTTAATCTCTCTGAATTTTACTTTTTCCTTCATTTAAAAAATAGGAATAATAATTCATGGAATAGTCATGAGGACAAATTTAAGAAAAAGTAAAATTAAATCATACAAAATCTGTATAAAATGTACTCCCAAACAGTGGTTAATATTATCTTTACCCTCCCCAAAATAAAGTCAATGAACATATTTGAGGAATATAGCCCTACATTAAACACCAAAACCATTTTTGAGACAGTGAAAGACTGTATGCACTTATCTCATTTACTCAGTGTGAGTTATCTATGTTAATTTGAAGACACTGACAATGAAAGAGATTAAGTATAATAAGCAAGATCAGACATCAGATGTTAGTTGATAGTAGAATTGGAATTTCTAAGTCTTTCTGCTTGAAACCAGCACATTTACTACTTATTAAACATGTATTCAATGAGGAAGATCAAATTGAGAGACAATAATTGTATGAAAAGTAATAGAGGAATAAAATATTATGACAAACAGGAAATGTAAGATACTCATTTTTCATAATCCTTGATAAATACAGCTGACATAAGAAACCCAAATTATTCTATGTATTCCAAAATAAAGTTAAGGTAAACATTAATGAATCAGTGCTAAGAAAAAGAAATTTTCTGTTGACTACAACTTTACAATCTTACCTCTATTTGTCACACAAATGACATCATCATCTGGTTGAAATGGTTAAAAAAAAAAGCAAATTGACAACTATTTCAGTTTTAGGTTAAGAGATTCAGTATTTTAAAAACCAGTCTTTCTCAATACATTGGAGCTACTTTATTTCTGTAACTAATATTCTTTTACACACTTTTCCCTATAGCTATGGGAGCAAAAATAGTGAAGAGAAGTTAGATTTGGAGTTACTTTGGACCTTTTGGAAGAAGATTCCATGTGGATTTTCTCTTGCCTAATGCACATGTTTTATTTACCATATATACTCATGTCTCAGAGCAAATACTCCAGTGAATCAAATGTGCCAACAAGGGCCTAGAGGAAAATACACTAAGGATTGTACAAATGTTATCAACAGTTGCACCAATATTGGAACCAGAAACTTTTGGGATAATGCCCAAAGAGATAGAAAGTGCATAAGAAATCAGCTAGAAGCACATGGAATATTTTGCATATAATCTAAATGAGAAAATAACTAAATGTGCACAGCTTTTTGGGGAACATTTCCTGAATTTCCTGAATCAGGATTTCTCTCAAGAACTAGAATCTCCCATTTCTTCTTTTGCTGAGTAAAATACTGGGACAACTTAATCTTATATGAAAACATTACATTTTTATCATACTAAAACATCTCCATTAAAGTGGCACTCCAAGCTAGTAGGTATCAAATAAAGTATACAAAAACGCTGAATATAGAATGATAACAAGAATGCAGGGAATGATCCCAGTCTTTTGGTACTGGTTGAGACCTGATTTGTGACCCAAGATGTGATCTATTCTGGAGAATGTTCACTAGAGAAGAATGCATATCCTGTTGTTTTGGGATGGAATGTTCTGAATATATCTACAATGTCCATCCAGTGCGTCATTTAAGGCCTTTATTTCCTTGTTGATATTTTGCTTGGATGATCTGTCCATTTCAGTGAGAGGGGGTTTTAAGTGCCCTTCTATTATTGTATTATTATTGATGTGTTTCTTTGGTTTTGTTATTAATTGGTTTATTTAGTTGGCTGTTCCCATGTTAGGGGCATAGATATTTAAAATTGTTAGATCCTTTTGTTGGACAGACCCTTTGAGTATGATATAGTGTCCTTCCTCAACTCTTATTGTTTTTTTTAGCTTAAAATCTAGTTTATCTGATAAACATATTGCCACCTCAGCTTTCTTTTGATGTCCATTAGCATGGTAAATTGTTCTCCACCCCCTCACTTAAAATCTGGAAGGTGTCTTTGGGTCTAAAATGAGTTTCTTGTAGACAGTACACTGATGGGTTTTGTGTTTTTATCCATTCTAATACCCTGTGTCTTTTGATTGGGGTATTTAGGTCATTTACATTCAGGTTAACGATTGAAAGATATGAATTTAGACATTGCTATGCCATTGTATTGCCTATAAGGTGAGTGTTACTGTATATTGTCTCTGTTCCTTTCTGGTCTACTACTTTTAGGCTCTCTTTTTGCTTAGAGGACCCTTTCACTATTTCCTGTGGACTGGTTTGGTGTTAGCAAATAAATAGAACAAATTGTGATGTATATGTAAGGACAAAATCACCAACAGCCAAGTAATAGCAAAGTACCCCAACCAAGCAAAAGTCAGTTACTACAAAGAGTCATGTATCTGAATGAGACAGTTGCTAAAAGGAAAGATAGTCACATGCAAAGTGTTCAATGACATTGGAAACACAGTAATCCAGCTGAGTAAAACAGTATAAGTGGTGGGAGAATGATCCAGAAACTTGCCCAGCAATGCACATAGCATAAACAGGTTACAGAGTTTCCTGTTCTTGATGGTTGTATAATGAAGGGGCTTGCAAATGGCAATAATAGTGATCAAAAGACATGGCAATTAGAATTTGAAATTCAGTTGCCCCCATGAAAATAAAGAATAGTTGGGCAACACAACTGTTATTGGAAATGATATTATCCCTGGCTGATAATTAACCCCAGAAATCAAGGAATACATGTAATTGTAAATGAAATTTCTAAGAAAGACAAGTTCTAGCTAAGAAATACAGAGGCCTCTGTAGAGGAGAGCTCACCCAAGTTAGGGTGATGACTGTCAGGTTTCCATTGACACTTAACATGTTTGGGATAAATAGGCAGAGTAAAATCAGAATCAGAAATCAAGATCATCACACACAAAACAGACAATCATATCAAAAAATGGGCAGAAGATATGGTACAGACACTTCTCCAATAAAGACATACAAATGGCTATCAGACACATGAAAACATGTTCATCATCACTAGCCCTCAGGGAGATTCAAATGAAAACCACATTGAGATATCACCTTACACCAGTTAGAACTGGCCAAAATTAGCAAGACAGGAAACAACATGTGTTGGAGAGGATGTGGAGAAAGAGGAACCCTCTTCCACTGTTGGTGGGAATGCAAGTTGGTGCAGCCTCTTTGAAGAACAGTGTGGAGATTCCTCAAGAAATTAAAAATAGAACTTCCCTATGACCCTGCCATTGCACTCCTGGGTATTTACCTTCAAAGATACAGATGTAAGTGAAAAGAAGGGCCATCTGTACCCCAATGTTTATAGTAGCAATGGCCACAGGTCACCATACTAGTGGAAAGAACCAAGATGCCCTGCAACGGACTGAATGGATAAAGAAGATGTGGTCCATATACACTATGGAGTATTATGTCCTCCATCAGAAAGGACGAATACCCAACTTTTGTAGCAACATAGACGGGACTGGAAGAGATGATGCTGAGTGAAATAAGTCAATGCAGAGAGAGTCAATTATCATATGGTTTCACTTACTTGTGGAGCATAACAAAAGCATGGAGGACATGGGGAGTTAGAGAGAAGGGGTTTGGGGTAAATTGGAAGGGGAGGTGAATCATGAGAGTACTATGGAGCTCTGAAAAACAATCTGAGGGGTTTGTAGTGGTGGGGGGTTGGGAGGTCAGGGGTACCAGGTGGTGGGTATTATAGAGGGCACTGGATTGCATGGAGCACTGGGTGTGGTGAAAAAACAATGGTAGTGTTATGCTGAAAATAAATAAATGAAAAAAAAAAATGAAATCAGGATCATCAGAAAGGCTCAGCAGGACAAACTCTGATCATTGTGGGGTAGTTTATTTCTTTCTCTTCCATTTTTATTTCTTTCAAAGATATGACACAACACTGATGAATCTGGAGGACATTACCCTAAGTGAAACAAGTGGAAGGACAAAAAAATGCATGATTCCACTTTTATGAGGTGTTAAAATCAGTCTATCTCATGGAAATGGAGTTGAATGGCAACTATCTTAGTTGGAGCAGGGTCAGCAATGGGGAGTTGCTATTAGCTGGTATAAAGTTCAGTTCTGTAAGAAGGATAAGTTTTCAAGATGTTGAAGATGAATACTGTTGAAGAACATTGTTTGCTGTACTCCATTTTGCCTGCAGTTAACAATACTATATTGTGCCTTTAAAAATACAAGTGGGATAAATCTCAAGTTAAGTGTTCTCACCACTTTATAAATATAATTTGTACTTATTCACAACCATAGCAGTTAACTATAAAGACAATGTTATAATAATAGCTACTATTTATTGATAGCTAATTATGCTGTGTGCTTGAAAGGTTCATTCTCATCCCTATGGTACATTATATATGCCAGATTTATCTGACACCTGATTTACCTCTGGGAAAATATATATTGAGAGGTCATAGAAACCCTAACTTTGTCAACTATTTGCCTTCTTTCATATACAAAATATACTTCAGATAGAATGAAATTGAGAAAACCATTCATAAGTTGTCTATTACATTTTGAATACCCTTCAATTTTCTATTACTTATTTTATTTTTTTTCTCTATAATTCCTGTGCTGTATTTCTCAGTTGAATTATTTTACATAGAATCATTAGGAATGGTATGGCATGAGTAAGGATTATAGTATATTTTCTATTACTAAATAATCATTTATATTATTTAGAATACTTTATTGTATCCATAATTTTCTTTCATTTTCTCTCTCACACACATAGAGAAACACACATCCATCTTTCCAAAATACTTTAGGCACTTAATACCTTAAGTAGAGTGAGTGGAGGAGTATTTTAACAGGTGAAATTCTAACTTTATATGAAAGTTATGATCTGTTATGATCTGTTATGAAGATTTATTTATATAAGTTTATATTTATATAAAACTTAAATGATTTTGCTTTTTAGGCATCAAATAATTTAGACACATGCCCAGTTTCAACCTAGTCCAAAACTAGAAGGGAGCTATACATGTGTATTTCAGCATTATCAGAAAGCAAAACTTACACCATGGAATTAGAGAAATCCAACTTATTCTACATATCTAAGATGGTATTTCTTTACTATTTTCTACAGTATGTGTATGTGTGTGTATGTATGTATGCATGTATGTATGTCTGCATCTACTTGTATATCTACATATATCTAGTAAGTCATAATGGATTTTGGAAATAAGGAGATGTATTTAGCAGCATATCTACAAAAGTATATATGTTAAGTATCTATTCTTTTTTTGACAATAGATAAACTATGTGAACACACCCTATTTAGTAAGCAATGTTCTGTGGTTTTTAAATGAAAGCTTTCACATTTTTCAAAAAATCATATGGCATTTGAAGAATTGTTTTTCCTAGAGAAACTGCAAGATGGTGAAAGGATTTCTGGCAAAGATCACTGAAAATCACAAAATTATATTTTCTGTATAGAGTAAGGAAAATATCACATCAATAATTACAGTGCCTCCTCCATTCTGTGTGATAATCATTTTCCTAAACAAAATGCAAAGTAAATTAAATTTACAAATTAAAAGAATTAATAATCAAGACTGTTGCAACTAATCAAAGTTTCAGAAGAATGGGAACCAGAAAAACTTACGAAGTTATTTCATCTGAATGGGAAATATATTAAATGTGCTTATAAACTCTTAGAAAGAAA
This sequence comes from Mustela erminea, assembly GCF_009829155.1. Taxonomy (NCBI): domain Eukaryota; kingdom Metazoa; phylum Chordata; class Mammalia; order Carnivora; family Mustelidae; genus Mustela; species Mustela erminea. Next base: position 90,615,845 of record NC_045619.1, on the reverse strand, counting down.
GAATGAATAAGGATAGCAGGAAGACCACTGCCATTTTAAGGTGGCTCAAATTTCATGTTTGTATATTTTAAATTGCCCTGCAATGTGTCTAATTTGTAAAACCATAACATTTCATTTGCTTGAGAAAAATGCAATCTTCCTTGCCCTGTCCATGAAGGCTCCCTTGACTTGCTGGTTCCTTAGGCTGTAAATAAAGGGGTTCAGCATGGGGGCTACTGAGGTGTTTAGCACAATAACACCCTTGCTCAGAGACACTCTGTCTTTTGCTGCTGGATTAATGTACATGAAAATTGCAGCTGCCATAGGAAATGAAGATGACAATCATGGGGATGAACAGGTGGAAAAGGCCTTTGTCCTCTGACTAGCAGAAGGAATCCTCAAAATTGTTCTAATGATATATATGTAGGACAGAATTATTATTACCAGGGTGAACATTAAAGTAAACAGAGACCAGGAAAACCCCATTATCTCTAGGAATTTTGTGTCTGAACAAGAAAGTTGCAGCAGGGTGTAAAAATCACAGGCAAAATGGTCAATAATATTAGACCTACAGTAACTAAGGTTTAAGAGCAACATGAGTGCAGGGAATACAATTAGGAATGAAATCAGCCACGAAGAGAAGACAAGGAGTATGCAGACTCTGGGATTCATGATGGTCATGTAATGCAGAGGTTTGCAGATGGCAATATAACGGTCATAGGACATGGCAGCCAGGAGGTAAAATTCAGTGACTCCCAACAGAATGAAAAAAAAAAAAAGAACTGAGCAATGCAGTCATTAAAGGAAATGGTTTTATCGCCTGTAATCAGAGTGCTTAGGAACTTGGGTATGCTAACAGTGGTGAATGAAACCTCTAATAAGGAGAAGTTTTTGAGGAAGAAATACATGGGTGTCTGGAGGTGGGCATCCAGCAGGATAAGGGTGATAATGGTCAGGTTCCCAGTGATGCTGAGCATGTAGGTGATGAACAGAAAGACGAAGATCACTCCCTGAAGCTGCGGGTCATCTGACAATCCCAGGAGGATGAACTCTGTTAGTTCTGTGCGGTTTCTCCTTCTCCAGTTGCTTATTTGTTCTCCTGCCAGACCTCTAGGAGAAAACACAAGGAAGAAACTCAAAGAGAGGATTAGCAGAGGTCCAAGTTTGGAGACAGAATTTGGCAAACAAACAAACAAACAAACAAAACAAAACAAAACAAAAACCCTATGTGCTTTCATCTACAAGGGAGATTTTATGAATCTTTGACTGATTCTTCCCAAACCACAAACATCTTGCTGAAATCTCCTATGAACTCCTCCACTATGCTGTGCATGTCTGAAAGTTTAGGAAGAGTCTGACCTTCAAAGCCTTTGCAACACAGTCAAGTGCCTGGAAGTTACAGGGGCTTAAAATAAACACTTGTCTACTTAATTCACTCATTCATTCTGAGTTTGTTCTTGCATCACAAACACCCATCAGGTGAAGTTCTCTATTGTATGCCCAATTCCTGGCTGCATATTACATAGGTTGTGTCTTTGTTTAATAAGATGTTTTCCCCTTTCTTTTATAAGAAAGGACATGTAGAAGAAGCCCCAAATTTTTGACATATAATTTAAAAAACTTCATTAAACATTATTTCAAAATAAGTCTCATTAAATTTCTTTAGAATGCTTTCTTTTAATTAACTTTACTCCTGCTCAGTAACAATGCTCTTCCTTCATCAGGGTTTGCTTTTCCTATGAAGCACTAGTTTCTCATAACACCTGGGAGCCTCAATATGCATTCTCATCAAATAGGCAATATTTGGTTTCATTTGAATTGAATTTCAATTCAATCCCCAAATTGAAATTTCTGCACTAAATTTACTGCCTTTGGAGATACTATTTTAAAAAGGCATATTATTACTCTTCCATAGGTAATAATGTGTCAATGCACTGCATTTTTAACCTTATTTCAAGGGATTTGTTTGTTTTTTTTTGCATATTCTTTATTTTCTTAACTTTCCTACCAATTTTAACACTTTCTGAAAAAGAATAACTTGACTGAATTACACATTTTGGCTACTGAAGAAACATACGAAGGAATGTATGAAGAGCTGTGAAAGAAGGTATTAACATATATAGAAAGTTTATGTGAGCATTACTGAAAAGGAGTACTTAAAGGCCAATTTTCTAGGATCAGTGAATATAGGCTTAAAACAACTCTACCAAGAGATGATCTAATATCACAGACCTGGGGGAAGCACACTATACTATTATGTAAAAATATTAATGAAAATCAATGGACTATATTCATTTACCAATATCACCTAATGTTTACCAACATTGCCAACATGGATGTTATTCATTCATTCATTCATTCATTTATTCATTAATTAATTCAGCAGGATTTGGGGAGAAAAAAACCTCTATGTTTAACAAGGTGCATATGATTCCTCAAGCCTGAATCCACCCCAAGGATGTACTCATGCAGAGTATGAAGGATATCTCTAAGAATTTAGCCCATCTTTTTATTTCTGAACACAGATCCATATTTCCCCTGGAAGAACATGGGTTAGGTTCAACTTAAATTATTTTCCACCCATTTGGTTAAAAATCAAGAACCCCTTCTAAGAACTCCTGAAGGCATATACTTTGAGCTATTCAAACTGAAAGTTAGTAATAATACTTTGTGTTTGTTAAATAAGATGTCCACAAAGTACCTTCAAGTTTCATTCCAAAAATATCACTGTTCCATTCTTCATTTAGTCATCAATAATCAAATAAAAAAGGAAAAATACATAAACTCATAACAAGATCATGGTATAAAAATCCTATTAATTTCTTACTTGTGACAATCTAAGGTAAATAACTGTTACAGAAAGTTTATGGGATCTGCAGGTTAGAGGAACATGAGCTAAAAATTCAAATGGGCTGTTTAATGGATTTGTGACATTAGATGGTACTTAATTTCCCTAAGCATCTGTTTTCTCAGCTTACCAGTGGATGTAAAATTTCAAGGGCATTTTGGGAATTAATTGAAATAATATAAATGAAAGTGCTGTATAAACCATGTGGCATTAAATATGCTTTAAGAAGAGCTGGTTTATTTATCTTCTTTTAGTGGAATTGTTTTCCAAGTTTGAGCAGAATATTCATAGTAACTGTGATTGTGCAAGGGCATTATTTATTCAAATGAAATATTAAGGACTTTTACATTCTATCTCACTAACTTTTATGACACCCTGATAGAACTTTATCTTTGTTCCCAAATGAAGCACTAGGGTACTGTGGTTTTCGTACCTTAGATATATTTGTGTAGTTAACAAGTGTTCAATATATTAGAGACTACCTAAAATTAAAGTCTGTTCTCTTAAAGAAAGTACTACATAACTTATATTCAATTAGAAACATAGCCACAGAGATGATAATTTCTTCCTTTTGTTTGAGAATGAATAAATTATATGATAAAGCAAAATATACTAACATCCCTTTACATTGTTAAAAATAAATCCAGTTGAAAAATGAAATTCCAACATATCCTATTTAATCTGACTAAAAGTTGAGCTGATAAGTAATGAAGCAATGACACAGTTTGGGAGACTCCATTGCCTTCTATATGTCCGACAGTCTGATTTTCATACAGGTTCACTAACATGCAGAATGGCCAGCACATAAAGAATACTAGCAGTTGGCATTGTTGCAATCCAGGGAAACCAGCATTCCTGAACAAATTTCCTCTTATTGTACCTCTTTGCTTTCTGTTGTTAATGTTTTTGTCCTAAGTTTCCTGTTATTTCTTGAGTATAGAGAGTGAGAGAGGAGCAGATGTATGAAAGAGAGAAAAACACCAGAAAGTATTTTAAAATGTCTGATGTGGTTTCTACACAGACCTTATGTAGCATGAGTTACGTAATGTTTTATCTGTTCTCTCTGCCGATGGCGCAGAAATAATTCAGTGAATCAAAATTGCCAGAACAGGACTGCACACACAACAGTAAGGAATATAAAACATAATACACTTTAGAATTGAGATTTGACAAAAAGGCTTGGGGGACAGTGTCCAATGAGACAGAAAAAATAACAATGAACAAACAACCATTCTAAATGTGATTTGTTTCTCTTGAGAAACAAACATACTGACAGAAATTATTTTTCAGACAGAGATTACCAAAAAAGTATCTCAATTCATACTTCAGAGCTCTACCAAAAGTGCCTTTACACCATGACATTTTTTAAAAATGGTAATCTACCACATTGTACCAAGTCATTCATTGCCTCTATTAACTTTTTAAAAAATATATTTTATTTATTTGACAGACAGAGATCACAAGTAGGAAGAGAGGCAGGCAGAGAGAGAGAAGCAGGTTCCCTGCCAAACAGAGAGCCCGATGCGGGGCCCGATCCCAGGACCCTTGGATCATGACCTGAGCCAAAGGCAGAGGCTTAACCCATTGAGCCACCCAGGCATCCCACCTTTGTTAACTTTAATCTGCCTTCCAAGAAGAATTTTTGCTACTCTAATACTGCAAGTGCTTTATACTTTTTTCCCTTCTCACTCTGTTGCTCACCAGCAATGTCAGTTGAGGAGGTTCTTGTTTTGATTGATTAATGTCCAGCATATATTGGCACCTTCCTTGACCTGATCATGATAATATAATCATCCCCAAATGATATGATGTGAGTGTAAAAAAACAATAAAATTGTGCCTGTCTCTAGTAAAAACTAAGCAATATATGCAGGTCCGTAAGAGTTTGGAAAATGTAAAGTAGAACAAGCATAACTTTTTAGTCATTTTATTTTGTTTCATTTTCAAATCAGATTATTATATCAGCTGTTAGAGCTCAAGACCTCAATCAAAACCTCAACCTCTCAATTTACATATTTGTGAAAAAGAGATAATCACCCTAATTTGCCATATAGCTTTGAAAACTAAATATGGTATGATTGAGGACATACCTAGTTGAGTATATGGCATAGAATAAATGCTCTCTACAAAAGAGACATTATTATTTGTGAAATTCCTATTAGACTTCCAGGTGGCATGAGTGTAACAGTGACTGCCTAAATACTCACTTATCTCATAGTTTCTAAATATAATACAGATAAACAAGGAGAGTATGTAAAATAAGACATAACAGTATACCTTAAGCATAACTACAAAATAGAAGATATATGACCTTCAAATAATTTATAAGCAGTAAATTAAACATTTAATCCTATACTTGAAGGGAGGAATTGGACAAACACTGCAGATATTATGTAAAAAATATGGTTGTTGCAGATAATATATTTCATTTTTTATAACTTTAAGAAATAAACTGCAATATCAGTAACAAAATAATATTTGAGTAAGTTGACTAAAATGTTTACTCCTTTAGCTATTACCATATACAATATTTGTATTATTCATAACAATCAGCAAAATTAGGTATGTTTTATAGCCACTGCCTTTCTGTATAGAATTGTAACTCAATAAAGAAACGGAACCTATAGAGGGTTTGAAAGAAAGATAATGTAGTTGTAGAAAAATTAAAGTGCTTTGCCTTACAAATATCTGTGAGATGTATATTGGAGGATACTATAGAAGTTGAAATTTTATTTGTCCTTTATTAGGTCTTCACAATGACATCTATTCATGTTAATATATATTTTCATTTGTGTCTAGAAAGTAGTACTTTATGAAGCAAGTTTCTGAAAGCTTGTTTTACTTGCTGATTCCTCAAGGTATAAATAAAAGGGTTCAACATGGGGGCAATTGAGGTGTTGAGAATAGCTACTCCTTTGGTCAGTGATGCTCTTTCTTTTGCTGAAGGCTTGACATACATGAATATACAGCTCCCATAAGAGATGGAAATGACAATCAAGTGAGAGGAACACGTTGAGAAAGCCTTTTTCCTCTGACTAGCAGATGGGATTCTCAGGATGGTGCTAAGGATGCACAGGTAGGAGAGAATCACTAATGCCAAAGTGAAGAGCAGAGTGACAAAAGCAAAGTAAAAGCCAATCATCTCCAAAAGCCATGTATCTGAGCACGAGAGTTGTAAGATGGGGAAATAGTCACAAGAGAAATGATCAATTACATTGGAAGCACAGAAATCTAGCTGGAGGATGAGCATGAGCGGTGGGAAAATGGTAAGAAATCCTCCTAGCCAGGACCCAAAGACAAGCAGGGTGCAAAATTTTTTGCTCATGATGGTGGTGTAATGAAGAGGCTTGCAGATGGCAACATAACGATCAAAAGACATGGCAGTGAGAAGAAAAAATTCAGAAACACCCATGAAGATGAAGAAAAATAATTGAGCTAAACAATTGTTGTAGGAAATGGTCTTGATATTTGTAATGATTGCCCCCAAAAATCTGGGGATAGAGACACTGGTGAATGTGATTTCTAAGAAGGAGAAATTCTGCAGGAAGTAATACATAGGAGTCTTGAGATGACAGTCTATCAAGGTGAGGATGATGATGGTTAGGTTTCCAGTGACACTTAATAAATAAGCCATAAATAAAAAGATAAAGATTACAACCTGAAGCTGTGGGTCATCTGAGATGCCCAAGAGAATGAACTCTGTAATCATTGTATGGTTTCTCATGTTGCCTTTTATTTTCTTTAAGCAAAATCTACTGTTGGGAAACAAGACAAAAAGAAAGAGTATGTGAATAGTAAAGGAATTGAAGGTTTAAAAATTTTTAATGTTCATATTAGTAGCTCCAATGAAATGAAGCAATGGAACTTTTTTCCTGTGTGCAGTTTTGCAATATCCACTCAGTCTGTTAAAGCACATATATCTTACACATCCTCTCTTGAAAAGGAAAACCGTATCCTTAGGTCTATGTTAAAAGTCCCCTCATGAGTGTCTTTACATAACACCTGGACCTGTAAGCAAATTGTCTATATATGCAACATATGTCTTAATTTTTATTTCTTAATTTTTATTTTATTTTAATTCCAGTGTTGGTAACACACACTTATATTCAATTCACTTGTACAATATAGTGATTCAACAATTGCATACATCACCCAGTGCTCATCAGGGCCTGTGTACTCCTTCCTTAATCCCCATCCCCTATTTCTGCCTTTCTCCCACCCATCTCCCCTCTGGTAATCATCAGTTTGTTCTCTACAGTTAAGAGTGTCTTCATTCCATAAGGGAGGAAAGAACATCCAATGGGAAGAAAGTAGAGTCTTTCCAACAAATGGTGGTATAAACTGGTCAGCTACATGCAGAAGAATGAAAATACACCACTCTCTTACACCATCCACAAAACTAAACTCGAAATGGATTAAAGATCTAAATGTGAGACCTGAAAGCATAAAACTCCTAGAAGAGGGCACAGGCAGTAATCTCTCTGAAATTGGCCACAGTAACATTTTTTTAGATACGTCTCCAGAAGCAAAGGAGATTCATTCCTGCAATACTAGTTATCACATCTGTAATTTAGCTATTGAAGCATTGTTTTCCAGTTTCCAAGATTGTGTGTTCTTAGGACTGAAATACCTAATTCTGATTTTTAACTTTGATTCCACTTACAAACTTCATCTTCTGATTTTGGTGGAAGCTGATGTCTCTGTTATAATTCCTGAGTTTAATAAGAACACGATTATTGTTATTCTTAACATATATACTTTTTAAATGTGACCAGAAGAAATAAATGTATTTCCTGTCTTAGAAATATGAGACTAGAATTGCCTTAGTTGTAAATGAGAGTAAAATTCTTTATTTGTATGAAAGAAAACAGAAGCCAGAAATATCATTTAATACATGGAAAAAGCCATATCAATAACATAGTTTTTACAACATAGTGATCCATTCATGTCATCTTCATGTTCTTTATTTAAATTAACAATTGACATCCTTTTTTTTTTTTTTCATTTTGAACTATGTTCACTTTGTTTTGTTACTCTCCATATTTGAGGACAAGATGAGTTCATAAGGGAATTTTTTGATCACAAAATATCTCCTTGTCTTCTTTCCAGAAGAGTAAATAAATAGAATTAATAAAATTCTCTGTAAAATGTACATTATAGAAACTATAGATTATTAAAATGTAATCAATATAGGGCACAGTGGGTGGCTAAGTCAGTTATACATCTGCCTTCAGCCACGCCATGGTCCCAGGATCCGAAGTTCTAGTCTGGCATCAGGCTCCCTGCTCAATTAGGAACCTACCTCTCCCTCTGCCTCCAGCTCCCTCTGCTTGTGTTCTCTCTCCCTGTCAAATAAATAAATAAAATCCTTTAAAAAAATGTAATCTATATGTTGGCTAACTGAACATAATAAGAAAATTTTAAAAAAATTATTTAAAAAATTAAGCTCATTTTGTTTCAATTAAAAAAAAAAAAAAAAAAACCAGTTAACCAAAATAAATAAGTTTCTTTTTTAGCAAATTCAGTGAATTTGGTTTTGGAGAAATGTTCAATGCAGAAAATTGTAGTCTTTTTATGATTTAAAAAATGTAATCTTATATGACTTTTATCCATCATGTTCTGTCTTTATTCTTAGAAACCAATATTTTATCTATGCTATAAGTTCTCAATAATATTTGCGGTATTATTCTCTTCCTGTAGGGGATAAGTGTCAAGCTTATATTGTGCCTCTTTTTTTCTTTTAATTTTTCCTGACAATCAACTTTTCTTCCTTTAGGAATAAACACACTACTATTATAAAACACCAGCAAAACTGTCAGATCAAACCTGGTGATTCACAGACCTGTACCCCTGGGGATAGAGTATTATGCCTCCATCAGAAAGGATGAATACCCAACTTTTGTAACAACATGGACGGGACTGGAAGAGATTATGCTGAGTGAAATAAGTCAAGCAGAGAGAGTCAATTATCATATGGTTTCACTTATTTGTGGAGCATAACAAATAGCATGGAGGACATGGGGACTTAGAGTGGAGAAGGGAGTTGGGGGAAATTGGAAGGGGAGGTGAACCATGAGAGACTATGGACTCTGAAAAACAATCTGAGGGTTTTGAAGGGACGGGGGGTGGGAGGTTGGGGTACCAGGTGGTGGGTATTATAGAGGGCACGGATTGCATGGAGCACGGGGTGTGGTGCAAAAATAATGAATACTGTTATGCTGGAAATAAAAAAAAAAAAAGATAGAGATTGCTACCATATTTTGAAAAATGACTGAAGTATTAAATCATAAAATTAGTAATTATAAATATACTAATGTGATAACTTGGGGGATCCCTGCAATATATTTCAACAAAATAACCTCAGGAATGGGAGGTAAGCACATTCACTGACAAGTATGGAACATACTTCCTTTTTGTTATGTCTAATGATTCAAGTCATAAATATAACCCCAGATTTACTTACTTTATTTAAAATGTGAGAGGCAGTGCATTCATAATCTACTTCAGGAGGTTTTTGTCATGAGTTTATCCTTGTCTCTGTCATGTAAAAGCCTCTTACACTGAGAAAATGCAGGCTTGATTGCACACAAGCTTTCTATAGCCTCTGCTCCAATCAAAGGAATTTCTTTTTATCACTTTTATCTTTCCATATTACCATAAACATTGTTCTGACCTGAACATCAAGAATTACTATTGTAAGCCTATGAGTTCTTTAAGAGATTTCCACGGGGTAAAACCCTATGATTGGAAGGTAAAATATTTCACAGCTCCCTGGATAAGATGAAGATTGACTGAATACTATCCAAATACTAAACAATCTTACCTTCTCTGGTCATTGTATAAATCCCTGAACGAACCAGAGTGAAGAAAGGAAAAGTTGCAAAAAGTGATAAACTCAAGAAGTATAGTGATGCCGTGACATTCATCTTCCTAGAAAGCTAGCAATGCAGTGACATAAAAGCAAAAGTATACTTACCAGCAACACAATCAGACTAGTTTCCATTTGTGTGTACTTATTTTTCCTGATATGCCCATGGAGCTCAGTCTACACTCAGGAGATCGTTTATTCTCAGTTCCTTTGGGACTGGTTAAATACAGGGCTGAGCTACACAGTAGTGGATCCTTCACCAAAAGTAGCAGCCAGACTTTATTAAATGATACACCTCCACCTGTAAAAAGTAGAATGAATAAGCAAATTATTTTATTTATTTATTTTTGTTGTGTGTTTTTGTTACTAACTTTAAAGTGAAAATGGGGCTTTGAAATGAAAATGCCTCAATTACCAAGTTCATTGTTAAAAAAAAAAAAAAAAAAACCCAAGAAACATTTTCAGACTTTAGTATTAGGCTACTTGATCACCTTCTTCCAAAAACTAGAGAATTAAATCCTCTGCCAGATCTAAAATCCTCCTTTATCTTGTCAGCTCTCAGCCCCAACCTGCTTACTGTATCCACAATCCATGGGACCAGTTCTGGATCTCATTATTCCCCTGGAAATGTCTGCTCTGTGCTCAACAAACTTACCTATTCTTTCTTTTTTGTTATCAATTAAAAAAAAAAAAAAGACTATAGTTGACCTACACTGTTACGTTAGTTTCAGGTACACACTTAGTAATTTGACAAGTTTATACATTACGCTATGTTCATCACAAGTCTAGCTACCATCTGTCCCCTTACACTGGTATTACAATATCATTGATTGTATTCCTTCTGTTGTGTGTTTTACTCCCATGACTTACTTATTCCATAACTGAAAGCCTGTATCTCCCTCTCCCCTTCACCCATTTTACCCAACCCCCAACCCACCTCTCCTCTGACAACCATCAGCTTGTTCTCCATATTTACATGTTTGGTTCTGCTTTTTGTTGTTTATTTGTTTATTTAAAATATCTTATTTATTTATTTGAGAGAGAGATAGTGAGAGAGAACATGAGCAGGGGCAGGGGAGAGGGAGAAGCAAACTCTCCCACTAAACAGGGAGTCCCATGTGGGCCTCCATCCCCAGGTTCTTCAGATTATGACCTGAGCTGAAGGCAGACACTTAACTAAGTCATCCAGGTGCGCTGTTTATTCATTTTTTTTAAAAGTAGCCACTATGAGGAGAATCATATGGTGTTTGTCTTTCTCAGTCTGAGCTATTTCACTTATGATAATACCATCTACATCCATCCATGTTATTTTAAATGCAGGATCTCACCCTTTTTATGGCTGTGTATTATTCCATTATATATATGCATATATACACATACACTTATGTATATATACAGATACATATATGTATATCACCTTATTTTATATATATGTATATACATACACACAACTGTATATATTATATATAATTATATTATTTATATTATATATATATATATATATATAAAATCACCTCTTCCCTATCCATTCATCTATTGTGTCTATTGACAGATACTTAAGTTGTCTCATATCTTGGCTATTGTAAATAATGTTGCAAGTAAACATAGAGGTGTATATGTTATTGAAATTAGTGGGTTTTAGGGGACTGGTAAATACCCAATAATAAAATCATTAGGTCAAAAAATACTTTTGACCTAAATTCTTTAAATTCTTAATTTTCTGAGGAAACTTCATAATGTTTCCCACAGTAGGTGTAGCAATTTACATTCTCACCAACAATGCATGTGGGGTCCTTTTTCTCCATATCTTATCACCATGTGTTTTTGTTTTATTTTGTTTTGTTTTTGTTTGTTTGTTTGTTTTTGTCATTTTGACTTCAGTAATTCTAACTGGTATAAAGTAACATCTCAGTGTGGTTTTGATTTGTATTTCCCTATTGATTCATGATGTTGAGCATCTTTTCATGTGTCTGTTGGCTACCTATATGTCTTTGGGAGAATGTCTGTTCAGGTCTTCTGCCCATTTTTTAAACAGATTATTTGCTTTTTTGGTGTAGAGTTCAGTAAGTTCTTTATGTATTTTGGATTTAAACCCTTATCAGATATATCGTTTGCAAATATTTTCTGTCATTCAGTAGGTAAAATTATTGTTTTGTTGATCGGTTTCATTTTTGTGTGTGTGTGTGTGTGTAACAACTTTTTATTTTTCTGCAGTCCCAGTAGTTTATTTTTATTTTTGTTTCCCTTATCTTAGGGGATATATCTAGAAAATTGTTGTTACAGTCGTCAGAGAAATTACTGCCTGTGATTTCTTCTAGGATTACTTATGGTTCCAGGTCTCACATTTAGGTTTTTAATCCATTTTGAGTTTATTTTTTAGGAACTTTTTTTTAATTTGAGTACATGGTTTTGGAAAATGGCCAGTTTCATTCATTTACAGTGTAACTGTCCAGCACTGTTTATTGAAAATACTGTTCTTTCTCCACTGTATTTTCCTATCTACTTTTCATAGATTAATTGACCCTAGTGATCACAGGTTTATTTCTTGGATCTGTAGTCTTTTGCATTGATCTAATGATCTATGTGTCTATTTTTGTACCATACTGTTTTGAGTACTATGCCTTTGTAATATATCATTTTATGATTATCTGTTCTTGTGAAAAATGCTATTGGTACTTTGATAGGTACTGCTCACTGGAGGCAGATGCTAGTCCAGTGTGGGCTTTTAAGGTAGATGAGAGACAGCAACACTGCAGCTCTTTGGTGTTTTTAAATTACATCTTTTTTTTTTTTTTTTTTTTTCTTGCCCAAGGACAGAGGAATCTATTCCCAGTCCCTCAGTACTACCCCTTCCACTTATGTTCTCAGTAAGGGGGTGGGGGCTCCCTTTGTTCTGTCTCCTGTTTATTCTGTGCTCCTGCCTTTGTCTTTGTCATTGGTTGCTCAGAAGCTGTTCAGTCAGCCCTAGTTCTTCAGGAGGAATCGTACTACTAATAGGCATGAATTTGGTGTGGTCTGTGGAGGAGGCATGTTCAGGGTCTTTCCACCACACCATCTTCTCCTATCAAAGATATATTTTAAAATCTTGAAAACTCAGAAGAGTATTTGAAACTTTAACTTTTTTTTTTAATTATAGAGTGAATTGCAGAGGATATTAGAAGAGACTTGTATATAACTTAGCAGTTTCATTGTTGTTTAAGTTTTAGGAAATCAGTTGCTACCAGTATCACATCATTAGCTGCAGTGCTAAATACATTTGCATGCATTCCCTTGCATATGTACAAGTACTGGTAGAACATATATGTGAGAACTAAATTTTGATAGATATTTCAAAATTTCCCTCCTACAGACAAGTAATAAACACCATATGCAAGCCAAGCATCACAGATATTAGATGTCTGTTCATCTAATATCTGATATTAGATATCTGATATTAGATGTCTGTTCATCAAATATGTAAGTGTAAATATCACATATTTTACAAATGGAAAGATGAAACTGAAGCCACAGTACAGCATACTACTAGAGATAGTCATGTGAAGACCAGATCACAGAGCCCAGATATTAAGGGTAAAGAGACACAATATCTTTGTAAACTTGGAAAAATTAATTAACCTTTCTGAGCATTAATTAGTCTACTCATAAAATGAGAAGACTAATAGTCTTAACTCCTAGGATATCCTAAAGATTAAATGAAATAATGAATGAAAGTGCTTACAGACTAGTTAGGATACAGGAAGTTCTTAACAGAAAAATGTTTACTCATTTAATTTTATATTCCCCAACTGTTAGAGAGGTTGAACATTCTTTTAAGAAGATATTATTTATTTATTTGAGAGAAAGAGACAGAGAGTGGTAGCCTGGGTGGCTCAGTCATTAAGCATCTACCTTCAGCTCAGGTCATGAGCCCAGGGTCCTGGGATGGCAGCCCCACATCAGGCTCCCTGCTGAGCAAGGAGCCTGCTTCTCCCTCTCCCACTTCCCCTCCTTGTGTTCTCTTTCTATTTGTGTTTCTATCAAATAAATAAATAAAAATAAAATCTTAAGGAAAAAAAAGAAAGAAAAAAAGAAAGAGACTGAGATAGCAGTAGAGAGCACCAGCAAGTTAGTAGAGGGAGAAACAGAGTACAAAGTGGGGATCTATCCCAGGACGCTGAGATTATGATCTCAGCCAAACTCAGACACTTAACTGACTGAAGCCACCCAGGCTCATCCAAGGCTTGAACATTTTTTTGTACCTAATGTAGCTTTAGTGAGTTAAGCACAGGGGTAATCCATATGCTCCTACAGTTTGTTTACAAACACATATATTTTAATGAAAGAAGATTTTACTTGAACAATTGATCAAACATAGAGCCATTTCGATGAGTTAAGCATAAGGCAATCTCCATATGCTTCTACACTTAAGTTTACAGACACTTGTATCTTAATGAAAGACATGCTACTTGAAAGAATGATTATACGGTGTATAATAAGCACAGGGTTATTCCCATATTCATCTACACTTAAGTTTATAGACACTTAGAGCATAATAAAAGAAGATGCTGCTTGAGAGAAAGATTATAAATAGTGGAGTTTTGATGGCTAAAACACAGAAAAAGTCCCCATATGCTTCTACACTTAAGTTTATAATCACATCCTTTTTTAAAACTTTTTATTTAAATTCCAGTTAGTTAACATACAGTGTAGTTTTAGTTTCATGTGTACATTATAGTAACTCAAAACTTCCCTACAACATCTGGTGCTCATTCCAAGGAGTGTTCCCCTTAATCTGCATTAACTATTTCACCCATTCCTCTACCCACCTCTCCTTTAGTAAAGTTCAGTTTGTTCTCTAAAGTTTAAGAGTCTCTTTCTTGGTTTGTCTCTATTTTGTTTACTTTTGCACATTTGTTTTGTTTCTTAAATTCCACTTAGGAGTTGAAATCATATGGTATTTGTCTTTCTCTGACACACTTATTTCAGTTCACATACTTTAGAGAGATTGAAACGTTTTTAAAAATTCTATTTCTCATCCATGAATTGTCTATTCCTATCTCATGTTCACTTTTTGGAGATTATGTCTCATTTAATAGTAGGAGATATTTATGTACTTGGATATAAACCCATGGTGAATTTTTGCTGAATCAAGTTTTCAGAGCCTCTCCTTAACTTATTTATGAGGTGTTTCTACTAAAAAAAAAAAAAAAAAATGTATCATGAATTCTTGGTGACCTATTCTTCTTAGAGCACCTTTCCACACATTCATGTGCTCACTGTTTCTATGGTTCCGCTGTTCCCATTTGCTTCCTAATCCATCCAGAATTTATTCATATGTAAGGTATGAATATTTTTTTTAAATAAATGGTCAACTTCTCTAATATCATTAGGCTAGGGATAACATGAGAGTTTGGACAGTGAATCACTAAAGCACCAAAGCCATGGTATCCCCTACAAGTAACGTTTCTAGTTCAGAGGACATATTGTTAGGATCCGTGATCAAAGGAACAAGACCGACACAAAGCGAAAGTTAAGCAAAGCTTTATTTCACGCCAGGCATCGAAAATCAAGCCGACCAGTCTGGGCCATCTCTTACAAAGAGACAACGATGACCAGGGCATTGACTCCGACGATTCCCCTACCTCACGGATCCCCTACCCCACGGCTCCCCTACCAGGCAGAGGACCGCTCCCCAACAACCCCAACGCTCCCTACGACTACTCTTTCTGATGGCGCTGCTCCCTACGACTACCCTTCTTGCCTCACAGACTAACCTTTATAGAGGTGGTTGAAGCCTGGCCCACACATAGGTAGCCAAGAGACTGCAACACACAGGGAAAACTGCACAGTCATACTCGGTCAGCAATACGGGTGGCCAATTGAATTCTAATTCACCATAGCAAATATATGTATGCCTCACTGATTGGATGTCCTCCATCCACCTGGCCTGCCCCTATATCCAGGGTTTGCAAGTAAGTTCCTCCGGGAGAGGGCAGGGTCAATCCAAGCTTACAAGGAAACAGCTCCTCTGACCAAGCAGACCCCTACAATGTGTCTGAGAAATTCATACTTCTCATTTTTCAGGAAAAGAAGAAAGGTTTCTTAGTATCCTCAATATAAGTGTCTAATTTTACCAAGGACAAAGCATAGTAGTATTTGACCCTTTTCTACAATTTCACTTCACCCCATCCATCCCTCACCTTTTCCATTCCAGAATACCTGTGGTTTTCTTCCTTATTGTTTTAATAATATTACTTTTACTTCTCCTTTAGGATGTTCACAGTCACATAAGGTCTTTACCCTTTGGCACCTCAGTTCACTTCTACTTGTTCATCAATCATGCTTTATTTGTTTGTTTTTATTGAGTATTGCTGACACACAATGTACAGTATCTTCAGTTTATGACGTTGCAATTCAGCAGGTCTATACATTGTGCTATGCTCACCGTAAGAAGTAGTTATCACCCTGTCACCATACAACAGGATTACAATAGCATTGACTACATTCCCTCTGCAGTACATTTTATTCCTGTGACTTATTTATTCCATAACTAGAAGCCTGTACCTTCCCACTCTTCTTCCCCCATTGTGTCCATCGCTCCAACATCTTTCATCTGGCATTTGTGATTTTGTCGTCATATGTGTTCGCTGTATTGTTCTCTGTATGGATGGGTCTTTTTCTGCTTTGTTTTCTGGTTTACCTGTTTGTTTTGCTTTTTGGATTCTACATATAAGTGAAAGCATATGGTATTCGTCTTTCTCTATCTGGCATATTTCACTTGGCATAGTGTCCTCTGTGTCGCTTGATACTGTAAATGGCAAGATCTCATTCTTTTTTTATAGCTGAGTAATATCTCATTGTGTGTATATGTATATGTATATTTTTCTTTCTCTATTCATCTATAAACATACACTTAGGCTGCTTGCATATTTTGAGCATTTTGAATACTGTAAAGGTGTGGGGGTACATATATCTTTTGGAACTAATGTTTTTGATATAATATTTATATTATTTATAATAGTGAGCAAAATGATTGATGTTCCATAAACACGGACTTTATATTCATAATTATAAATCACTTACACTGGAACCTACAGATACTTTAAAGGAAGACACAACTCAGTGATGATGTAAAGAATGTTTAACAAATAATCTCAGCATTTCCTATAGCTGTGACATTGATATAAGAAGATAGCAGATTAGAAATTTTAAATTTCATTTTTCTCTTGTTAAATCTCATAATAACATTAGTTCATATTAATCAGAACTTTGATTTCTTTGTATGAGACAGTACTATAAGAGTCAAATCTTTGAAAGGTTTGTATCTTTCCAGCTCCTTAGGGAGTAAATGAAGGAGGTCAGCACAGGGTAAACAGAGTTATTGAGAATAGCTACTTCTTTGGTCAATGAAGCCCCTTTTCTCCCTGCTGAGTAATTAGCATATATGGAAATGGCAATGACAATCAGGTGAGAAATATAAGTGGAATAAACTTTTTTCTCTCACTGACATGTGTGATGTATATTAGGACAAAATCACAATGCAAATAAATAATAAATAAATAACAAAGTAACCAAAACAAGGGAAAAACAGATTACTTTTAGGAATCACGTATCTGAGAAGATAGTTATACAAGCAAAGGATATGCACAGGCCAGTTATCCTTGATATTGGATGTACACTTCTCCATGCTGGAGCAGAAAAATAACACCTGGAAAAATGGTCAGGAACCTGCCCAGCCATGCATAGAGCACAAAGCAGGATGTATAGTTTCCTGCTAATGATGGTGGTATAATAAAGGGGTTTACAAATAGCAACAGAGGGGTAAAGGGACATGGCAATTAGAATGGGAAATCCACTCACCTCCATGAAGATAAAGAAAAGTTATTGGATGGTACAACTCTTATGAGAAAGGATTTTATGCATGGTGATGATTGTCCCTAGAAATCTACAAATACATACAGTGGTAAATGAGATTTCTAAGATAAAGTAGTTTCAGCTAAGAAACACATACGGGGCTGTAGATGGAAGTCTACCAAGTAATGATAGCCAGGTTGCCAGTGACACATAATATGCATGTGATAAATAAGAAAGGTAAAACCTCAACCAGAAGATCAGGATCATCAGAAAGGCTTCAGCAGGACAAGCTCTGACCATTTTATCATTGTTAATTTTCCTCTTTCTCTTTTTTCTTTTGTAACGAATATGCAACAACATTGATGAGTATAAACACATTGATAATAATAAAACAATCATAGGAAACTTTAACACCCCACTGATTGCAATAGATAGATCAATCTAGTAGGTAACAAAGGATTTGAATGACATATGGGGCCAGGATGGACTTCACAAATATATTCAGAGCATTCCATCCTAAAACATCAGAATACACACTCTTCTTGAGTGCACAAGCAACATTCTCAGAACAGATCATATACTGGTTCACAAATCAGGTCTCAGCTGGTACCAAGTGATTGGGATCATTCCCTATATATTTTCAGAGCACAATACTTTGAAACGTGAACTCAATCACAAGAGGAAATTTGGAAAGAACTCACATACATGGAGACTAAAGAGCATCCTACTAAAGAATGAATGGGTCAACCAAGAAATTAAAGAAGAATTTTTTTTTTAAATGTGGAAAGTAAATGAAAGTGAAAACACAACTGTTCAAAACCTTTGAGATGCAGCAAGCGGTGGTCCCAAGAGGAAAGTATATAGCAGTACAAGCCTTTCTCAAGAAACAAGAAAGTTCTTAAATACACAACCTAACCTTACACCTAAAGGAGCTAGGGGAAAGAATAGCAATAAAGCCCAAAGCCCAGAGGAGAAGAAAATTAGTAAAGTTTAGAGCAAAAGTCAATGAATAGAAACCAAAGGAACTGGTAGAACAGAACAATGAAACTAGAAGCTGGTTCTTTGAAAGAATTAATAAGATAGATAAACCCCTGACCATTCTTACCAAAACACAAAGAACCTAAGTAAATAAAATCATGAATGAAAGAGGAGAGAGCACAACCAGCACTGAAGAAATACAAACAATTATAAGAACATATTATGAGCAACTATATGCCAACAAATTAGGCAAGCTGGAAGAAATGAATGCATGCGTAGTAAATGTATACACTATCAAAAGTGAACAGGAAGAAATAGGAAACCTGAACAGGCCCATAATTAACAAGGAAATTGAAGCAGTCAAACAAGAGCCCAGGACCAGATGGCTTTCCAGGATGATTCTACTAAAATGTTTAAAGAAAAAATAATACCTATTCTACTGAAGCTGTTTCAAAAAATCAAAATGGAAGGAGAGCTTCCAAACTTTTTCTATGAGGTCAGCATTACCTTGCTCCTAAAAGCAGACAAAGACCAAAAAGGAGAATTACAGACCAATATCCCTGATGAATATGGATGCAATAATTCTCACCAAGATCCAACAGTACATTATGATCTAACCAAAAGGATCTGCCCAAAGGATCCTAAAAGTATACATTAAAAGGATAAATCACCACAATCAAGTGGGATTTATTCTTGGGCTGCAAGAGTGGTTCAACATCCACCTATCAATCAATGTGGTACACTATATTAATAAAAGAAAGGACAAGAGCCATATGAGCTTCTCAATAGATGCAGAAAAATCAGTTGACAAAGTACAGCGTTATTTCTTAATTAAAACTTTTCACAGTGTAGGGATAGAGGGAATATACTTCAATATCATAAAAGCCATATACGAAAAGCCCAGGCAAAAATCATTCTCAATGGGGAAAAACTGAGAGATTTTCCCCTAGGGTCAGGAACATGTCAGGGATGTCCACTCTTACCACTGTTGTAAAACATACTCCTAGAAGTACTAGTCTCAGCAATCAGACAATGAAATGAAATAAAAGGCATTCATATTGAAAAAGAGTAAGTCAAACTCTCTCTCTTGATACTTTACGTGGAAAACCCAAAAGACTCTACCCTCAAATTACTAGAACTCAAGCAGGAATTCAGCAAAGTGGCAGGATAGAAAATCAATGCACATAAATCAGGTGTATTTCTATACACTAACAATGAGACAAGAAAGAGAAATTAAGGAATTGATCCTATTTACAATTGCACCAAAAATAATAAGATATCTAGGAATAAACCTAACCAAAGAGGCAAAGTGTCTATACCCACAGAATTATAGAACACTCATGAAATAAATTGGGGAAGACACAAAGGAATGGAAAGCCACTCTGTTCATGGAATGGAAGAATAACTGCTGTTAAAATGTCTATGCTATCTAGAGCAATCTATACATTCAGCACAATCCATGTCAGAATACCATCAACTTTTTTCACAGAGCTGGAACAAAAAAATCCTAAAATTTGTATGGAACCAGAAATGTCCTTGAATAGCCAAAAGAATGTTGAAAAAGAGAATCAAAGCAGGTGACATCACAATTCCAGACTTCAAGTTTTATTACAAATCTGCACTCATCAACATGGTATAGTACTGCCACAAAAACAGACACATAGCTCAAGGAACAGAATAGAGAACCCAGAAATGGATCCCCAACTCTATGGTCAACTAATATTTGACAAAGCAGGAAAAAATATGCAGTGGCAAAAACACAATCTTTTCAACAAATTGTGTTGAGGAAATTGGACAGACATATGCAGAAAAATGAAACTCGACCATTTCCTTACATCACACATAAAAATAGACTGAAAATGGAGGAAAGACCTCAATGTGAGCCAGGAATCCATCAAAATCCCAGGGGAGAACACAGGCAGCAACCTCTGTGACCTCAGTCCACAGCAACTTCCTTGCTAGACATGTCTTCAAAGGCAAGGGAAACGAAGGCAAAAATGAACTATTGGGACTTCATCAAGATAAAAAGCTTTTGCACAACAAAGGAAACATTCAACAAAACCAAAAGATAAGCAACATAATTGAAGAAGATATTTGTAAATGACATATCAGATAAAGGGCTAGTATACAAAATCTATAAAGAACTTATCAAACTCAACACCCAAAGAACAAATAATCCACTTAAGAAATGAGCAGAAAACATGAACAGACACTTCTCCAAAGAAGACATACAAATGCACAAAAGACACATGCAAAAATGCTCAACAACCCTTGGCATCAGGGAAATACAAATGAAAACCACAATGTGATACTACTTACACTGGTCAGAACAGCTAAAATTAACCACTCAGGAAATAACAATTGTTGGCAAAGTGGCAGAGAAAGGGGAACCCTCTTACCCTCTTAGTGGGAATGCAAGGTAGTGTAGTCACTCTGAAAAACAGTACGCAGGTTCCTCAAAAAGTTAAAAATAGAGCTACGTTATGACCCAGCAATTGCACTATTAGGCACTTAGCCAAAGATACGAGGGTACTGATCCAAAGGGGCACTTAGACCCCAATGACCACAATAGTGAAACTACAGAAAGAGCCGGGCTCAGCAAGTACTGTGCTGTATTTCTCAGTTGAATATATTGCAGAGAGATCATTAGGAATTGTGCAGCACTAATTAGGATTATAGTATAAATAACCGTTTATATTATTTGGAATACTTTATTCTATCCATAATCTTCATTTACTTTCTCTCACACACACACCCACACACACACGAGCATACACACACATCAACCAAAATACACCTAATACTTTAAGCTGAATGAGTGGACAAGTATTTTAACTGCTGAAATTCTAAATTTTGCTCTGTTATGAAGTTTTTATTTTCTACAAAACTGAAATGATTTTACTGTTTTAGGCATTAAAAATTTAGATAGATGCCCAGTTTCAAACTAGTACCAAAACTAAGAAAGGAGCTGTACATATATATTCCATTGTAGTCAGAGAGCAGAGCTTACATTCCATGGAAATAGAGAAAGTGAACTTATCCTACACATCTAAAATAGCTATTTCTTCACTAATTTCTACAGTATTTGTATATTTGTGGATATATATATGCATGTATCTACCCTGTATAACTGTCTATATCTACTGAGTCATTACGATATTTGGAAATATAGAGGTCTATTTTTGTTCTTAAAGATCTATTTTTTTTTAAATTTTTAGTAATAGGTAAATTATATGGACATACTCTATTAGGTAAGCAACAGTTTTTGGTTTTTAAATAAAAACATTCACAATTTTCAAAAAAATCATATGGCATTTGAAAAACATTTCCTAGAGGACCTGCAAGACTGGTGAAGGGATTTTTGACAAAGATCAATGAAAATGAAAGATTATATTATCTGTATAGAATAAAGAAAATATCATATCAATAATTATACAACATCCCTTCCATTCTGGGTGATAGTTGTTTTCCCAAATAAATCTCAAAGTACACCTCTCCAAATTAAAATAATTATTGTTCAAGAAGTTTCAGCTAACAATGGGTTCAGAAGAATGAGAACCAGACAGACATCTGAAAGTTATATCAATTGAATGGGAAATATATTAAATGTGCTTTGAACTTTTAGAAAGAAGTAATGAATAGGATGACAGGAAGGCCTTTGTAAATTGGAGAAGTTGCTCAGACTTCATTTTTGCATATTTTAGTATATGTGCTGCCAAAACGAGCACATCACTTTTGTGTATTTTAAACTGCCTGCAATGGGTGTGTCTAATTCATGTACCATAGTATTTCATTTGCTTGAGAAAAATACAATCTTCCTTGCCCTGTCCATGAAGGCTCGCTTGACTTGCTCATTCCTTAGACTGTAAATAAAAGGGTTTAACATGGGGGCTACTGAGGTGTTTAGCACAGCAACACCCTTGCTCAGAGACACTCTGTCTTTTGCTGAGGGTTTAATATACATAAAAATGCAGCTGCCATAGGAGATGGAGATAACAATCATGTGGGATGAGCAGGTGGAAAAGGCCTTTGTCCTCTGACTATTAGAAGGAATTCTCAAAATTGTTCTGATGATATATATGTAAGACAGAAATATTAATGCCAAAGTGAACATTAAAGTAAACACAGCACAAGGAAAACCCCATTAGCTCTAGGAATTTTGTGTCTGAACATGAAAGTTGCAGCAGGGGAAAATAATCACAAGGTAAAATGGTCAATAATATTAGATCTACAGTAATTAAGGTTTAAGAGCAACATGAGTGCAGGGAATATGATTAAGAATGAAATCAGCCATGAAGAGAAGACAAGGAGTATGCAGACTCTGGGATTCATGATGGTCATGTAATGCAGAGGTTTGCAGATGGCAATATAACGGTCATAGGACATGGCAGCCAGGAGGTAAAATTCAGTGACTCCCAAAAGAATGAAAAAAAATAACTGAGCAATGCAATCATTAAAGGAAATGGTTTTATCTCCTGTAATCAGGGTGCCCAGGAACTTAGGTATGCTGACAGTGGTGAATGAAACCTCTAATAAGGAGAAGTTTCTGAGGAAGAAATACATGGGTGTCTGGAGGTGAGCATCCAGCAGGGTAAGGGTGATAATGGTCAGGTTCCCAGTGATGCTGAGCATGTAGGTGATGAACAGAAAGATGAAGATCACTCCCTGAAGCTGTGGATCATCTGACAATCCCAGGAGGATGAACTCTGTTAGTTCTGTGTGGTTTCTCATTCTCCAGTTGCTTATTTGTTGTTCTCCTGCCAGACCTCTAGGAGAAAACACAAGAAACAAATTTGAAGAGAGGATTAACAAAGGTCTAAGTGTGGAGCCAAGCCAAAATTTGGCTGAAATACTACATGTTTCCATCTACAGATGAGAATGTACTTGAACTGATAACAACAAGGATCCATTAATTTCCTCTCTTTTACCAGTGAAATCTCCAGTTAAGGCAAGTTTGAAAATATTCAATATCACAGAGCTAAAAGGGCTAGAACAAGGAGTTTTCCTCAAGCTTTTCTGACTCCAAATAGCACGTGGTACCTTTCAAAGATAATCACAAGGGAGGCTGGGAGTCAAGATGGCGGAGAAGTAGCAGGCTGAGACTACTTCAGCTAGCAGGCGATCAGCTAGATAGCTTATCTAAAGATTGCAAACGCCTACAAATCCAATGGCAGATCGAAGAGAAGAAGAACAGCAATTCTACAAACAGAAAATCAACCACTTTCTGAAAGGATATTTTCATGGGGTTGTTGCCACCCTTTTGGTATTTTACTTGCTCCTTCATATACTCTTATCTGGACAAAATGACAAGGCTGAAAAATTCACCACAAAAAAAAAAAAAAAAAAAAAAAAAAAAAAAGCACAAGATGCAATACCGAAGGCTAGGGACCAAATCAATACAGACATTGGTAATATGTCAGATCTAGAGTTTAGAATGACAATTTTCAATGTTGTAGCTGGGCTCGAAAAAGGCATAGAAGATATTAGAGAAACCCTCTCGGGAGATATAAAAGCCCTTTCTGGAGAAATAAAAGAACTAAAATCTAACCAAGTTGAAATCAAAAAAGCTATTAATGAGTTGCAATCAAAAATAGAGGCTCTCACTGCTAGGATAAATGAGGCAGAAGAAAGAATTAGCAATATAGAAGACCAAATGACAGAGAATAAAGAAGCTGAGCATAAGAGGGACAAACAGCTACTGGTCCATGAGGGGAGAATTCGAGAGATAAGTGACACCATAAGATGACACAACATTAGAATAATTGGGATTCCAGAAGAAGAAGAAAGAGAGAGGGGAGCAGAAGGTATACTGGAGAGAATTATTGGAGAGAATTTCCCCAATATGGCAAAGGGAACAAGCATCAAAATTCAGGAGGTGCAGAGAACACCCCTCAAAATCAATAAGAATAGGTCCACACCCCATCCCCTAATAGTAAAATTTACAAGTTTAGTGACAAAGAGAAAATCCTGAAAGCAGCCTGAGAAAAGAAGGCTGTAACAAACAATGATAAAAATATTAGATTGGCAGCAGACTTATCCACAGAGACCTGGCAGACCAGAAAGAGCTGGTATGATATTTTCAGAGAACTAAATGAGAAAAACATGCAGCCAAAAATACTATATCCAGCTAGGCTATCATTGAAAATAGAAGGAAAGATTAAAAGCATTCAGGACAAACAAAAACTGAAAAAATTTGCAAACATTAAACCAGCTCTACAGGAAATATTGAAAGGGATCCTCTAAGCAAAGAGAGAGCCTAAAAGTAGTAGGTCAGAAAGGAACAGGACATTATACAGTAACAGTCACCTTACAGGCAATACAATGGCACTAAATTCATATCTCTCAATAATTACCCTGAATGTTAATGGGCTAAATGCCCCAATCAAAAGATACTTGGTATCAGAATGGATTAAAAAAAAAAATCTATATGTTGCCTACAAGAAACTCATTTTAAACCTGAAGACATCTCCAGATTTAAAGTGAGGGAGTGGAAAAGAATTTACCATGCTAATGGACATCAGAAGAAAGCAGGAGTGGCAATCCATATATCAGAACAATTAGATTTTAAGCCAAAGACTATAATAAGAGATGAGGAAGGACACTATATCATACTCAAAGAATCTATCCAACAAGAAGATCTAACAATTTTAAATATCAATGCCCCCAACGTGGAGGCAGCCAACTATATAAACCAATTAATAACAAAATCAAAGAAACACATCAACAATAATACAATAATAGTAGGGCACTTTAATACCCCCCTCACTGAAATGGACAGATCATCCAAGCAAAAGATCAACAAGGAAATAAAAGTCTTAAATGACACACTAGACTAGATGGACATCACAGATATATGCAGAACATTTCATCCCAAAGCAACAGAATACACATTCTTCTCTAGTGCACATGGAACATTCTCCAGAATAGATCACATCCTTCGTCCTATATCAGGTCTCAGCTGGTATCAAAAGATTGGGATCATTCCCTGCATATTTTCAGACCACAATGTTCTAAAGCTGGATATCAATCCCAAGAGGAAATTTGGAAAGAATCCAAATACATGAAGACTGAACAGCATCCTTCTGAAGAATGAATGGGTCAACCAAGAAATGAAAGAAGAATTGAAAAAATTCATGGAAACAAACGATGATGAAAACACAACGGTTCAAAATCTGTGGGACACAGCAACGTCAGTCCTGAGAAAAAAATATATAGCGGTACAAGCCTTTCTCAAGAAACAAGAAAGGTCTCAGGTACACAACCTAACCCTACCTAAAGGAGCTGGAGAAAGAACAAGAAAGAAACCCTAAACCCAGCAGGAGAAGAGAAATCATAAAGATCAGAGAAGAAATCAATGAAATAGAAACCAAAAAAACAATAGAACAAATCAACGAAACTAGGAGCTGGTTCTTTGAAAGAATTAATAAGATTGATAAACCACTGGCCAGACTTACCAAAAAGAGAAGAGAAAGGACCCAAATAAATAAAAAAATGAATGAAAGAGGAGAGATCACAACTAACACCAAAGAAATAAAAACAATTAGGGGCGCCTAGGTGGCTCAGTGGGTTAATCCGCTGCCTTTGGCTCAGGTCATGATCTCAGGGTCCTGGGATCGAGTCCCGCATCGGGCTCTCTGCTCGGCAGGGAGCCTGCTTCCCTCTCTCTCTCTCTCTCTGCCTGCCTCTCCATCTACTTGTGATTTCTCTCTGTCAAATAAATAAATAAAATCTTAAAAAAAAAAGAAATAAAAACAATTATAAGAACATCCTATGAGCAACTCTCTGCCAACAAATTTGACAATCTGGAAGAAATGGATGCATTCCTAGAACATATAAACTACCACAACTGAACCAGGAAGAAATAGAAAGCCTGAACAGACCCATAACCAGTAAGGAGATTGAAACAGTCATCAAAAATCTCCAAACAAACAAAAGCCTAGGGCCAGATGGCTTCCCGGGAGAATTCCACCAAACATTTAAAGAAGAACTAATTCCCATTCCCCTGAAACTATTCCAAAAAATAGAAACAGAAGGAAAACTTCCAAACTCATTTTATGAGGCCAGCATCACCTTGACCCCAAAACCAGACAAGGATCCCATCAAAAAAGAGAACTACAGACCAATATCCTTGATGAACACAGATGCGAAAATTCTCACCAAAATACTAGCTAATAGGATTCAACAGTGCATTAAAAGGATCATTCACCATGACCAAGTGGGATTTATTCCAGGGCTGCAAGGTTGGTTCAACATCCACAAATCAATCAATGTGATACAACACATCAATAAAGGAAAGAACAAGAACCATATGTTACTCTCCATAGATGCTGAAAAAGCATTTGACAAAGTATAGCATCCCTTCCTGATCAAAACTCTTCAAAGTGTAGGGATAGAGGGCACATACCTCAATATTATCAAAGCCATCTATGAAAAACCCACCACAAATATCATTTTCAATGGAGAAAAACTGAAAGCTTTTCCACTAAGGTCAGGAACATGGCAGGGATGTCCATTATCACCAATGCTATACAACATAGTACTAGAAGTCCTAGCCTCAGCAATCAGAAAACAAAAGGAAATTCAAGGCATCCAAATCAGCAAAGAAGTCAAACTATCACTCTTCGCAGATGATATGACACTATATGTGGAAAACCCAAAAGACTCCACTCCAAAACTGCTAAAACTTGTACAGGAATTCAGTAAATTGTCAGGATATAAAATCATTGCACGGAAATCCATTGCATTTCTCTACACCAACAACAAGACAGAAGAAAGAGAAATTAAGTAGTCAATCCCATTTACAATTGCACCCCAAACCATAAGATACCTAGGAATAAACCTAGCCAAAAAGGTAAAAAATCTATACACAGAGAACAATAAAGTACTCATGAAAGAAATTGTGGAAGACACAAAGAAATGGAAAAATGTTCCATGCTCCTGGATTGGAAGAATAAATATTGTGAAAATGTCTATGCTACCTAAAGTAATCTACACATTTAAGGCAATTCCTATCAAAGTACCATCCATCTTTTTCAAAGAAATTGAACAAATGATCCTAAAATTTATATGGAACCTGAAAAGACCTTGAATAGCCAAAGGAATTTGAAAAAGAAAGCCAAAGTTGATGGCATCACAATTCTGGACTTCAAGCTCTATTATAAAGCTTTCATCATCAAGACAGCATGGTACTGGCACAAAACCAGACATATATATCAATGGAACACAATAGAGAGCCCAGAAATAAACCCTCAACTCTATGGTCAACAAATCTTCAACAAAGCAGGAAAGAATGCCCAATGGAGAAAAGACAGCCTCTTCAATAAATGGTGTTGGGAAAATTGGACAGCCACATGCAGAAAAACGAAATTGGACCATTTCCTTACACCACACACAAAAATAGACTCAAAATGGATGAAGGACCTCAATGTGAGAAAGGAATCCATCAAAATCCTTGAGGAGAACAGAGGCATCAACCTCTTCGACCTCAGCCACAGCAAAATCTTCCTAGGAACATTGCCAAAGGCAAGGGAAGCACGGGCAAAAATGAACTATTGGGATTTTATCAAGATCAAAAGCTTTTGCACAGCAAAGGAAACAGTTAACAAAACCAAAAGACAACTGACAGAATGGGAGAAGATATTTGCAAACAACATATCAGATAAAGGGCTAGTGTCTAAAATTTATAACGAACTTAGCAAACTCAACACCCAAAGAACAAATAATCCAATCAAGAAATGGGCAGAGGACCTGAACAGACATTTCTGCAAAGAAGACATCCAGATTGCCAACAGACACATGAAAAAGTGCTCCATATCACTCGGCATCAGGAAAATACAAATCAAAACCACAGCGAGATATCACCTCACACCAGTCAGAATGGCTAAAATTAACAAGTCAGGAAATGACAGATGCTGGTGAGGATGCGGAAAAAGGGGAACCCTCCTACACTGTTGGTGGGAATGCAAGCTGGTGCAACCACTCTAGAAAACAACATGGAGGTTCCTCAAAATGTTGAAAATAGAACTACCCTATGACCCAGCAATAGCACTACTGGGTATTTACCCTAAAGATACAAACGTAGTGATCCAAGGGGGCACATGCACCCAAATGTTTACAGCAACAATGTCTACAATAGCCAGACTGTGGAAAGAACCTAGATGTCCACCAACAGATGAATGGATAAAGAAGAGGTGGTATATATACACAATGGAATACTATGTAGCCATCAAAAGAAATGAAATCTTGCCATTTGCGACAATGTGGATGGAACTAGAGGGTATCATGCTTAGCGAAATAAGTCAAGTGGAGAAAGACAACTATCATATGATCTCCTTGATATGAGGAAGTGGAGATGCAACATGGGGGGTTAAGTGTGTAGGAGAAGAATAAATGAAACAAGATGGGATTGGGAGGGAGACAAACCATAAGTGACTCGTAATCTCACAAAACAAACAGGGTTGCTGAGGGGAGGGGGGTGAGGAGAAGAGGGATGGGGTCATAGACATTGGGGAGCGTATGTGCTATGGTGAGTGCTGTGAACTGTGTAAACCTGGTGATTCACAGACCTGTACCCCTGGGAATAAAAAATATATGTTTATTTAAAATATTTAAAAATTATTAAAAAAAAGATAATCACAAGGAAAAGTTCAGAAGGAACTCAAACACCTGGAAGCTAAAGACCACCTTGCTTAAGAATGTTTGGATCAACCAAAAGATCAAAGAAGAATTGAAACAATTCATGGAAACCAATGAGAATGAAGACACTTTGGTCCAAAACCTATGGGATACAGCAAAGGTGGTCCTAAGGGGAAAATACATAGCCATCCATGCCTCCCTCAAAAAAATTGAAAAATCCAGAACACACCAGCTGTCTCTACACCTTAAAGAACCAGCATTTGTTCCTGATCAAAATGCTTCAAAGTATAGGGATAGAGGGAACATTCCTGAACTTCATAAAACCTTCTATGAAAGACTCACAGCAAATATCACCCTCAATGGGAAAAAGCTTGCAGCCTTCCTGTTGAGATCAGGAACACGACAAGGATGCCCATGAGGTTTTTTCCCCCATCGAAGACCATCTTTGTGCTCTTGCTCTGATTGTTTACTAGTTTCCCATTCTCTGTAAATTAAAGCTTAATTACATTGAGAATCCTCAGAAATAGGAAAGAGCCTGTATTTTTTAATGACTTGTGAATGTTTTGTCCTTAGACATTGATCAACTTTTGGTAACACTCAGCTTTTCCAACTCCTCCTATCTCTCCAGTCAAATATCCTTGCCATTACCACCAGCAACCTTAGAAGTTAGAGATAGAGGGGAGAAAGAGGCAGGAAATAATTTAAGCTGGAGAGTGTAGAACTGAGTTTAATCCCATCTGAATCCCTTGCCATAGTTTATGATGTTTCAGACTATATGTAATTATTATGACCTGTATATGTACAAATGACTTCTCTTTCTATTGAAAATAATAATTATTACTATTATTATTGAAGTACGTACTCCAGCTAAAGAGTTCAGTAAACATTCCCCAATAAAACTCAGGTAAATAGTTTAATTTCTTTACTTGTATGTGGTTTTAAGATAGTACATTTTAATTTCTTTTTTTTTATATTAAATGATATTACCATAGTTATTTCCATTAGTAAGAGTGAGTCTATCTAGGCATGAGTCCAAGCTTATTACTAGGCCTGAAACCATGTCTGCATTGCTTCTATAAATACAATTTATTCTTCTGCATGCAGGCCTTTCTTTCTTTCTTTCTTTAAAATTAATATATAATGTATTATTTTCTGAAGGTGTTCAGGTCTGTGAATCATCAGGTTTACATATTTCACAGCACTCATCATAGCACATACCCTCCCCAATGTCCATAAGCCAGCCACCCTATCCATAGCTCCCCACCGCCCTAGCAACCTTCTGTTTGTTTCATTAGATTAAGTCTTTTATGGTTTGTTTCCCTCCCGATCTCGTCTGGTTTCATTTTTTCCTTCCCTGCCCCCCACAACCTCCCTCCCTGCCTCTTAAATTCCTCATATCACAGAGATCAAATGATAATTGTCCTTCTCTGATTTACTTATTTCACTCAGCATAATACCCTCTAGTTCCATCCATGTCTTTGCAAATGGCAAGATTGCATTTCACTTGATGGCTGCATAGTATTCCATTGTATATAGTATTCCATTGTATATATATACCACTTCTTTATCCATTCATCTGTTGATGGACATCTAGCCTCTTCCCATAGTTTGGCTATTGTGGACATTGCTGCTATAAATATTTGGGTGCACATGAACCTTCAGATCACTACGTTTGTATCTTTAGGGTAAATACCCAGTAGTGCAATTGCTGGGTCATAGGGTAGCTCTATTTTTCACCTTTTTGAGGAACCTCCATACCATTTTCCAGAGTGACTGCACCAGCTTGCATTCCCACCAACAGTGTAGGAGGGTTCCCCTTCCTCTGCATCCTCGCCAACATCTGTCATTTCCTGACTTGTTAATTTTAGCCATTCTGACTGGTGTGAGATGGTATCTCATTGTGGTTTTTATTTGTATTTCCTTGATTCCAAGTGATGTTGAGCACTTTTTCATGTGTCTGTTGGCCATCTGAACGTCTTCTTTGCAGAAATGTCTGTTCATGTCTTCTATTCAGGCCTTTCTTTAAAAGTTATTGTGAGTATTAAATGAGTTAATATTGAAGCATTTGGAAAAGTGCTTTACATGAAAAAAAAAAAAGCTATATAAGGATTAGGGTGCCTGGGTGGCTCAATCAGTTAAGCATCTGTCTTCAGCTCAGGCCATGACCGAGAGTCTTGGGATCGAGCCCCACATCAGGCTTCTTGCTCAATGGGGAGCCTGCTTCTCTCTCTCCCTTTGCCTCTCCCCCTGCTTGTGCTCTCTCTTTCCCTCCCTCTCTTTCTCTGTGTCAAATATATAAATTTAAAAAAAAAAAAAAGCTATATAAGGATTTCTCAGTGGAGAAATCCCTTGGTGAAAAGCTTCAAGATTAAGATGGAGTCCTATATTAAAAGCTTTGTCCCTTAAAGTGATAGTAATGAATAAAGTAACAGCAAGAAAATCACATAGGAGCAATGACAACAACAAAAAAGTGAGGTGGAATCATCTGGTTGTACAGTATCTGGGAGGCTCTGGGCAAGCGAATTTTAGCTTTGCTTTTCCACTTTGTGAACATGGTGACCTCTACCCACCATGGTTTATCTGTCTCCTGTACTCCATCACACCCTCAATAATTCACTGCTTTCCTTCAGCTAAGATATGGTCACCTCATTTGAGGCATGTTGGATATTTGTAACACTTTATCATTGCTACCAAAGGCTACTGACATCCACTTTGTTTCTCTGCTGTTCCTCAGTAAGAGTAACCTTTCTGACAATGATTGTGAAATTTGCGTTAAATAGAATATGTGTATGTAAGTAGCCTTATGGGTAGCAGTTCAGGAACACTCCAAATCACCTTCTTCCTTATTCCCATGACAATATGTTAATTACTCTTTGTATGAGTCTCATAAAAATCTTTCAGAAATTCTTCCTAGTCCACGACACATCTGTGCTGAAATTTCCTGTGAATACCTCCACTATGTTGTGCATGTCTGAAAGTTAGGACAGAGTCTTCAAGCCTTTACAACACAGTCCAGTGTCTGAAAGACTCATATCATAGGAGGCTTAGAATAAACGTTTGTCTTCTTCATTCATTCATTCATTTTGAGTTTGTTCTTGCATCACAGACACCCATCGTGTGAAGTTCTTTATTGTATGCCCAATTCTTGGCTGTGTAGTATATAGGTTGAATCTTTGTTTTACAGGATCTATTCATTTATAAAATGAAATATTAGTCATCAGAAAGGGTGAATACCCAATTTTTACAACAACATGGATGGGACTGGAGGAGATTTTGTTAAGTGAAATAAGTCATTAGAGAAAGTAAATTACCATATGATTTCATTTATTTGTGGATCATAAGGAATATCATGGAGGACATTAAGAGGAGGAAGGGAAAAATGAAGGGGGATAAAATGGAGTGGGAAATGAACCATGAGAGACTATGGACTCCAGGAAACAAATGGAGGGTTTTAGAAGAGACAGCGGTAGGAGGATGGGTGAGCCTGGTGATGGGTATGAAGGAAGGCACAGATTGCATGGAGCACTGGGTATTATACGAAAGTAAGGAATCATGAAACACTACATCAAAACCTAATGATGTACTGCATGGTGACTAACAAAACAAAATTAAAAAAAAAAACAACAAGATGTGTTTTCTTAGATTACCTACTTTTCAAGATATATGTACTCACTGGGCCTAAAATCCCCATATCAAGTAA
Source organism: Mustela erminea (assembly GCF_009829155.1). NCBI lineage: Eukaryota > Metazoa > Chordata > Mammalia > Carnivora > Mustelidae > Mustela > Mustela erminea. The sequence continues at coordinate 90,583,005 of NC_045619.1, read as the reverse complement.
ATTATGACAAAGGACATATAGAAGAAGCCATTTTTTTATATAAAATTTAAAAAAATTATAAGACATTATTTTAAAATTACTTTCATTAAATTTCTTTAGCATTCATTCCTTTAATTAACTGTATTCTGCTCACCAGCAGCTCTCTTCCTTCATCACGGTTTATCATTGATAGCACTATCTTTACATAACACCTGGAAGTCTTAAAATACATTTTCAATAAATAAGCAATATTTGGTTTAAATATCAAGGTTGAAATTTCTGCACTATTTTATTGAAATTGGAGATCCAGTTTAAAAAAAGTATATTATTACTCTTCCATAAGTAATAATGTGCCACTCCACTGTATTTTTACCCTTATTTCATTTTTTTTTGCATATTAATTTTTCCTTTTAGATTCCCTATCAATTTTAAGACTGTTCTGAAAAATAATACCATGACTGACTTACATATTTTTGCTACTGATTAAACCTTTGAGGGAATAAATGAAAAGCTAAGAAAGAAGGTATTAATAGGTAAGGAAAGGTTCATGTGAACAACACTGAAAATCAGTAGTAATAGGTCAATTTTGTAGGAGCAGAGAACATACTTAAAGAAACTGTCAGAGAAAATGGTCCAATATCACAGAATTGGGGGAGGTATACTACACTACTGTGTAAAAATGTTAATGAAAATTCAATGGACAGTATTCATTTGCCAACATCAACTAAGCCTGGTGGATGTTATTCATTCTTTTATTCAGCAGGCTTTGGGGAGAAAAAATCCTCAATGTTTAACAAGGTGCATATGATTCCTCAAACCTGAAGCCATACCAAGGATGTACTCATGCAGAGTATGAAGGATATCCCTAAGAATTTAGCCCATCTTTTTACCTCTAAACACAGATCCATATTTCCCTTGGAAGAACATGGTTTAGGTTCAACTTAAATTATCTCCCACCCATTTGGTCAAAATCAAGGATCACTTCTAAGGACCCCTGAGGGGTACTCTTTGAGCTATTCAAAATGAATGTTAGCAATAATACTTCACATTTGTTAAATAAGATGGCCACCAAGTACCTTCAAGGTTTCATTCTGAAAACACCACTGTTCCATTCCCTATTTAGTCATCAATAATCAAATAAAAAAGGAAAAATACATAATCTCATAATAAGATCATGGTATAAAAATCCTATTAATTTCTTATTATAACACTCTAAGGTAAATTGCTATTGCAGAAAGTATATGGGCTCTGCAGTTAGAAAAATGTGGGTTAAAAATACAAATGGGCCACTTAATAGATTTGAGATTTTGAATGGTACTTCATTTCCTTAAGCATTCATTTTCTCTCTTTACCTTGTACATGAAATTTCAAGCATATTTTGGGAATTAATTGAAATAATATAAATGAAAGTGCTGTATAAACCATGTGGTACTAAATATGTTTAAGGAGAGCTGGCTTATTTATCCTTTTATAGTTAGAATTGATTTCCAACTTTGGGCAGAATATTCTTAGTAACTGTGTTTAAAGAAAGGCATTATGTATTCCAATGACATACTAAGGATTTATATATTCTATCTCGTTCAATCTTCATCATGACACACTTATGCAACTTTATCTTTATTCCCAAATGAAGAACTGGGGTCAGTTTAGTTTTGTACCTTAAATATTTTCATATAACTAACAACTGTTCAATGTAATCAGGGACTACCTAAAATTAAAATCTATTCTCTCAAAAAAGGTACTACCTAGCCTGTTTAGAAAAACAGGCACAGAGGTGGTAATTTCCTGCTTTTTATTTAATACGGAATGAATAAATTGATTAATAAAACAAAACATGGACTCTATACCCACTTGCAAAATAGAACTCCAGTATACCCTATTTAATCTAGTTAAAGGTTGAGCTGGTATGTAATGATGCAATGATATAGTTTGGGAGACTCCATTGCTTTCTATATGTCTGACTTACCTCTGATTTTCATACAGGCTTACGAACATGCAGAATGGCTGGAACATAAAAAAATATTAGCAGCTGTCATTGTTGTAATCCAGGGAAACCCAGCATTCCCGAACACATTTCCTCTCAGTGAGCCATTTTGCTTTCTACTGCTAATTTTTTTATCTTAAATTTTCCATTTTATCTAGAGGAAGTATATTTCTTTGAGTACAGAGAATGAGAAAGGAGCAAATAGATGAGGAAGAAAAAATATCAAAAGGTATTTTAAAATTGTCTGGCATGGTTTCTACATACATTTTATGTAGCATAAACTACTTACTGTTTTATCTGTTCTCTCTGCTGCTGGCTCACTGGGAATAATTCAGTGAATCAAAATTGCCAGAATAGGACTATACACAAAACACTAAGGAATATAAAACATCATACACAATAATATTGAATTTGAAAATGAAGCTTGTGGGACAGTGTCCAATGAGACAGAAAAAAAAAAAAAAAGCAAGCAAGCAACCACACTAGGTAAAGTTTGTTTCCCTTGATATTATTTTTCAGAGATTAATAGATAAAATCTAGCTCCTAATGCATATCTGCACTGAATATGTATCTACCCCATGCCATTTTTTAAAATAGACATCTATTGCATAGTACTAAGTCCATTCTTTTTTTTTTTTTTAAAGATTTTATTTATTTATTTGACAGAGAGAAATAACAAGTAGGCAGAGAGGCAGGCAGAGAGAGGGAGAGAGAGGAAGAAGCAGGATCCCTGCTGAGCAGAGAGCCCGATGCGGGACTCGATCCCCAGACCCCGAGATCATGACCTGAGCCGAAGGCAGCGGCTTAACCCACTGAGCCACCCAGGTGCCCTACTAAGTCCATTATTTACTCCGTATTTTTCATCTGCCTTCCAATAAGAATGTTTAGTATTACTACTAACACTTTATATATTTTCTCCTTGCTCTGTTGCTCACCAGCAATATATGTTGAAGAGTTTCTTCTTTTGATTGATTAAAATTCTAATGTTGGGGTGCCTGGGTGGATCAGTCGGTTAAGTGTCTGCCTTCAGCTCAGGTTATGATCCCAGAGTCCCAGGATCAAACCCTGCATCTGTCTCTCCTTCTCGGTGTAGAGCCTAGTTTTCCCTCTGCCCCTCATACACTCATTACTCTTTCTCTCAAATAAATAAATACAATCTTAAAATAAAACAAAATAAAATTCTAATTTATATGCCAAGTATAATATTAGGAATTAGAACCTTTCTTGACACGACTATAATAATGTAATCATGCCTAAATGATATAATGTGAGTGTAAAACACCAATAAAATTGTACAGATCCTAAGTAAAAGCTATAGATATTTTCAGGTTCTCACAATTTTAAATATGCATAAAAGAAACACAACTTTTTGTCTCTTTGTTTTGTTTTACAAGCCAGTTATCACATTGGCTATTATACATCAAGACCTCTGGAAAATTACTCAACCTTTCGAAGCATCATTTTGCCCACCTGTAACAGAGATAATAAGTCTATGTTGCCATATATCTGTGAAGATTAAACATGATATTATTTAGGACATATATGGTTGAGCATATGGCACAGAATAATTGTTCTCTATAGAAGAGATATTATTATTTAAAATTTCCTATCAAACACTCACATGGCATAGGTGTAATGGTGGCTGCTTGTATCTTCATTTGTTGCATATTTAAACAAATTACACAGAAATGGGGTGGCTGGTGGCTCAGTTGGTTAGGCATCTGGCCTCAGTTCAGGTAATGATCTTAGGGTCCTAGAATTCAGCCCAACATTAGGTTCCCCACTCAGCAGAGAGTCTGCTTGTCCCTCTCCTTCTGTCTCTCCTCTTCTCCCTGCTCATGTTTTTTCTCTCTCTCTCTCAAATAAATAAATAAATCTTTAAATAATAATAATAATACAGTCAAACAAGGGTAGTACATAAAAAGGACATAACACATGCCCTAAGCATAACTAGAAGGCAGAAGATGTGTGACTATAAAATAACCTATAAGCTGTGAAATAAACACTCAACTGAGTGGGAAGAACTGGCCAGATATGCAGCTAGGGTGCACAAAATATGGTTGTCACATAATTTGTTTCATACTTTTTATAGCTTTAAGAACAAATATGTAAGAAAAAAATGTGATATTAGGAACAACAAAAAATTTAAGACTAAATCAATGAAATGAGAATTTACTCAAGTCTTTAGGGTAAAAATAAGTATTTTTATTATTTGGAACACTCAGGAAAATGATTCTTGCTTTATAGTCACTAATGCTCTATTTGGTATTGTAAATCAACAAGGAAATGGAACCTATAGAGGATTTAAAAGAAAGACACAACAAAGTTACTTCAGGTTTCACAGTAAACTTAAGGAAATGAACAGAACATTGCAGTATCTGTGAGATGGATATTGGAGGATACTCTAGAAGTTGAAATTTTATTTGCCCTTTATTGAATCTCCACGATAACATCTATTCATGTTAATAATACTTTCATTGGTTTCTAGAAAACAGTACTTTATGCAGCAAGTTTTTGAAAGCTTGTTTTACTTGCTGGTTCCTCGGGGTATAAATAAAAGGGCTCAACATGGGGGCAATTGAGGTGTTGAGAATAGGTGGTTTTTTGGTTAGTGATGCTCCTTCTTTTGCTGAACATACATGAATATACAGCTCCCATAATAGATGGAAAAGACGATCAAGTGAGAGGAGTACATGGGAAAGCCCTTTTCTTCTGACTAGCAGATGGGATTCTTAGGATCATGCTAAGGATGTACAGGTAGGAGAGAATCACTAATGCTGAAGTAAAGAGCAGAGTGACAAAAGGAAAGTAAAACCAATCATCTCTAAAAGCCATCAACTCTCTGAGCATGAGAGTTGTAAAATTGGCAGCTAATCACAAGAGAAATGACCAATTACATTGGAAGCGCAGAAATCTAGCTGGAGGATGAACATGAGTGTTGGGAAAATGATAAGAAATCCTCCTAGCCAGGACCCAAAGACAAGCAGGGTGCATATTTTTTTGCTCACGATCATGGTGTAATGAAGATGCTTGCAAATGGCAATGTATCAATCAAAAGACACAGCAGTGAGAAGAAAAAATTCAGAAATACCCATGAAGATGAAGAAAAGTAGTTGAGCTAAACGATTGTTACAGGAAATTGTCTTGGCATTTACAATGATTGCCCCCCAAAATCTGGGGACAGAGACACTGGTGAATGTGAACTCTAAGGAGAAATTCTGCAGGAACTGAAACTCAGGAGTCTTGAGATGTCATTCTATCCAGGTAAGGATGATGATTTTTTTTGTTTTTACAGTGATATTTAATACATAAGTTATAAATAAAAAGAAAGATTACAACCTGAAGCTGTGGGTCTTGTGAGATGCCCGAGTATGAACCTGTTATCATTGTATGGTTTCTCATGCTGCTTTTATTTTCTTTAAGCAAAATCTACTCTACTATTGGGAAACAAGACCAAAAAAAAAAAAAAAAAAAAAAAGTTTATGTTAATAGTAAAGAAATTGAAGATTTAAAAATTTTAATGTTTATATTAGTAGTCCACACGAAATGAAGCAATGGAACTTTTTCTTGTGTGCATTTTTGTAATATGCACTCAGTCTGTCACAAATAATTTACACAACCTCTCTTGATAAGTAAAATCGTATTCACAGTTCTATGTTAAAAGTCCCCTTTTCAGTGCCTTCATGTAAGACCCGTACCTGTACCCAAATTGTCAATAAGTGCAGTAGCTCTCTTAATTATGTTACTACAGCAACACAGTAATTATATTTGGATTTACATATTGAGATACCATGTTCCAGTTTCCAAGATTGTGTGCTCTTAGGAGTGAAATATCTAATTTTGAGTTTTAATTTTGACACTTTTAAAATCCTTTCTTGTTTTGTAAAGCTTTGATGGAAATTAAAGACCCAACACAATTAGAGACCTTATGAATAGCTTAATTATTTATTCTTAAGGTGCATTCTTTTAAATATGTTCTGCAGAAATTAATGTGTTTCCAATCACAGAAATATAAGACTAGAATAATCTTGGTTGTAAATAAAAGTAAACGTCCTAATTTATGGGAAACACTAGTGATGCCAGAGATACTAATTAATACTCACATAGATAGACCTAGATCAATAATATAGTTCATATTACATATTGATCTATTTTTATCATTTTAATGTTCTTTTTGTAAATTAACAATTAATTTTGTTTTGCAAATATGTTCACTTGATCTTTTCTATCTTAAACTTGTTTGAGAACAAGGAGGAATTCATAAAGGAGTTTTTAAATTCCAACATGTCTCATTGCCTTCTTTCTAGAAGAATAAATTGGTAGAATAAAAAAAAATTCTAAGATTTACTTTATAGAAAACACAAATTATAAAACTAATCTATATGGCTTTCACCTGTGTTGTTCTCTTTTTATCGTGGTAACCAGAATTTCCTTTGTTGTATAGGTTCCCAATATTTGCTGATCTTTATTTTATAACATGAACAGGTCAAGTGAGTAGGTGATAAGTGTCAGTGCTGTATTGTGTCTTATTTTCCTATTTTAATTTTTTTCTGATGATCAGCATTGTCTTACTTTAGAAATAGACACATATTTTGAACAAAGTAAAATATTAAAATGCTCACTCTTTTGGGTTTTCCACATAGAGTATCATGTCATTTGCAAAGACTCCACCCCAAAATTGCTACAATTCATACAGTAATTCAGCAATGTGGCAGGATATAAAATTAATGTACAAAAAACAGTTCCATTTCTATACATTAGTAATGAGACAGAAGAGAGAGAAAGTAAGGAATTGATCCCATTTACAATTGCACCCCAAACCATAAGATACCTAGGAATAAACCTAACCAAAGAGGCAAAAAATCTGTACTCAGAAAAATAGAGTACTCCTGAAAGAAATTGAGAAAGACAAAAAGAATTGGAAAAACGTTCCATGCTCATGGATTAGAAGAACAAATGATGTTAAAATGCCTGTGCTACCTAGAGCAATCTACACAGTCAGTGCAATCCCTATCAAAATATCATCAACTTTATTCAGAGAGTTGGAACCAATAATGCAAAAATTTGTATGAAACCAGAAAAGACCCCAAATAACCAAAGGAATGTTGAAAAAATAAACCACAGCTCTGGCAAAACAATTCTTGATGTCAAGCGCTATTTCAAAGCTGTAATCAATAAAAAAGTATGGTACTGACAGAAAACAGATCAAGGATCATGATAGAGAACCCAGAAATGGGCCCCCAATTCTATGGTCAACTAATCTTTGACAAAACAGGAAAGAATATCCAATTGAAAAAGGACAACCTCTTCAAAAAATGGCACTGGGATAATTGGACAGCCACATGGAGAAGAATGAAAATGGACTATTTCCTTACACCACACACGAAAATAGACTCAAAATGGATGAAGGACCTCAATGTGAGAAAAGAATCCATCAAAATCCTTGAGGAGAACACAGGCAGCAACCTCTTCGACCTCAGCCGCAGCAACATCTTCCTAGGAACATCGCCAAAGGCAAGGGAAGCAAGGCCAAAAATGAACTATTGGGATTTTATCACGATCAAAAGCTTTTGCACAGCAAAGGAAACAGTTAACAAAACCAAAAGACAACTGACAGAATGGGAGAAGATATTTGCAAATGACATATCAGATAAAGGACTAGTGTCCAAAATCTATAAAGAACTTAGCAAGCTCAACACCCAAAGAACAAATAATCCAATCAAGAAATGGGCAGAGGACCTGAACAGACATTTCTGCAAAGAAGACATCCAGATTGCCAACAGACACATGAAAAAGTGCTCCATATCACTCGGCATCAGGGAAATAAAAATCAAAACCACAATGAGATATCACTCACACCAGTCAGAATGGCTAAAATTAACAAGTCAGGAAATGACAGATGCTGGTGAGGATGCGGAAAAAGGGGAACCCTCCTACACTGTTGGTGGGAATGCAAGCTGGTGCAACCACTCTAGAAAACAACATGGAGGTTCCTCAAAATGTTGAAAATAGAACTGCCCTATGACCCAGCAATTGCACTACTGGGTATTTACCCTAAAGATACAAACGTAGTGATCCGAAGGGGCACATGCACCCAAAAGTTTATAGCAGCAATGTCTACAATAGCCAAACTGTGGAAAGAACCTAGATGTCCATCAACAGATGAATGGATAAAGAAGAGGTGGTATATATACACAATGGAATACTATGCAGCCATCAAAAGAAATGAAATCTTGCCATTTGCAACAATGTGGGTGGAGCTACAGGGTATCATGCTTAGCGAAATAAGTCAAGTGGAGAAAGACAACTATCATATGATCTCCCTCATATGAGGAAGTGGTGATGCAACATGGCGGTTAAAGGGGTAGGAGAAGAATAAGTGAAACAAGTTGGGATTGGGAGGGAGACAAACCATAAGTTATTCTTAATCTCACAAAACAAACTGAGGCTTGCTGGTGGGAGGGGTGTTGGGAGAAGGGGGTTGGGGTTATGGACATTGGGGAGGGTATGTGCTTTGCTGAGTGCTGTGAAGTGTGTAAACCTGGCGATTCACAGACCTGTACCCCTGGGGATAAAAATACATGTTTATAAAAAAATTAAAAAAAAAAAGAAATATAATCCCATATATTCTCAATTTACTCAAAATGTGAGAAGAAATGCATTCATAAGCTACTTCTGGAGACTTTTTTTCAGGAATTCACCCTTCCTCTCTTACATAAATGCCTCTCACACAGAGAAAATGCAGGCTTGATTGTGTCGATTGGTTGTTGTTGAGTTTTCTATAACCTCTCCTATAATTAAAGAATTTTTCTTTATCTCTTTTATCTTCCCATATAATCATAATCATTGTTGACCTAAATTTTAAAAAGCTACTATTGTGATCCTGAGATTTCTTTATGTAAATTTCCAGGGAATACTGACTGCTTCATGACTGAAATGTAAACCACTTCAAAGTTCTCTCGGTAAGATGAGGATTGAAAACTATCCAAAGATGAAACAAATTTACCTTCTCTAGTCACTATATAAATGAATGAAAGGCCAGAATAAAGAAAGGCCAGGTGCAGGAGAGATGGGCCCAAGAGGTATAGTGATGTCATGATGTATACATTCCAGAAAGCAAGGCAATATAGTGGGATAAAAGCAAAAGTATACCTACCAACGCATCCAGTCAACTTAGTTGCCGCTTGGCTATATCGAATTTTTCTAGTATGCCTGTAGCACTCGGTCTTCACTCAGGAGATAATTTATTCTCAATTCCTTTTAGGTTCATTAAATACAGAGCTGAGCTCCAAAATTTCATTGAGGGTAACACTCAGGTTTTATTCATTTATATATCCCTATCAGCACAAAAAAGAATGAATGATTCAAGAAAAAATTGTAATATTTTTAAAAATCAGAAGGGTATTTGAAACTCAGTTTTTAAATGTTTACTTAATGCCATAAGAAGTAAGTGTCAGAGAATCGATTACCATATCAGTGGTATATAATGACAGATGGAATGACTCATGTTTCTAAGTCATCCTCCATTTGCCCTCAAATCTTCAAATTAACAGGTATCAAATATTTATAGTACATTCTATCAGAAATTTCATACACACTCAATATCCACATAATGGGAACACAAATTTTTTTAATACAGTAATACAATTTTGCTACAGAAAATATTCAGCAATTTTTCTCCCCACCCCCTTTTTTTTCAGTTAACAATATGTAATGGGTATCATTCTTTGTCAATTTATACACTGGGACTCATTCTTTTAAAGATTAAGTGAAATCATAAATAAAAGTCATTCACTCTCACATATGTTATTTTCCTTGCTGGAAGTTGTTTCCTTGGCATCTTAACTCACTTCTAATCACTCATCAATGCTAATTTATTTGTTTGTTTTTATTGAGTATAACTGACACACAACTATTAGTTACATTAGTACATTAGTTACATTGTTATATTAGTTTCAGGAGGAAAGCATAAGAAATAGACAAGCTTGTACATTATGCTATGTTGACCACAGTGTAGTTATGATCTGTTACCAATCCTATTACAATAGGATTGGCTGTATTCTTTGTGCTGTATGTTTTATTCCTGTGACTCATTTATTCCATAACTGGAATACACATAATTTTGTACCTTCTCCCCTCTGGCAACCATATGTTTGTTGTCTGTATTTATGGTCTGTTTCTGCTTTTTGTCTGTTTGTTTGTTCATTTGTTTTTTTGTTAATAGTATTTAAATTGTACCCTTTAATGCAGCCTTCTTGATTCTCTGGTTTTCTCAAACGTATGTAAATCCCTGTGTTACATCTTCATAGTAGTAAATGTATTTTAATTGTTAATGAGTGTCATTCTTGCTAGAATAAGTTTCAGGTTACACATGTGGTTATTTAAATTTAAGTGTGAATCCAACAAATAAGGTTTACAGGGAACATATCTCAATTTAATAAAAGCCATGTATGAAAAACCTACAGCTAATATCATCCTAGATGGGAAGAAATTGAGAGCTTTTCCTCTACAGTTAGGAGCAAGAAAGAATGTCCACTGTCACCACTTTTATTTAACATAGTACTGGAAATCCTATCCACAGGAATCAGACAACAAGAGAAATAAAAGGAAATGAAATCTGCAAGGAAGACATAAAACTTTCTCTATTCACAGATGACAAGATGCTCTATGTACAAAACCTGAAGGATCCCGTGAAAAACTTCCTAGAACTGATACACAAATTCGTATAACTGATATACAAAGTCACAGGATTAAATAATAATAATAATAATAATAATAATAATAATAATAATAATTAAATAATAAATAAATAAATGCCCTGAAATCTGTTGCATTTCTAGAAACCAATAATGCATTAGCAGAAAGAGAAATCAAAGGATAAGCCCCAGTTACATTACTTATTAATATTATAATTTGTTACCAACTTTTTCACTTTTCTTCTCCTTCTTTCCTTCAGGAGAAGCTCTTGAATATATCCTATATATATAGGATATATTTTATCCTGTAATATAATGTAATTTTCAACCAAGTTGCCAAATGTATTAGAAATAACAAGAGGGGGTTACATGCATATAAGCATTTATAATGTCAGGATCTTGACATAGTATCCTACATAGTGTGGGTAAATTGAACAAAAGGGTGCAAGACTAATCTCTTCTCTTCATCTTTTTTTTTCTTTTTAAAGGTTTATTTATTTAATTTAGAAAGAGGGAGAGAAAGAGAGAGCACAGTTGTGGGAGGCACAGACAGGGGGGATCTTCAAGCAGTCTCCCCACTGAGAGCAGATCCTATGGGGGTTGATCCCAGGACCCACTGGATCATGAGCTGAGCTAAAACCAAGAGTTGGTTGCTTAATTGATTGATACACCAGGGGTCTGCATCTCATTTCTGCTACATTGCCCCCAATATTGATATCACACTTTGGTAGAGCCAGTGAAAACAACACTCATTTGCAATTTCTGAGACTCCTTTTTTGGTTATTTTCAAAGTATCTGCATTGAACTGTCTGTTGCCAACTGAACACCACATTATATTCTCTCAGTTGTTCTCAGTGCTGTGGAGAAAACTGGGATGCTATTTCTGAGAGTTCCCTTCCCTCTATTTTTCTAATTTATGATTTGTCAGTGATAGGACTTGGTGAAAAATTTGGAGGTTGGAAGGGAAGCAGAGGATATTGCTTTCCACTTTGTACCCAGATTGGTGCATATAACCTAGATTCATAGTGGATTTTCAAAAGAACTTGAAAACTACCAACTTTATTGCTAACACTGTTAGTAGATGCTTTCTTAGAAATGACTGAGTCACTATGATTTCTCATTAAGCTTTTTTGAAGCATTCTCTCAGGGCTGCAACATACTTTGGTATTAGTTTCCTCAACATTCTCTCTGGTGCTCAAAGTTATCCTTCCATAGCTATCTCTTTCATTATTTTTAAAAGCTAAAATTCCTCCAATATCGTCTTTCTTTCCAAAGGACTTACAGAAATCCTACCTTCACCTGAATCCTGACTGACAAGTGATCCATGCTGTAAGAATTTGCAAATTTATGATTTCTTATAATTACAACATTTTGTGATTCCATATATAACTGGCAGTATAGCCTTAGACCAAATATACTGATTCATGAGATGTTAGCAAAGACAGGAGGTAAGACAGTGTATTATTCCACAGCAACTCTTTGTGGGTGTAAACCCAAAAGGATCAAGTAGCTACTAGCTCAAAGGAGAAAAGTAGGTTGAGTCTTGCAACATGCTGCATCAAAAAGAAGAGCAGAAAATGTTAATTTGCAGTTGGGATAAACAAAATGGTGAATGGTGTTCCTCTTCATGTATCCTTCTAACTTTTCTCTTAAAACAATTCCTGTAATTCTGTAATTCCAACTGCCATGGAGAATGGGAATTGAGGAATAGAGTCACCAAGGCATAGGGGACGAACCTCTCTGCCCCAATTAATTCTCCTTTGGCAGACACTTATTTCAGAAGGACAATTTGGGAGGATACAGGCTTTTAGGGATTGGCATTTCAGAATATGGTGTGTACTTGATATTACACTCATCAAATCAAATGATTCTGTCTTGTGGAGAGATTCCTCAGAGAATAAGAATACCAATGTGTGGGAACTGGGGAGGGAAAGCCAGCTAAGACAGAAGGATGCCAGAGATTCTGAATTTGCTAAACCAAATATGCTAAATGTAGATTTGGTCAAATTGCATGAGCAAAAAGGAAAGAACGTAAGGATGCAGACAATAAAATAGGTGAATCTCCAAAATATGGCTGAGCAAGAGAAACCAGACTTCAACATTCACCAATTGTGATTTCTTTTATAAGAAATTCCAGAAAAGGAAAAGTGATTTCTGTGGCCAAAAGATGTCTGTGTTTATATGAATCCACTAGCAGGCATGGAGACCAGAGTGAATGGCTGGGAAGAGGCCAAAGAAATGATTAAGTATGATGCAGATATTCTATGCATGCTTTGTCAAATTTGTCAATAAATTTGTTGGATTTAAATGATTATATTTGCTTTTATGTAAGACATACTTAATACATTTGTTTACATTGACACTAGAATGTATCAGAAATCTTTAATTTATAAATGGTTCAAAATATGGAAAGATTCCCCAAACACAGAAATAAATAACTCATGCCTTGAATTTCTTCCAAGAATCACTTTCATTATTATAATATAAATGAATCTAAGCAAGGTCTGGCACTCGCTTATTTCTACACAGAAGAAAAACTGACAAAATTTATAAATATTATATGTTGTAATCAACTTCTTCCAAAGTCCTGTTCATGTTGACTCTTTTTGACCTCTTCCTATGATTCAAAAAATGTCTTATATTGTATGTAGAGTAATAAATCCTTTCCAGGAAAATTTTCTGTTTACTTTGCCCAGAACCCTCAGAGAAATTCATATCCATACCATCTCTAGCCTTATGAAATGTTATTTCTAAAAGTATAAGACTTGAAAGTCAGAATTATTCCTTAATTCATGGCCTGCAGAATAGTGGTGTTAGGAGTCATGAAAACAACATTAACCATATTGTACATCTCCATAAGAGTTCTGGAATGGTCAGGTGCATTATCAATGAACAACAATATTTTGAAAGAAATCTTTTACTGAGCAGTAAGTCTCAACAGTGAGCTTAAAATCTTTAATAAACTATGTTATAAACAGAACTGCTGCTATCCAGGCTCTGTTATTCCATTTATAGAATTCCAGAAGAGTAGATTTAGCATAATTATTAGACCTAGGTTTTTCAAAATGGTCAGTGAACATTGGCTTCAATTTAGAGTCACTAGCTGCCTTTAGCCTTAACAAAAGAGTTAGCCTAGACTTTGAAGCTTTGAAGCCAGGCATTGGCTACTCTTCTCTAGCTATAACAGTGGTAGATAGAATCTTCATCCACTATAAATCTTTTTCATCTACATTGAATGTATGTGGTTTAGTGTAGTCACCTTCTTTAATTGTCTTAGCTAGATCTTCTGGATAATTCACTTCAGGTACTACATCAGTCCTTGCTGCTTTCACCTTTTACTTTTGTGTTAGGTAGATGGCTTCTTTCCTTAAACCTCATGAGCAAACCTCTGCTTGCTTTGCCTTTTTTCTATAGCTTCCTCACCACTCTCAATCTTGATAGAATAGAAGAGAATTAGGTCCTTGCTTTGCCTTAGGCTTTGGTTTAATAAAATACTGTGGCTTGTTTGATCTTCTATCTAGTAGATTAAAACATTCTCCCTATAAGCAATAAGACTGCTTCTGCCTTTCTTATCACTCAAGTGTTCACTGGAATAGCACATTTAATTTCCTTCAAGAGTTTTTCCTATCTCTCTTTTTTTTTTTCTCTTTCTAAAGATTATTTATTTGTTTGAGAGAGTGATCAGGAGAGACAAAGGGAAAAAATAATCTGAAGTAGGTTCCACACTGAGCTGAGAGTCAGACACAGGGCTCAATCCCACAACCACAAGATCATGCCCTGATCAGGAACCAAGAGTCAGGTACTTAGCCAACTGAGCACCCAGGCCCCCCAAGAACTTTACCTTTCTATTCACAGCTTGGCTAACTAGTGCAAGAAAACCAGGTTTTGGCCTATCCCGGCTTTTTGTATGCTTTCCTCATTAAGCTTAATCATTTCTAGATTTTGACTTAAAGTGTGAGACAGGTGATTCTTCCTTTCACTTGTACACTTATAGGTCCTGTGGGGTCATTATTTAGTCCAATTTCAATATTGGTGCGTGTGTCAAGGAATAGAGAGGCCAGAAGAGAAGGAGAAAGAAGGGGAAACAGCTGGCCAGTGGGGCAGTAGGAACACACAGAGCATTTGGTGATTAGAGTTGCTGTCCTATGTGGGCAGTGTTTATGGTGTCCCAAAATAATTATAATGGCAACATCAAAGATCACAATCACAGATCACCATAACAAATATACTAATAATGAAAAATCGTGTAATTTCATGAGGATTACCACAATATAATACAGAGGTGTGCAAATGCTGTTGGAAAATGGCACTAATAGACTTGCTTAATGTAGGATTATCACAAACCTTCAATTTGTAGGAAACATAGTATATGAATAGTACAGCAAAGCAAAGCAAAAGACAATAGAATGAAAATGAATAAAATTTACCTGTATCACATTTTGTTTATACTTTCATCACTTGAAGTTTGCTTGTTGTTTTTTTTCTACTTTTTTGCTCTTATGCATAATGTGTCTATGAAAATGTGTGTTGAAGTTCTTGTGTGAACGTGTGTTAAAATTCAGTTCCTAGAAGTAGAATTTCTGGGTTATATAGTAACTCTATATTTATTTTCTTGATGAGCTGCCAAATTTTCTAAGTGGCTGCACATTTTACATATGTACTAACAGTGTATGAAAGTTTCAAATTCTGTATATCATCACTTGTTATTTTGTACAGTAGCACTTACGTAGAGTATACATAGTGTACATATACATATATGTACACACACACACACACACACACACACACGCAGACACCCATACAAATACATATTATAAGTGTCTTACTGGTTGTAAAGTGGTAGTACTGTTCTTGAACATCTTTTCATGTGCTTTTTCCTGTTGTATATCTTCCTTAAGTCCCTTGTCTATGTTTTGTTGAGTGTTTGTTTTTTTCTTATTGTTCAGTTGTAAGAGTTATTTTATGTGATTTTAACCAGGACAGTGCAACATTGTACCAAGAAATTAACAAAATTTTTAAAAAATTAAAAAGTCCTAGGGAACCTGGGTGGCTCAGGGGGTTAAGCCTCTGCCTTCAGCTCAGGTCATGATCTCAGGGTCCTGGGATTGAGTCCCGCATCGGGCTCACTGCTCAGCAGGAAGCCTCTTCCCCCTCTCTCTCTCTCTCTGCCTGCTGTTCTGCCTACTTGTGATCTCTCTCTCTGTGACAAATAAATAAATAAAATCTTAAGTAAAAAAATTAAAAAGTCCTAAATAAATAACGACAAACTATGTATGTGTGTGTGTATGTATTGGAGAGTAGACCCGACACTGAATTAGATGGTAGTAGTTCCCAAACTAATCCACAGATTCAACACAATCATTATTAAATTTTCAGCTGCTCTTTTTGCATAAGTGAGCAATTGGATCCTAAAATTCATATGGAATTGCAAGGTACCCTGAATAGCCAAAACAATAGTGAAAAAAGAAGAAAGTTGAGTCATCTTTCCGAATTTCATAACTTATTATAAAAGTACAGTGACAGAGAGAGTGTGATACTGACAGAGCAACTGACCAATAGCACAAAGGAATAAAACAGAGAGTCCTATAATAACCTATACATTTATGGTCAATTGATTTTTAACAGGTGCCCCAAGATTATTGAATGGGGAAATGATAGCCTTTTCAGCAAGTCATGTTGTGATAACTATTTTCATGCAAATATGACTTTACTCTCTACCTGAAACTGTATAGAAACATTAACTCAATAGAAACCAAAGACCTAGATTGTCAGATACAAAACTAGAAATTTCTTAGAATAAATGGTAGGTGTACCTCCTTGCAACTTTGGGTTAAGCAATGGTGTTTTATATATGATACCAAAAGCACATGCAACAAAATAAAAACTAAAACAAAAAATGATTTCATCAAAATTAAAAATTCTGTAACCAAAGGACACTGTAAGAAAAATGAAAAGACAACACAAAAAATGAGGAAAATATTCTCAAACATTATCTAATAAAGGTCTAATAGTTTTTAAAGAGCTTACTGGAAAGCTTTGGGGACTTGAATATCATAACATGAACTTATTCCCTTGTAGTTACCTTAGCAAAGAAGATGCTTAACAGTGTTGGCTTAAAATAGTAAAATAAATGAGGACAAAAACCTGAATTTAGATTGTTTTTTCTCAGAGTCAAATGGTTAGTAGTTACAGCATTAAATACCTTAATGATTTTTGCACTCATAATTCTCAGGTGGCATAATATACCCAATATGGAACTCTATTTATTTCATGGATTTCTTTGTAGATACTTTTTTTTTAATCTGACCAGATACCAGTAATACTGCCTTCTTTAAAAATATTGAATATATAAGGGAGTATGTGCAGGAATGGGTAGAATGAAGGTTTAAGGAAGCTACATTTTAGTTTTGAAAATCTTTTTCCATTTATCCCATATAGCCAAATGTTCAACCATCCCTTTCAGTTTGTTTTCCTAATATCTATGGAACCTTTTCCCAGAGCTTCAGATTCATGGACACTATTGCATTTCAATTCTCATGTAACTCATTTAGTTTGAAGTATTAGCCATTTAACTGGTCTTCCTGACTCTAGCATCCCAGAACCCATCCTCAATAAATTTAACATAATAATCTTAATAAAATAAAAATCTGCTCACATAGGCTTTTATATCAAAAAAGAAAACTCTCATAGGAACCACCGACAACAGAATCACCTGTAGTCCATGTTTCTATACTTTACTCCAGCTAAGTTAAAAAGACATTTTAAGGGGGCACGTGGTGGCTCACATGTTCAAGCATCTGCCTTCAGCTTAGGTCATGATCTCCCGATCCTGGGATCCAGCTTAATGTCCTGCTCAGCAGTGAGTTTGTTTCTCCCTCTCCCGCTGCCTCTTCCCTTGCTTATGCTCATTCTGTCTCTCTCTCTTTCTCTCTCTCTGTCAAATGAATAAATAAAATCTTTTAAAAAAAGACAGTTTAAGGATGAGAATATTGTATTTGCCATTAAATAAGCCAACCAGGTGTGTGATTGTTACTCACTCCAAATTTTCAGGTCTACTGACATACCAGATAAAGTTGTTACATTTTAGAACATATGAGCTATTTATGACTTGCGGCCTACCTTCTTTTTTTGTTTTGTTGAAAACATTTGTGTGACATTTGAAGAACTTCCTAGAGTTCCAATAGTAGTGCATGTTATTATATTGATGTCTGTATACTTATTTAAAATTTTTATAATGATATCTATTTAAAATCATTTTTCTGAGGAGGTCAGAACCATGTTTTGTAGAGTAAAAGAAATTTCACATTTGTGTTGATAACTCAAGTGAATACACATACTTTAGCGCAGGACTGTTAATCATAGAGTTGGAGGAAAAAGATGAATTGTGGTGACAGGTGTGGTTAAATATTATGAGGTATAAATATTAGATGGACTATTTGAAGAATAGATTACGTAAGCTTATAAAATGAGTCAAAATTTTTATTTACTTTTTAGCTAAGATTTTAAAATTAAATTTCCTCTTCATTTTTTGAAAAAAGAGAAAATCTTTTGGAGTATATCCTTGAAGACTTCTTTCACTTGCTGGTTTCTGAGAGTGTAAATGAAAGGGTTTAATAAAGGGGCAACTGAGGTGTAAATAACAGTTACACCTTTAGATAAGGTCACCCTTTCCTTCGCTGTTGGTTTTATGTAATTAAAGATACAGCTACCATAAGTAAGGGAGACTACAATCATATGAGAAGAACAAGTAGAAAAAGCCTTTGTTCTTTTCTGAGCAGAGGGAAGTTTTAGAATGGTCTTGATAATGTATGTGTAGGAAAGAATTACTAAAGGCAATGTGATCAGGAGTATTCCAATAGCTAAGGCAAATGAAAGCAATTCCAGTAAATGAGTGTCAGTACAGGAAAGCTGCAGCACGGGGGAAGTGTCACACATGAAATGATCAATTACTTTGGAAGCACAGAAATCCAGTGTCAGTCCCCAGGCCACTGGTGGAAATGTAAACAGAAAGCCAATTGTCCATGAACTGAATAGTAGTTGGTAACACACTTTGTTGTTCATAATGATGGGGTAATGGAGGGGTTTGCAGATTGCTACATACCGGTCAAAACACATGGCAGCTAGTAGGTAAAATTCTGTAATTTCTAATAAGAGGAAAAAGAATAACTGAGATGCACAACTATTGTAGGAAATTATTTTGTTTTTAGTCATGATGCTTATCAGGTATCTGGGAATACAGACTGTTGTCAAGGAAGCTTCCAAGAAGGAGAAATTTCGGAGGAAAAAATACATGGGAGTCTTGAGGCGGGGATCTAGCAAGGTAAGAAGGATGATGGATAAGTTCCCAATCACGCTCAACACATAGTTTAGGAAGAAAAATATAAAAATCACAATTTGCAATTGTGGGTCATCAGTCAATCCTAGGAGAATGAACTTGATCTCTCTTGACTGATTCCTCATTTCTGATTTGAATATTATGAAATAGATATAGGAAAACAACTCCAGAAGTGGAAATAAGAGGAGTTTTTAAAAAGGTACAGACAGAAACAAACAAACAAACAAACAAAACCAAAAACACATAGTCAGAAATGTAAATAAGTTTAAAAAAATGATCTGATTTCATAAGAGAGTTGATACTTAAAACTGGAGCATTGATCAACCTAGTAACCTCTAACAGATTATTCCATTTAAACCTTAGTTATGGTAACAAAACTACTTAATTTTTTCTTTTTTCTATTGGAACTTAAAAGATAACTTAAATTTTAGCTGATCATTTCCAAATGAGCTGAATTTTGTTTCAGTGTTCTAAATAGAATTAAGCTTGACTTTAAATGTATTTTCTATGTATATCTTTAAAATTATTGAAAAAATTCTTGTAACATTTAGAAAATTAATACCAATGTTTATATGTAATATTCTTCAAAAATTCTTAGCTCATTAAAACACTTAATATTTTGTAATATATAGAAATAATCACAGTTACATATTTTCTCTATGATTGAAATATTCTGATATGTATTATTATTTTGTTCTGATGCAGTACTTCTGCATTGTTTCTTTATCTCATTTCACTTAATTATTCTTTCTTTGGTTTCAAATGCATCAGTCTTCTCATATCAGTTGCATTTAATCATGAAGTTTTGACTATTGCATCTACATAAAAACAGAAAAGTAAATGACAGTTCAAAAGTTACCTGGATTACCTGACTTTTACTTGTGAGAATGCTTTCATTTATGATCTAGATATTTATTGCAAATTTTAAGTGACTTACCATATCTCAAATACATTCATATAATTTTTTCCCTTATAGTAATATGGTAGAAACAGTGGTCAAAAATAAATGATGACTATTCTCTCTCAAGAAGGATTCTAAAAACATATGCATTCTCAAAATTATATGCATCTGTTAATTACTATCACTTCCAATGCTACTCATTAAAATGACAGAATCCAGATATTACATATAATTAGAATCCTCTTTCAGGCTAGGTAAGATTCATTTTCTGTCTTCTTTTCTTATATATTGAAATGAAGCTGAATGTTTCCATAAAAATTTTAAATGGAAATGTAATGCTGTAAATGAAAAGACTTTTTGGAAAATCCCTCATATGAAAGGAACCCAAATTTTGAAACAAAGAATTCTTGCTTCATATTGGGCACTAACAAAAGGCACAGTTTTATCACTTTTCTCAAAAGACACACAAGGGATTAATTTAAAAAAAGAAGAAGAAGAAGAAGAAAAGAAAAATAAATGACCTCTGGAGACTCATGTCAGGAATATCAGTTATGTAAGAAATAAAACAACCACCAAAACAAACAAACAAAAAAGGAAAGAAAGAAAAACTGAATTTCTTTAAGCACAGAACTGAATTTCTTAAACTATAAAACAAAACAGATATGCTCCCAAAAGAGAACTAGAAATATTTTAAACTCTATACTTAATGCCAAAAGAATTTCAGATGTCCCAGTTCCCTGGGACAGTATGATCATTTCTACACATTAAGGTGGTTTATCCCAAAAGGAAACTCTCTCTTGCATTCTTAGTCAATTTTAGGATTTCACTAACTTGTGACTTATGCCCCAAATTGGAGGTCGCTAACAATACTTAAATGTTTTGCTATTTTTTAAATTTTGAAACAATATAAAATATAATTTAAAAAAACAACAAATAGACAATGAACATCTTTTATTCCTGCACCATTTGATGCTCTGTCAGCATAGTAGTATGTGTTTATATCAAAAAAGTGTATTCTACTAGAAAAACATGCTATAACCATTAGTGTCAGGACATTAACAATGATACGTTATCAACATGAAGTTCTCCAATCCTATTTAAGTTTCACCCGTGACTAAAAATTTTCCTTATAGAAAAAAATTTTAAAAGTACATGTTTATTTAATTACCATAATATTTTAGTCTCCTCTAATTTGGAAAACTCCCTAGTCTTTCCTTAATTTTCAAGAACGTTGGTTAATAATTACTTTTTTCTTTTTTCCTTTTTCTTTTTCTTTTAAGATTTTATTTATTTATTTGTCAGAGACAGAGGGAGAGAGAGTGAGTGAGCACAGGCAGAGAGGCAGGCAGAAGCAGAGGGAGAAGCAGGCTCCCTGTCAAGCAAGGAGCCTGATGTGGTACTCGATCCCAGGACCCTGGGATCATGACCTGAGCCGAAGGCAGCTGCTTAACCAACTGAGCCACCCAGGCGTCCCTCTTTTTTCCTTTTTCTATGTTTTCTTCTTTAAATTGACTCTAAGTACGTTTTTTAAAAATTTAAAATCCAGTGTAGTCTGTATATACTGTTATATCGGTTATAGGTGTACAATACAGTGATATATCAATTCTTTTTTTTTTTTTTTTTTTTTTTTTAAAGATTTTTATTTATTTATTTGAGAGAGAGACAGTGAGAGAGAGCATGAGCGAGGAGAAGGTCAGAGAGAGAAGCAGACTCCCCATGGAGCTGGGAGCGCAATGTGGGACTCGATCCCGGGACTCCAGGATCATGACCTGAGCCGAAGGCAGTCGTCCAACCAACTGAGCCACCCAGGCGTCCCTCAATTCTATACATTACTCAGTGCTCTTCAAGGTAAGTGTGGTCTTTATTCCCTTCACCTGTTTCAGCCATCCCCTCACCCACATCTCCTCTGTTACCCATCAATTACTTGGTTCTTGTAAGTTAAGATCAGATTTTTGGTATCCCTCTCTTTTTTTCCTTTGTTCACTGGTTTTGTTCCTTAAATTCCACATGTGAATGAAGTCAAATGGAATTTGTCCTTCTCTGAATTATTTTGCTTAGCATAGTATACTCTATATCCATCGATGTTGATTCAAATGGCTAGATTTCATTCTTTTTTATAGCTAAGTTACACACACACACACATTACATCTTCTATTGTATTTTTCTAATCCATTCATCTTCTGAATCTTCTTTATCCATTCAAATCTTCTTCAGCACAGCTTCTTTATCCATTTGCCTCTCCATGCACACTTGAGCTGCTTCTATATTTTGGCCACTATAAATAATACTGCAAAAGCATAGAGGTGCACATATCCTTTTAAATTACTGTTTTCATATTCTTTGGGTAAATTCCCAGTAGTGGAATTAATGGATCATATAGTAGCTCTACTTTTAAGTTACCTCCCTACAGTCTTCATCAGTGGCTGCCCCAGTTTGCATTTCAACGAACAAGGCATGAGTAAGTTTCCTTTTTCACCACGTCCTCACAAACACATTGTTTCTTTAGTTTTTGATTTTAGACATTCTGACAGGTGTGAGATCATATATCATTTTAGTTTGATTTACATTTCCTTAATTATGAGTGATGTTGACCACCTTTCATGTGTATGATGACCATCTGGATGTCTTTGGAGAAATGTCTTTTGCCAATTTGTTAATCGAATTGCTTGTTTTTCTGTGTTGAGTTGTGTAAATTCTGTGTATACTTTAGATACTAACCCTTTATTCATATGTCATTTGCAAATATTTTATCTCCTTTGGTAGATTGTCTTTTAGTTTTATTGATTATTTCCTTCACTGGGCAGAAGCTTCTAATTTTGGTGAAGTCTCAATAGTTTATTTTTGCTTTTGCTTCTGTGCCTCAGGGAACACATCAGGAAATACATTGTGATATCCACTGTCAGAAAATTACTACCTGTGCTCTCTTCTAGGATTTTTATAGTTTCAGGGTCACATTTAGGGCTCAAATTCATTTTTTTGTTTGGTGAAAGAAAATCCTTTTTTTTTTTTTTTTTGGTGTAAGAAAGTGGTTTGCTTTCCTTCTTTTGCATATGGCTTTCCAGTTTTCCCAACCTGAAAAGACTTTTCCCGTTATGTATTTGTGAAAGAATAATTGAATCATGGGTTTATTTTGGCTTTTTTTATTCTGTTCCATTGATCCATATGTCTACTTACTGCCAGTACAATACTGTTTTGATTATCACAGCTTGGTAATATAACTTGAAGTCTGGAATTGTGATAACTCCGGTTTTGTTCTTTTTAAAGTTTGCTTTGGCTATTAGGTGTGTGTGTGTGTGTGTGTGTGTGTGTGTGTGTGTGGTGTTCCATACAAATTTTAAGTTTTGTTTTATTTTGTGTTTTTTCTGATTCCATACAAATTTTAGGATTATTTGCTCCAGCTCTTTGAAAAATACCGGTGGAATTTTGATTGGAAGAGCATTAAAAGTATCAATTGCTCTAGGCAGTATAGACATTTTAACAATGTTTATTCTTCCGATCCAAGAGCATGGAATGGTCTTCCATCTTTTTGTGTCTTCTTCAATTTCCTTCATGAGTGTTCTGTAGTTCCTCGAATACAGATCCTTTACTTCTTTGGTTAGGTTTATTCCCAGGTATCTTGTGGTTCTTGGTGCTATAGTGAATGGAATCGATTCTCTAATTTCTCTTTCTGTATTTTCATTATTAGTGTATAAGAAAGCCACTGATTTCTGTACATTGACTTTGTATCCTGCCACGTTGCTGAATTGTATGAGTTCTAGTAGTTTGGGGGTGGAGTCTTTTGGGTTTTCCATATAAAGAATCATGTCATCTGCAAAGAAAGAGAGTTTGACTTATTCATTACCAATTTGGCTACCTTTTATTTCTCTTTGTTGTCTGATTGCTGTTACTAGGACTTCTAATACTATGGTGAACAAGAGTGGTAAGAGTGGGCATCCTTGTGTTCCTGATCTCAACGGGAAGGATGCAAGCTTTTTCCCATTGAGGATGATATTTGCTGTGGGTCTTTCATAGATAGATTTGATGAAGCTCAGGAATGTTCCCTCTATCCCTATACTTTGAAGTGTTTTAACCAGGAACGGATGCTGGATTTTGTCAAATGCTTTTTCTGCATCGATTGAGTGGACCATGTGGTTCTTCTCTCTTCTCATATTAATTTGTTCTATCACATTGATTGATTTGTGAATGTTGAACCATCATTG
Source organism: Mustela erminea (assembly GCF_009829155.1). Lineage (NCBI taxonomy): Eukaryota > Metazoa > Chordata > Mammalia > Carnivora > Mustelidae > Mustela > Mustela erminea. Next base: position 90,558,911 of record NC_045619.1, on the reverse strand, counting down.
TAGCCCAGGGATGAATCCCACCTGGTCATGGTGGATAATCTTTTTAGTGTGCGGTTGGATCCTGTTTGCTAGGATCTTGTTGAGAATCTTAGTTTCCATATTCATCAGTGATATTGGTCTGAAATTCTCTCTGGTAGGGTCTTTGCCTGGTTTGGGGATCAGGGTAATGTTGGCTTCATAGAAAGAGTTAGGAAGTTTTCCTTCTGCTTCAATTTTTTGAAATAGCTTCAGGAGAATAGGTGTTACTTCTTCTTTAAAATGGAAGAGATTATGCTGAGTGAAATAAGTCAAGCAGAGTGAGTCAATTATCATATGGTTTCACTTATTTGTGGAGCATAACAAATAGCATGGAGGACATGGGGACTTAGAGTGGAGAAGGGAGTTGGGGGAAATTGGAAGGGGAGGTGAACCATGAGAGACTATGGACTCTGAAAAACAATCTGAGGGTTTTGAAGGGACGGGGGGTGGGAGGTTGGGGTACCAGGTGGTGGGTATTATAGAGGGCACGGATTGCATGGAGCACGGGGTGTGGTGCAAAAATAATGAATACTGTTATGCTGGAAATTAAAAAAAAAAAAATATTACCTAAAAAAAAAAAGTTTGGTAGAATTCTCCACGGAATCCATCAGGTCCTGGGCTCTTGTTTTTTGGGAGGTTTTGTGGTTTTTTTTTTTTTTTTTTTTTTGGTTTGTGAAAATGCTGTTACTATTTTCATAGTGACTGCATAAAATCCTTAGATTTCTTTGCATAGTATAAGACATTTTAATATTATTTCTTCTTCCAACCCATGAGTATGGACTATCTTTCCATTGATTGTGTCATTTTTAATTACTTTCATCAGTGTTTTACAGTTTTCAGAGTAGGTCTTTCACTCTCACAGAGTAGGTCCTCTTGGTTGAGTTTCTTCCTAGGTATTTTATTATTTTCAGTGTAATTGTAAATGGGATTTTTTTCTTAGTTTCTACTTCTGTTGTCTCATTATTGGTATATAGAAACACAACATACTTCTGTACATTGATTTTGTATCCTGTGATCTTAGTGAATACATTTATTGGTTCTAGTCACGTTTTGGTGGAGTTCTAAGGGTTTTCTCTGTGTAGTATCATGTCATCTCCAAGGAGTGAGTTTCACTTCTTCTTTACCAATTTACATGAATTTTATTCCTTTTTCTTGTCTGATTGCTGTAGCTAAGACATCTTGTACTATATAGAATAAATTGTGACACTGGATATTCTTGACATCTTCCTGACCTTAGGGGAAAAGGTCTCAGTTTTTCCCCATTGAGTATGATGTTAGCTGTGGGTTTTTGAATATGGTGTATGTTTTATTGAGGTATGTTCCTTCTACATCTATTTTGTTGAGAGTTTTATCATGAATGGATATTATACTTTGTCAAATGCTCTTTTTGCATCTATTGAAATGATCTTTTATTTTTATTCTTTCCCTTGTTGATGTGATGTACGATGCTTGATTGACTTGCAAATATTGAATCATCCTTGCATCTCAGGTATAAATCTCACTTGATCCTGTTAAATAATTTAAAAAAATATATTTATGGATTTGATATGCTAATATTGTGCTGAGGATATTTGCATCTATGTTCATCAGAGATATTGTCCTGTAGTTTTCTTTTTTGTAGTGTCTTTATCTGGCATTGCTATCAGCCTAATGCTGGCCTCATAGACTGAATGTGGAAGCTTTCCTTCTTCTTCTGTTTCTGCAAAAAGTTTGAGAAGAATAGGTCCTAATTCTTTTTTACATATTTTCTGGATTCACCTGTGAAGCCATCTGGTCCTGGACTTTTCACTTGTTGGGATTTATTTTATGGATTCAGTTTTGTTACTTCTAATTTGTCTGTTCAAATTTTCTAATTCTTCCTGTTTCAGTTTTTGTAGTTTATATGTTTCTAGGAATTTATGCATTTCTTTTAGGTTTCCCAATTTTGGGGCATATAATTTTTCATAATATTCCCTTGTAATTCTTTGTATTTCTGTGGTGTCTGTTGTAATTTATCCTCTTCTATTTGTGATTTTATTTGAGTCTTCTTTTTTATGATTAGTCTGGCTAAAGGTTTTATTTTTTTTAACTTTATTGATTTTTTAAAAAACACAGCTCCTAGCTTTCCTTCCTTAACTTCCTTCCTTTGCTCCTTCCCTCCCTCTCCCTCCTCCCTCCTTCCCTCCTTCCTTCCCTCCTTCCTTCCTTCCCTTCCCTTCCCTTCCCTTCCTTTCCCTCCCTCCCTCTCTTCTTTCCTTTCTTCATAATTTATTTATTTCTGTTTTATGTTTGCTCTAATCTTTATTATTTCCTTCCACAGAGTTTGAGTTTTACTTGTTCTTCCTTTTCTGGTTTCCTTACATGGAATGTCAGGTTGTTTGAGATTGTTCTCACTTCTGAGGTAGGCCTGTATTGATCTAACTTCCCTCTTAGAACTACTTTTGCTGCATCTCAAAATTTGAAATAGCGTTTTCATTTTCATTTGCTTTCTTGTATTTTTTGATTTCTTGTTTTATATCTTGATTGTACTATTTATTGTTTAATAACATGTTATTTAACCTCCATGCATTTAGGTTCTTTCTAGGTTTTTTCTTGTGTTTGATTTCTAGTTTCATAACATTGTGATTGGAAATGATGCATGATATAACTTCAATCTTTCTAAATATATTAATATCTGTTTTCTGGCCTAACATGTGATCTATTCTGGAGAATATTCAATGTGCTCTTGAAGACAATGTGTATTTTGTGCTGGAATATTCTGAATACACCTATTAAAAATCACCTGGTGATTTGCATAGTACCTGGTAAAAATTATCATTAAAGCTGGTGTTTCTTTGTAGATTTTCTGTCACTGATCTATCTGTTGATGTAAATGGGTTGTGAAAGTCCCCAACTGTTATTGTCTTACTACTGATTAGTTTGTTTATATTTCTTACTAACTGCTTTATGTTTTAGATGCTCCCATATTGAGTGCATAATATTTGCCATTGTTATTGTTTCTTGTGGGATTGTTACCTTTAGAATTACATAGTGTCCTTTGTCTCCTGTTCCAGTCTTTTTTAAAAGTCTATTTTGGGGTGCCTGGGTGGCTCAGTGGGTTAAACCACTGCCTTCGGCTCAGGTCATGATCTCAGGGTCCTGGGATCGAGTCCCACATCGGGCTCTCTGCTCGGCAGAGAGCCTGCTTCCTCCTCTCTCTCTCTCTCTCTGCCTGGCTCTCTGCTTACTTGTGATCTTTCTTTGTCAAATAAATAATTTTTAAAAAATAAATAAATAAAATTAAAAAAAATAAAATAAAAGTCTATTTTGTCTGATATAAATATTGCTACCCCAGATTTCTTTTCACATCCATTTGCATAATATTTCCCCATCCCCTCACTTTCAATCTGTATGTGTCTTTAGGTCTGAAAGGAATCTTCTCCTAAGGACAGCATATAGATGGGACTTGCTTTTTTATCCATTCCATTACTCTATGTTTTTGATTTGAGAGTTTAGTCCATTTATACTTAAAGTAATTATTGATAGGTATGCACTTATTGTCATTTTGTTACTTGCTGATGGTTATATTTGTAGTTCTTCTCTGTTCCATTCTTCTCTTACTCTCTTTTCTATGGTCTGCTTGATTTCTTTAGTGATATACTTGGATTCCTTCCTCTTTGTTTTTTGCTGGCCTTTGATTGGTGGTTACCATTAGATCTGCATATAACATCTTCTGCATATAGCTCTCTATATTAAGCTGATGGTTGCTTATTTGAACTTATTTTTGACTCCTCTCTCTCCCATGTTTTAAGTGTAGGGTATCAAACCTTATGTCTTTTCATTTGTGAGTCCTTTGACTGAAGTTTACAGATACACTTATTTTTTATTGCTTTTGTACTTTCTACCATTTTCCTCTTACTTATCGACTTTTCCTTCTCACTCAAAGAGTCCCCTTCAACATTTCTTGTAGGTCTGATTTAGTTGTCATGAACTCCTTTAACGTTTTTGTTTTTGTTTTTTTTTTTTAACCTGGAAAACTGTTTATCTCTTCCTTTATTCTGAATTTTAGCCTTGATGGAGAGAATATTGTTGGCTGCAGGCTTTCTCTTAGCACTTTGAATATATCATACCATTTCTGGCCTGCAAAATTTCTGCAGAAAGATCACCTGATAAACTTTTAAGAGTCATTTTGTATGTAATGGCCTTATTTTGTTGCTGTTAACATTCTTCCTTTATCACTACTCTTTGAAATTTTATTTAGTATGTGACTTTATAGCCCTCATTAGGTTGATTTTGTTGGGCATCTCTGTGCCACCTGGGTATGGATTTCTGTTTCTTTCCCCGGATTCAGGAATTTCAGGATTTCAGCTATTGTTTCATCAAATAAATTTTCTGTCCCCCTTTCTCTCTTCTCCTTCTGAGTTTCCTATACTACAAATGGCACTACAATTGATGAAGTGACTGAGTTCCCTAAGTCTGTTGTCATTTTGCATATTTTTTTCTCTCATCTGCTCAGCTTGATTACTTTCTGTACTCTGTCCTTCCGGTTGCCAGTTTGTTGTTGCACTTCATCTTGTCTATTTATTCCATCTCATGTGTTTTTTTTTGTTTTTTTTTTGTTTTTTTTTAAAGATTTTGTTTATTTATTTGACAGAGAGAAATCACAAGTAGATGGAGAGGCAGGCAGAGAGAGAGAGAGGGAAGCAGGCTCCCTGCTGAGCAGAGAGCCCGATGCGGGCCTCGATCCCAGGACCCTGAGATCATGACCTGAGCCAAAGGCAGCGGCTTAACCCACTGAGCCACCCAGGCGCCCTCCATCTCATGTGTTTAACTTCATTTATTGTGTTCTTCATCTCCAATTGTTTCCTTTTAATCTTTTTGTTAAGGGTCTCACTGAGGTTCTCCATTCTTTTCTCAGGTCCAGTGAGAATATTTATGATCATAAATTTAAATTCTATATCAGGTATATTACTTCTCTCCATTTCACTGAGGTCTCTTGCTGCAGTTTTCTCCTGGTATTCCTCTGGGATATATTCTTCTGACTTACCATTTTTTCTAACTCTGTGTGTGTGTGTGTGTGTGTGTGTGTGTGTGTATGTTAGGAAAATCACCTATGTCTCCTGCTTTTTTAAGTAATAGCTTCATGAAGAAGAGATCCAATATACCCTGTGGGGGAGTGTCCCTTATTCACCAGAACCTGGTACTTAAGAGGTGACTCTTATGTGTGCTCTGTGTGCCTTGCTATTGTATATTGGCCACTTTTCCCGTCATCTTAGTGGCTTTCTTTGCCTCTTGTGGGTAGTGTTGGGTCCCTGTGGTATTAGTGGATCAGTTGGGGGCTGCCTTGGGCTGAGTTTAGTCAGACTGGGTGTTTTCCAGAGATGCAGTAGCACCAGACTGCATGGTGCTTTCCCCATGTTGTCCCCTGAGAAGCTTTCATCGGTAGGTGGGAGGTGCAATCAGTCCAACTTCTTCCTCCAGCCCACTGCTAGGGCTGCAGTCTGAGTTGTGTGTAATCTTCCCCTCATCCCAGAGGCACTTTGGAGTGGTGCTGGCTCCTGTCAGGGCTGCTTGCACCCTGCCAGGCTTGTTCCTGAAGTGAATGGGCTCTGGCCAAGAACATATTGGAAGAAGAGGGCACAGAATGCCTGGAAAGTTTGCATGCTAGTGAGAGGGGACATGTTGCCATCACTGGGGCCGGGTTGGTGAGAGAAGGTTTTGGCAAGGTCTGTGCAAGTCTTCCATGGGACTGGGCCCACCAGCACCAGTAGGACTGCCCTGTAAAGTGCAAAGATCTATTGTAGTGGTACTCTGGGGAAGGGCACTTGCAGCACCGGGACTGAGGCAACTGTGATTGAAAAGAGCAGATCTACTGAAGATGGAAGGATGGTCAGTGTGGGCACTGTGTAAGCAAGTTACATAGTGAACATTGACACTGCACTGGTTCCCACAGGTAGAATGTGTTTCTGCTGCAGGGTAGGGGAGAGAAACGGTGCCTGTCACCTCCTTTGCTCCTGGAGAGTCTCCCAGGGATCTATATCCCTCCAGACTATGCTCCCAGATTAGTAAATAGCACTTCACATATGCCCTAGGTACTTTTCTTATAAGCAACATAACAATGGGTTTTTTTTAAAATCCCTTCTGATACCCTATGTCTTTTTATTGGAGCATTAATCCATTTTCAATTGGTAATTGAATTGATTTCAGAATTCTGTGTTTATCTTTGTATTTTGCATGTTTCACTCTGCTATGTCATTGTGTTGATCTGTTCTTGTTTATTTTGAGGGGAGTTCTCGGTGCCTGGACTTGAATGCCTGTTTCCTTTTCCATATTAGGGAAGCCCTCAGGTATAATTTGTTCAAATAAACTTTCTGCCCCATTTTCCCACTATACTTCCTCTGGTACTCCAATGCTATGGATATATTATTTTGTTTCATGGAATTACTGAGCTTCCTAAGTCTACTGTTGTGATCTAATAGCTTTCTTTCCCCTTCTTTTCAGTTTTATTATTTTCCATACTTTTATCTTCTACATCACCCAGGCTTTCCTCTGCTTCTTCAGTTTTTGTAGTGATTATATTCAGTCTGTTTGAATCTCTGCTTTAGCATTTTTTTTTTCAGCCTGACTAGGTTTTAGGTCTTTTACCTCTGCATCAAGGGTTTCTCTGATGTCTTCTGTTTTTTTCAAGTCCAGCTAGTAGTCTTAGAACTGTTGATCTAAATTCTTGTTCAGATATATTGCTTATATCTGCTTTGAGCAAGTCCATGGCTGTGATATCTTCCTGATCTTTCTTTTAGGGAGAATTCCTCTATCTTGTCATCTTGGTCAAGATTCTATATTTTTGCATATTATGAAAGGTTGTTATATTTCCTATACCTCAGGATAATGCTAAATTAAGAAGAGGTCATAGAGTGTTCAGGGCCTGATACTTCAGGAGGTGTTTCTGGTGTATGCTGTGTACTCAGCTGTTGAATTTTGGCTGTTCTTTCCCAAGCTCACTCCTCTGCAGAGTTCCTCCATGCTGGTAGTGGGGATTTCTTGGAAATTTATCTAGACAAACTTCGATTTGTTCATTGAACAAAGTCTAGAAGAAAAAAGAAAGAAAGAAAAGGAAGGGGGGGTTGTCTGAGAACAAAAGCCTGCTCCAAAAATAGAAGGAAATGGAACAAAAATATAAAAGACAATTAAAAGAAAAAGAACCATACAGTTTGATTCCAGAGAAAATGGGGGGAAAAAAAGAAGAAAGAAAGAAAAAGAAAAAAAAATGTTTGATTTTAGAAAGATAAAAAATATTAAAGAAAGAAAAGGAAATGAAGAATAACAAATGAATGAGCAAACAAACAAACAAAAAATTGTTTTAATTCTTTTCAGCATAAGAGTATTCATTGTTTTTGCACCACACCCAGTGCTCCATGCAATCCGGGCCCTCTATAATACCTATCACCTGGTACCCCAACCTCCTACTCCCTGCACCTTCAAAACCCTCAGCTTGTTTTTCAGAGTCCATAGTTTCTCATGGTTCACCTCCCCTTCCAATTTTCCTCAACTCCCTTCTCCTCTCCATCTCCCCTTGTCCTCCATGCTATTTGTTATGCTCCACAGATAAGTGAAACCATATGATAATTCACTTGCTCTGCTTGACTTATTTCACTCAGCATAATCTCTTCCAGTCCTGTCCATGATGCTACAAAAGTTGGGTATTTGTCCTTTCTGATGGAGGCACAATACTCCATAGTGTATATGGACCACATCTTCCTTATCCATTCGTCTGTTGAAGGGCATCTTGGTTCTTTCCACAGTTTGGTGACCACGGCCATTGCTGCTATAAACATTGGGGTACAGATGGCCCTTCTTTTCACGACATCTGTATCTTTGGGGTAAATACCCAGTAGTGCAATTGTAGGTCATAAGGAAGCTCTATTTTCAATTTATTGAGAAATCTCCATACTCTTCTCCAAAGTGGCTGCACCAATTTGCATTCCCACCAACAGTGTAAGGGGGTTTCCCTTTCTCCATATCCTCTCCAACACACATTGCTTCCTGTCTTGCAAACTTTGGCCATTCTAACTGTTGTAAGGTGTTATCCCAATGTGGTTTTAATTTGAATCTCCCTGATGGCTAGTGATGATGAACATTTTTTCATGTGTCTGATAGCCATTTGTATGTTCATTGGAGAAGTGTCTGTTCATATCTTCTGCCCATTTTTTTATATGATTGTCTGTCTTGTGTGTGCTGAATTTGAGGAGTTCTTTATAGATCCTGGATATCAACTTTTTGTCTGTACTGTCATTTTCAAATATCTTCTCCCATTCCATGGGTTGCCTCTTCATTTTGTTGACCATTTCCTTTGTTGCGCAGAAGCTTTTGACCTTGATGAAGTCCCAAAAGTGCATCTTCACTTTTGTTTCCTTTGCTTTTGGAGACATAGCTTGAAAGAAGTTGCTGTGGCTGATATCGAAGAGGTTAGTGTCTATGTTCTCCTCTAGGATTCTGATGGATTTCTGTGTCACATTGAGGTCTTTTATCTATTTTGAGTTTACCTTTGTGTGCGTTGTAAGAGAATGGTCGAGTTTCATTCTTCTACATATAGCTGTCCAGTTTTCCCAGCACCATTTATTGAAGAGACTGTCTTTTTTCCACTGTATATTTTTTCCTGTTTTGTAGATTAATTGACCATAGAGTGAGGGTCCATATCTTGGCTCTCTACTCTGTTCCACTGGTTTATGTGTCTGTTTTTATGCCAGTACCGTGCTGTCTTGGTGATCACAGCTTTGTAGTAAAGCTTGAAATCATGTAACATGATGCCCCCAGTTTTATTTTTGTTTTCCAACATTTCCTTAGCTATTTGGGGTCT